>NC_034176.2:7686163-7691163 GCF_002021735.2 Oncorhynchus kisutch | reverse complement strand
AAAAACTGGTTTTTAGATATTTTTTTGCAAATGTATAAAAATAAAACAAACTGCACATTTCCATAAGTATTCAGACCCTTTACTCAGTACTTTGTTGAAAAACCTTTAGCAGCGATTACAGCCTCCAGTCTTCTTGGGTATGACGCTATAAGCTTGGCACACCTGTATTTGGGGAGTTTCTCCCATTCTTCTCTGCAGATCCTCTCAAGATCTGTCAGGTTGGATGGGGAGCGTCGCTGGACAGCTATTTTCAGGTCTCTTCAGAGATGTTCGATGGGGTTCAAGTCCAGGCTCTGTCTGGGCCACTCAAGGACATTCAGAGACTTGTCCCGAAGCCACTCCTGCGTTGTCTTGGCTGTGTGCTTAGGGTCGTTGTCCTGTTGGAAGGTGAACCTTCTCCCCAGTCTGAGGTCCTGAGCAGGTTTTCATCAAGGATCTCTCCGTCATGTGCTTTTTACTGAGGAGTGAATTCCATCTGGTCACTCTACCGTAAAGACCTGATTGGTGGAGTTATGCAGAGTTGGGAGAACCTTCCAGCAGGACCACCATCTCCACAGAGGAACTCTGCAGCTTTGTCAGAGTGACCATAGGGTTCTTGGTCACCTTCCTGACCAAGGCCCTTTTCCCCTCGATTGCTCAGTTTGGCCGGGTCGGCCAGCTCTAGAAAGAGTCTTGGTGGTTACAAACGTATTCCATTTATGAATGATGGAGGCCACTGTGTTCTTGGGGACCTTCAATGCTGCAGAAATGTTTTGGTACCCTTCCCCAGATCTGTGCCTCAACACATTGCTGTCTCTGAGCTCTAAGGACAATTCCTTCGACCTCATGGCTTGGTTTATCCTCTGACATGCACTGTCAACTGTGGGACCATTATATAGACAGGTGTGTGCCTTTCCAAATCATGCCCAATCAATTTAATTTACCACAGATGGACTCCAATCAAGTTGTAGAAACATCTCAACGATGATCAATGGAAAAAGGATACACCTGAGCTCAATTTCGAGTCTCATAGCAAAATATCTGTAAATAAGGTATTTCTGTTTATACATTTGCAATTATGGGGTAGTGTGTGTACATTGCTGATTCATATTTTTTTATAGTAAGGCTCTAATGTAACAAACTATGGAAAAGGGGTCCAGGGATCGAATACTTTCCGAATGCACCGTAGGTTAGCGTGAGCCACAGTGTTAGAATGGGACGTCATCGTGAACAGGGATGTAATGACAGACTACAAACAGAACCGAGAGAGAACAGAGAGAGCCGAGAGAGAACAGAGAGAGCCGAGAGAGAACAGAGAGAGCCGAGAGAGAACAGAGAGAGCCGAGAGAGAACAGAGAGAGCCGAGAGAGAACAGAGAGAGCCGAGAGAGAACAGAATAACAGAGGAAAGATACATATTTTTTTGGTGTGTGTAATGTTTGTGGGCTATTTCTGCTTATTTCACTTTTGTGTTTATTGTTTATTTCACTTGCTTCGACTATGTGAACATACGTTTCCCATGCCAATAAATCCCGTTTGAATTGAGAAATGGAGAGAGAGAGAGAGAGCAAGAGAGAGAGATATGGGGGTCTTAGCTAAGCCAACAGCTCAGTTGGATAGTTGCTGAGAATGCTGTTTGACAGGGGTCTCTCTCGCTCTCTCTTCTATGAGGCCATTTTAGGAGCTGCTGAGTGCCAGGCCTCCTGACACTGACAACACAGAAAGACAACAGGAACATAGCTAGCAGCTAAGGCTTCTCTCTCCATTATCATTCTCTCCATTATCATTATATATCTCACAGAGACACAGCCAAGGCTTCTCTCTCCATTATCATTCTCTCCCTCACAGAGACACAGCTAAGGCTTCTCTCTCCCTCACAGAGACACAGCTAAGGCTTCTCTCTCCATTATCATTATCTCTCTCACAGAGACACAGCCAAGGCTTCTCTCTCCATTATCATTCTCTCCCTCACAGAGACACAGCTAAGGCTTCTCTCTCCATTATCATTCTCTCCCTCACAGAGACACAGCCAAGGCTTCTCTCTCCATTATCATTCTCTCCCTCACAGAGACACAGCTAAGGCTTCTCTCTCCCTCACAGAGACACAGCTAAGGCTTCTCTCTCCATTATCATTATCTCTCTCACAGAGACACAGCCAATGCTTCTCTCTCCATTATCATTCTCTCCCTCACAGAGACACAGCTAAGGCTTCTCTCTCCATTATCATTCTCTCCCTCACAGAGACACAGCTAAGGCTTCTCTCTCCATTATCATTCTCACAGAGACACAGCTAAGGCTTCTCTCTCCATTATCATTCTCGCTCTCACAGAGACACAGCTAAGGCTTCTCTCTCCATTATCATTCTCTCCCTCACAGAGACACAGCTAAGGCTTCTCTCTCCATTATCACTCTCCCTCACAGAGACACAGCTAAGGCTTCTCCCACCCCATTATCACAGAGACACAGCTAAGTACCTCTGGTGAATGGTGTCTCTCTCTCTTTCAGCTAAGAGTTATGTATAGCAGGTCAGCTTGCCTTCACTCCCATCTCGTTCTCTTCGCTATTTATTCCTTGCTTGGCCTCCTCTGCCTGAATAGGGTGTTTAAGAGAGAAACAGTCCTGTGTGAAAAAAGTTGTTCCCAAGGCCAGTACTGATCAGGTTGCTCTCGTGGTGTAGAGGCTGTTTCTTCTCCCCTCCCCTCCTGTGATGTACTGGTATGCCCAACAACGTTAACTCTATCCCTCTTGCTGCCTCAGTCACTCTTTTTACACGTACATGCACACAAACCCCCTCCCATCTCTCTTGCTTGCTCACTCTACTTCCCCCTCCCCCTCCCTCCGCTCTATCGCGCTCTCTTTCTTTCAGTCCTCCCAAATAACTTGACAACAATGGAGGCTGTTCACTGGCTCCTTCTCTTCCCAGATAGCCCCTCTCTAACCTTCTCTTCCCCTGTAGCCTCTCTCTAACCTTCTCTTCCCCTGTATAGCCCCTCTCTAACCTTCTCTTCCCCTGTAGCCCCTCTCTAACCTTCTCTTCCCCTGTAGCCCCTCTCTAACCTTCTCTTCCCCTGTAGCCCCTCTCTAACCTTCTCTTCCCCTGTAGCCCCTCTCTAACCTTCTCTTCCCCTGTAGCCCCTCTCTAACCTTCTCTTCCCCTGTAGCCTCTCTAACCTTCTCTTCCCCTGTAGCCTCTCTCTAACCTTCTCTTCCCCTGTAGCCCCTCTCTAACCTTCTCTTCCCCTGTAGCCTCTCTCTAACCTTCTCTTCCCCTGTAGCCTCTCTCTAACCTTCTCTTCCCCTGTAGCCTCTCTCTAACCTTCTCTTCCCCTGTAGCCTCTCTCTAACCTTCTCTTCCCCTGTAGCCTCTCTAACCTTCTCTTCCCCTGTAGCCTCTCTCTAACCTTCTCTTCCCCTGTAGCCTCTCTCTAACCTTCTCTTCCCCTGTAGCCTCTCTCTAACCTTCTCTTCCCCTGTAGCCTCTCTCTAACCTTCTCTTCCCCTGTAGCCTCTCTCTAACCTTCTCTTCCCCTGTAGCCTCTCTCTAACCTTCTCTTCCCCTGTAGCCTCTCTCTAACCTTCTCTTCCCCTGTAGCCTCTCTCTAACCTTCTCTTCCCCTGTAGCCTCTCTCTAACCTTCTCTTCCCCTGTAGCCTCTCTCTAACCTTCTCTTCCCAGATAGCCCCTCTTTCTCTCCCCTTTCTCTGAAATAGACAATTAATATTACACTCACAGAAGTTCCAAAATAAAAATAAAAAATGTATATTTACAGTGTTGTGCAGAAGATAAGTGATGGCTTTTTTTTGCTCTCTCTCCCTCTCTCTCTCTCTCTCTAATCTGCTTGTCATAAGGTTCCGTGACTTCATCCACACAGGGCATCTGAACACACAAAATACAGTTGGATGATTTTCATTACATTTTGGGTGTTCTTTAACTTTTGTACACTTGTGGTGTCAGAAATGAGTGGTCATTAGAAAGAAAAGGGTGAGACTACAATCAATGTACAAAATTGATGTTCAGGCACATGCCCATTCATCAGATGGGCACCCTTCCTCCCCCAGATGTAAGTGTGTTTGAGCACACACACACATACACCTCACTCCCCTTCTTGGCTACCATGGCAACCCCCACGGGAACCACACCTGTTGGCATTCTAACAATCACAACATTGTTTCAATAATATATAGCACTCTTCTCTCAGCTCTGGTATATAAAGCTTTTTGGAGGCCTTGCTCACAATTCATTCTGTGGCAGCGCAATGACCTAACAATATACTGTATATGAGGCTCATGATCATATCTTTGATCATGACACTGGTGAGGAGGAGAGAGGCCTTGTTAAACTTTGACACAAAGTAGTCTGTGATAAATAGCACAATATGTTTCATCTGAGTATTTGTTATAAACAAAATAATCCATACTTTATGCTTTTTTTTTTTTACTCAATAACGAGTTGTATGAGCTCAGGTCAATGAGGCCTACAGGCCATAAATAGCAAATAGAAGTTATATAATTAGCTAAAATGGGGCGGTCATTTTGGACCGGGAAGACAGAATTAATTAACATGAAACGAACACAACAGGAGGGTTAACGAGTCTGACGAGAACAATACACTGCTTTCTCGGGAACAGGCCCAGATCCCCGTGATTTGGTGAAGAGGAGGCGGAGAAAAAGGGGCCGGAGGGCGGGACTATCAAATAAACCGACCACTTAGTTTAACTTGCATTTAAAAGCAGTTGGAGGCCAAGGAAGTAGTGTTGTGTGGCGTTGAAGCTCGTCTGGAGGTTAGTTAACACAGTGTCCAAAGAAGGGCCCGATGCATACAGAATGCAGGGTAGGTAACAACACATCCGCCACGCTGATCCTCAAACAGGGGCCCCTCAGGGGTGCGTGCTCAGTCCCCTCCTGTACTCCCTGTTCACCCATGACTGCACGGCCAGGCACGACTCCAAAACCATCATTAAGTTTGGCGATGACACAACAGCGGTAGGCCTGATCACCGACAACGACGAGACTGCCTATATGG
>NC_034176.2:7591163-7681163 GCF_002021735.2 Oncorhynchus kisutch | reverse complement strand
GTGTGTGTGCCTGTGTGTGTGTGTGTCTGTGCCTATGCGTGTGTGTGCGTGTGCGTGTGCGTGTGCCTGTGCGTATGTGTGTGTGTGCGTGTGCCTGTGTGTATGTGTGTCTATGTTCACCTTAGTTCCTCTCTACCAGTTAAAAGGTACAGTATGTATTCCAGGGTATCTGGTTCCTGTGATATAAGACCTTTTACTGCCAAGTCCTTTAAGAGAAAAGTTATGTAGTTTTATCAACGGGTTTCATTTTCAAAAAGGCATAGTCTTTTCTTGATCCAACTTTAAAACCTAAATCCAATGACATAAAAACATAACGTAAACCAGACGTTGAACTGACGCCCAGCGAGGAACAAAGCAACAAGGTTTGAGATTACACTGACAACCAGACACACTGATGATACCATGTGTCTCCCACACACACACACACACACACAACGTTACCAGTGTCACAACATTACACTGACAACCATACACACTGATGATACCATGTGTCTCACACACACACACAACGTTACCAGTGTCACAACATTACACTGACAACCATACACACTGATGATACCATGTGTCTCACACACACAGACACAACGTTACCAGTGTCACAACATTACACTGACAACCATACACACTGATGATACCATGTGTCTCACACACACAGACACAACGTTACCAGTGTCACAACATTGGAGAAATAAATACATGCGACTCTAGATGAAATAGACATAATGATGTTTGTTTCCAACATCAGGGCCGTTTGTATAAAGTGAAGTCTGATTCATGTTTTATTTTCCATGATACTAACAAGTATAGCGATACTGGTACCGTCCAGGCCCTACACACTCGTCCTGGTGTCGTCCCAGCATTTTAAGTGCACTTAAAAAAAGGTGCCATCTAGGACCTAAAATGGTTCTCCACCTGTCCACCGGTAGAACCCCTTTTGGTTCCAAGTAGAACTGTTTTGGTTTACATGTAGAACCCTTTCCACAGAGGGTTCGACCTGGAACCGAAACGCGTACTCCTATGGGGACGGCTGAATAAGAATGTTTTGTGTGTCCTCGCAAGGATGCCTTCTGCCATTCCTAGTTCCTGGCTGCATCCCCTCTGACTTCAAGATGGATCGAGTCGCTCCACTCCTCCAGAAACCAACACTACTCCTCCGACGTCAAAAACTACAGACCTGGATCTCTTATTTCCAAAACACTTAAGGGTGATGTATGTATGTATGTATGTATGTATGTATGTACGTAAAGAGGGGCTAAAAAGTATTTGAAAATAAATTCATTAAATATCCAACAATGTGATTTTCTCATTTTGTCTGTCATAGTTGAAGTGTACCTATGGTGAAAATTACAGGCCTCTCTCATCTTTTGAAAGTGGGAGAACTCGCACAATTGGTGGCTGACTAAATACTTTTTTGGCCCACTGTATGTATGTATAATATACATATATATAATAATATCTCCACTGTCTTCAACACAGCGAACCATCACATCCTCCTCTCCATGTTTAATATATCTCCACGGTGAACCATCACATCCTCCTCTCCATGTTTAATATATCTCCACGGTGAACCATCACATCCTCCTCTCCATGTTTAATATATCTCCACGGTGAACCATCACATCCTCCTCTCCATGTTTAATATATCTCCACGGTGAACCATCACATCCTCCTCTCCATGTTTAATATATCTCCACGGTGAACCATCACATCCTCCTCTCCATGTTTAATATATCTCCACGGTGAACCATCACATCCTCCTCTCCATGTTTAATATATCTCCACGGTGAACCATCACATCCTCCTCTCCATGTTTAATATATCTCCACGGTGAACCATCACATCCTCCTCTCCATGTTTAATATATCTCCACGGTGAACCATCACATCCTCCTCTCCATGTTTAATATATCTCCACGGTGAACCATCACATCCTCCTCTCCATGTTTAATATATCTCCACGGTGAACCATCACATCCTCCTCTCCATGTTTAATATATCTCCACGGTGAACCATCACATCCTCCTCTCCATGTTTAATATATCTCCACGGTGAACCATCACATCCTCCTCTCCATGTTTAATATATCTCCACGGTGAACCATCACATCCTCCTCTCCATGTTTAATATATCTCCACGGTGAACCATCACATCCTCCTCTCCACCCTCTTTGTTAGGATCCCCATTAGCCGTTTACGAAAGCTGCAGCTACTCTTCCTGGGGTCCACACAAAACATGACATAACACTGAACATGACATAACACTGAACATGACATAACACTGAACATGACATAACACTGAACATGACAAAAAAACAGGACACGAAGTCGACATATCAACACACACACACACACACACACAGGGGCTTTATGATACCTTTGGAAAATACTGCAACACTTTGTAGAAAGCACCTTCAGAACACATTGCCCCTCGTTGACGATCCCTTACCTGCAAAAAGGTTTCAAAACAGATGGACGTTTCAAGTGTTGTAGTATGAATAGTAGGGGATAGTGTGTGTGTGTGTGTGTGTGTGTGTGTGTGTGTGTGTGTGTGTCTCTCCCTACTTGTTTTCTTCTCTGCGTTCTCTCTCAGTATGTCTGACAGTAGAAGGGGTTTGGTACTGTATGTTATTGAACAAGAACCACAGACAAAGAGGACTGTGTGTGTGTGTGTGTGTGTGTCCTAACATAAGTTTTGTTGAGTCAAAGCAAAAGGGGCATGTCAGAACCAGCCAGTGGAGAGTTTTTAACTTTGGAAGTGTGTGATTTTTGTATGTATACTAGTCTGGTTCCATAATGTGTGTGTGGCGTTTAAGAGCTATTTAAAGAGCCAAGGAGGAAGTGGTTATTCAAACAGGATCTCCAACCTCTTTTACGCTGCTGCTACTCTGTTTATCATATATGCATAGTCACTTTAAACATACTTACATGTACCTAAAACCTCAAATCAGCCCGACTAACCAGTGCCTGTACATAGCATCTCTACTGTATATAGCATCTCTACTGTACATAAAACCTCAAATCAGCCCGACTAACCAGTGCCTGTACATAGCATCTCTCCTGTACATAGCATCTCTACTGTACAGAAAACCTCAAATCAGCCCGACTAACCAGTGCCTGTACATAGCATCTCTACTGTACATAGCCTCTCTACTGTACATAGCATCTCTACTGTACATAGCATCTCTACTGTACATAGCATCTCTACTGTACATAGCATCTCTACTGTACATAGCCTCTCTACTGTACATAGCCTCTCTACTGTACATAGCCTCTCTACTGTACATAGCATCTCTACTGTACATAGCATCTCTACTGTACATAGCATCTCTACTGTACATAGCATCTCTACTGTACATAGCATCTCTACTGTACATAGCCTCTCTACTGTACATAGCCTCTCTACTGTACATAGCATCTCTACTGTACATAAAACCTCAAATCAGCCCGACTAACCAGTGCCTGTACATAGCATCTCTACTGTACATAGCCTCTCTACTGTACATAGCATCTCTACTGTACATAGCATCTCTACTGTACATAGCCTCTCTACTGTACATAGCCTCTCTACTGTACATAGCATCTCTACTGTACATAGCATCTCTACTGTACATAGCCTCTCTACTGTACATAGCCTCTCTACTGTACATAGCATCTCTACTGTACATAGCATCTCTACTGTACATAGCCTCTCTACTGTACATAGCCTCTCTACTGTACATAGCCTCTCTACTGTACATAGCATCTCTACTGTACATAGCCTCTACTGTACATAACCTCTCTACTGTATATAGCATCTCTACTGTACATAGCCTCTCTACTGTACATAGCATCTCTACTGTACATAGCCTCTCTACTGTACATAGCCTCTCTCCTGTACATAGCCTCTCTCCTGTATATAGCCTCTCTCCTGTATATAGCCTCTACTGTACATAGCCCCTCTACTGTATATAGCCTCTCGTATAGAGCCCCTCTACTGTATAGAGCCCCTCTACTGTATAGAGCCCCTCTACTGTATAGAGCCCCTCTACTGTATAGAGCCCCTCTACTGTATAGAGCCCCTCTACTGTATAGAGCCCCTCTACTGTATAGAGCCCCTCTACTGTATAGAGCCTCTCTACTGTATAGAGCCTCTACTGTATAGAGTCCCTCTACTGTATAGAGCCCCTCTACTGTATAGAGCCCCTCTACTGTATAGAGCCCCTCTACTGTATAGAGCCCCTCTACTGTATATAGCCTCTCTACTGTATATAGTCTCTCCTGTATATAGTCTCTCTACTGTATATAGCCTCTGTACTGTATATAGCCTGTCTTTTAACTGGTGTTTTTATTTCTTTACTTATCTATTGTTCACCTAATACCTTTTTTTTTTAAATTAAAAATGGCACTATTAGTTAGAGCCTGTAAGTAAGCATTTCACTGTGAGGTCTACTACACCTGTTGTATTCAGCATTTCACTGTAAGGTCTACTACACCTGTTGTATTCAGCATTTCACTGTAAGGTCTACTACACCTGTTGTATTCAGCATTTCACTGTGAGGTCTACTACACCTGTTGTATTCAGCATTTCACTGTAAGGTCTACTACACCTGTTGTATTCAGCATTTCACTGTAAGGTCTACTACACCTGTTGTATTCAGCATTTCACTGTAAGGTCTACTACACCTGTTGTATTCAGCATTTCACTGTAAGGTCTACTACACCTGTTGTATTCAGCATTTCACTGTAAGGGCTACTACACCTGTTGTATTCAGCATTTCACTGTAAGGTCTACTACACCTGTTGTATTCAGCATTTCACTGTAAGGGCTACTACACCTGTTGTATTCAGCATTTCACTGTAAGGTCTACTAGACCTGTTGTATTCAGCATTTCACTGTAAGGTCTACTAGACCTGTTGTATTCAGCATTTCACTGTAAGGTCTACTACACCTGTTGTATTCAGCATTTCACTGTAAGGTCTACTACACCTGTTGTATTCAGCATTTCACTGTAAGGTCTACTACACCTGTTGTATTCAGCATTTCCTGTGAGGTCTACTACACCTGTTGTATTCAGCATTTCACTGTAAGGTCTACTACACCTGTTGTATTCAGCATTTCACTGTAAGGTCTACTACACCTGTTGTATTCAGCATTTCCTGTGAGGTCTACTACACCTGTTGTATTCAGCATTTCACTGTAAGGTCTACTACACCTGTTGTATTCAGCATTTCACTGCGAGGTCTACTACACCTGTTGTATTCATCATTTCACTGCAAGGTCTACTATACCTGTTGTATTCATCATTTCACTGTAAGGTCTACTATACCTGTTGTATTCATCATTTCACTGTAAGGTCTACTATACCTGTTGTATTCAGCATTTCACTGTAAGGTCTACTACACCTGTTGTATTCAGCATTTCACTGTAAGGTCTACTACACCTGTTGTATTCAGCATTTCACTGTGAGGTCTACTACACCTGTTGTATTCAGCATTTCACTGTAAGGTCTACTACACCGGTTGTATTCAGCATTTCACTGTGAGGTCTACTACACCGGTTGTATTCAGCATTTCACTGTAAGGTCTACTAGACCTGTTATATTCAGCATTTCACTGTAAGGGCTACTACACCTGTTGTATTCAGCATTTCACTGTAAGGGCTACTACACCTGTTGTATTCAGCATTTCACTGTAAGGTCTACTAGACCTGTTGTATTCAGCATTTCACTGTAAGGTCTACTACACCTGTTGTATTCGGCGCACGTTACAAATCAACTTTGATTAGTGATCTCATAGTATTCCTTTGAAATTTGACGTGTTATGGATGAACTTCTATTTCTTAATGCATTAATTCCACGTGGTTACAGGGTTAATTCCACGTGGTAACAGGGTTAATTCCACGTGGTTACAGGGTTAATTCCGCATGGTTACAGGGTTAATTCCGCGTGGTTACAGGGTTAATTCCACGTGGTTACAGGGTTAATTCCACGTGGTTACAGGGTTAATTCCACGTGGTTACAGGGTTAATTCCACGTGGTTACAGGGTTAATTCCACGTGGTTACAGGGTTAATTCCACGTGGTTACAGGGTTAATTCCGCGTGGTTACAGGGTTAATTCCGCGTGGTTACAGGGTTAATTCCGCGTGGTTACAGGGTTAATTCCGCGTGGTTACAGGGTTAATTCCGCATGGTTACAGGGTTAATTCCACGTGGTTACAGGGTTAATTCCACGTGGTTACAGGGTTAATTCCACGTGGTTACAGGGTTAATTCTGCATGGTTACAGAATAAATTCTGCATGGTTACAGGGTTAATTCTGCATGGTTACAGAATAAATTCTGCATGGTTACAGAATAAATTCTGCATGGTTACAGAATAAATTCTGCATGGTTACAGGGTTAATTCCACGTGGTTACAGGGTTAATTCCATGTGGTTACAGGGTTAATTCCACGTGGTTACAGGGTTAATTCCACGTGGTTACAGGGTTAATTCCACGTGGTTACAGGGTTAATTCCACGTGGTTACAGGGTTAATTCCACGTGGTTACAGGGTTAATTCCACGTGGTTACAGGGTTAATTCCGCGTGGTTACAGGGTTAATTCCGCGTGGTTACAGGGTTAATTCCGCGTGGTTACAGGGTTAATTCCGCGTGGTTACAGGGTTAATTCCGCGTGGTTACAGGGTTAATTCCGCGTGGTTACAGGGTTAATTCCGCATGGTTACAGGGTTAATTCCACGTGGTTACAGGGTTAATTCCACGTGGTTACAGGGTTAATTCCACGTGGTTACAGGGTTAATTCTGCATGGTTACAGAATAAATTCTGCATGGTTACAGGGTTAATTCTGCATGGTTACAGAATAAATTCTGCATGGTTACAGAATAAATTCTGCATGGTTACAGAATAAATTCTGCATGGTTACAGGGTTAATTCCACGTGGTTACAGGGTTAATTCCATGTGGTTACAGGGTTAATTCCACGTGGTTACAGGGTTAATTCCACGTGGTTACAGGGTTAATTCCACGTGGTTACAGGGTTAATTCCACGTGGTTACAGGGTTAATTCCACGTGGTTACAGGGTTAATTCCACGTGGTTACAGGGTTAATTCCACGTGGTTACAGGGTTTATTCCGAATAAATTCTGTTACAGGGTTGAAACAGAAACAACTCATTCTGAGTGGTTAAGATTAGGGCTACGGTTTTGGATTCGATTTTTATTAGGATCCCCGTTAGCCGATGCCAACGGAGACAGCTAGTCTTACTGGGGTCCGACACATAACGGAATAGACATTACAGACAAAATACTTTACAATTAACATACAGTACCAGTCTAAAGTTTGGACACACCTACTCATTTTTTTTTTATTACTATATTCTACATTGTAGAATAATATTGAAGACACCAAAACTATGAAATAAACACATGGAATCATGTAGTAACCAAAAAAAAAAAGTGTTATATATTATTTTATATTTGAGATTCTTCACATAGCCACTTCACATAGCCACATAGCATTCTCTCAACCAGCTTCATGAGGTAGTCACCTGGAATGCCTTTCCAACAGTCTTGAAGTTCACACATATGCTGAGCACTTGAATTGGGTTGAGGTGGGATGATTGTGGAGGCCAGGTCATCTAATGCAGCACTCCATCACTCCCTTTATTGGTCAAATAGCCCTTACACAGCCTGGAGATGTGTTTTAGGTCATTGTCCTGTTGAAAAACAGATGATAGTCCCACTAGGCGCAAACCAGATGAGATGGTGAATCGCTGCAGAAAGCTGTGGTAGCCAAGCTGGTGAAGTGTGCCTTGAATTCTAACTAAATCACTGAGATTGTCACCAGCAAAGCACCCCCACATCATCACACCCCCTCCTCCATGCTTCTTGGCGGGAACCACACATGTAGCGATCCGTTCACCTACTCTGCGTCTCACAAAAACACTGCAGCTGGAACCAAAAATCTCAAATTTGGACTCATCAGACCAAAGGACAGATTTCCACCGGTCTAATGTCCATTGCTCGTATTTGTTGGTCCAAGCAAGTCTCTTCTTCTTATTGGTGTTCTTTAGTAGTGGTTTCTTTGCAGCATTTCAACCATGAAGGCCTGATTCACTCAGTCTCTGAACAGTTGATGTTGAGATGTGTCTGTTACTTGAACTCTGTGAAGCATTTATTTGGGCTGCAATCTGAGGTGCAGTAAATTGCCGATTTCTGAGTCTGGTAACTAATGAACTGATCCTCTGCAGCAGAGGTAACACTGGGTCTTCCTTTCCTGTAGCGGTCCTCTTGAGAGACAATTTCATCACAGCGCTTGATGGTTTTTGCAACTGCACTTTGAAGAAACTTTCAAAGTTCTTAACATTTTCTGGATTGACTGACCTTCATGTCTTAAAGTAATGATCAATTGTGTGTTACTTTTGTACATAACTTATTTTTTCTAAAAACTGCATTGTTGATTAAGGGCTTGTCAGTAAGTATTTCACTGTAAAGGTCTACACCTGTTGTATTCGGCTCATGTGACAAATTACATTTGACATGACTGTCATTTCTCTTTGCTTATTTGAGCTGTTCTTGCCATAATATGGACTTGGTCTTTTACCAAATAGGGCTATCTTCTGTATACCACCCCTACCTTGGCACAACACAACTGATTGGCTCAAATGAATTAAGAAGGAATGAAAATCCACATATTAACTTTTAACAAGGCACACCTGATAATTGAAATGCATTCCAGGTGACTACCTCATGAAGCTGGTTGAGAAAATGCCAAGAGTGTGCAAAGCTGTCAAGGCAAAAGGTTGGCTACTTTGAAGAATCTCAAATAAAAATATTTTGATTTGTTTAACACATTTTTGGTTACTACATGATTCCATATGTTTTATTTCAGAGTTGTAGAATAATAGTGAAAACAATTGAATGTGTGTCACGCCTTGGTCTTAGTATTTTGTGTTTTCTTTAATTATTTGTTCAGGCCAGGGTGTGACATGGGTTATTGTGTTGTGTTTCGTATTGGGGTTTGTAGTATTTGGGATCGCGGCTGATTAGGCGAGGGTGGATTACCCAGGACGCGAAGGGGAGGAACTAGGACATTAATGAAGTGGGGTCCACGTCCCGAGCCGGAGCCGCCACCAATGACAGACGCCCACCCGGACCCTCCCTATGGTTTTGAGGTGCGTCCGGGAGTCCGCACCTTGGGGGGGGGGGGGGGGGTTCTGTCACGCCTTGGTCTTAGTGTTTTGTGTTTTCGTTATATATTTTGGTCAGGCCAGGGTGTGACATGGGTTTACGTGTTGTGTTTCGTATTGGGGTTTTGTAGTATTTGGGATCGCGGCTGATTAGGGGTGTTGTATAGGCTTGGCTGCCTGAGGCGGTTCTCAATCAGGAGTCAGGTGCTTCTCGTTGCCTCTGATTGGGAACCGTATTTAGGTAGCCTGAGTTCGCTTTGTATTTCGTGGGAGATTGTTCCTGTCTCTGTGTAGTGTTCACCAGATAGGCTGTATTAGGTTTCACATTCCGTTTGTTGTTTTTTTGTATTTATCGTTATTTCATGTACCGTCACTTTTTTTCATTAAAAACACGAGTAAACACCACGCTGCATTTCGGTCCGACTCTCTTTCAACAAACGAAGAACGCCGTTACAATGTGTAGGTTTGTCCAAACTTTTGACTGGTACTGTACATTTAAAAACATTAACGTGTGTGTGTGTGTGTGTGTGTGTGTGTGTCAGTTACACATACACACAGAAATGAGGTCATCTGGGGGAGAGGAGTTGTGGTGAGGTGTTGCTGTTGTTTAAAACCAGGTTTGCTGTTCACTTGAGCAATATGAGATGGAATGGAGTTCCATACAGTAATGGCTCTATATAATACTGTAGGCTTTCTTGAATTTGTTCTGGATTTGGGGACTGTGAAAAGACCCCTGGTGGCATGTGTGGTGAGATAAGTGTGTGTGTGTGTGTGTGTGTGTGTGTGTGTGAGTTGACTATGCAAGCGATTTGGAATTTCCAACACGACTGTTTCTTGCAAAACAAGAAGTGAAGCAGTCAGTCTTTCCTCAACCTCTTAGGCAAGAGAGACTGTCATGCAAAGTATTGATATCAGCCAAATGATTACAATGTGGGCATTGTAGATAACACCAGAGCCTGCAGGACTTGCTTTGTGGAGTGTGATGTCAAGAAAAGCTGAGAATCTCTATCACGGACAGACCGGCAGGTATCCTAGTGGTTAGAGTGTTGGGTCAGTAACCGAAAGGTTGCTAGATAGAATCCCCGAGCTGACAAGGTAAAAAAAATCTGTCATTCCTCCCCTGAACAAGTTAAAGCTTGGTTGCAAATGGGTCTTCCAAATGGACAATGACCCCAAGCATACTTCCAAAGTTGTGGCAAAATGGCAAAATGAACAACAAAGTCAAGGTATTGGAGTGGCCATCACAAAGCCCTGACCTCAATCCTTGAAAAAGCGTATGCAAGCAAGGAGGCCTACAAACCTGACTCAGTTACACCAGCTCTGTCAGGAGGAATGGGACAAAATTAATCCAACTTATTGTGGGAAGCTTGTGGAAGGCTACCCTAAACATTTGACCCAAGTTAAACAATTTAAAGGCAATGCTACCAAGTACTAATTGAGTGTATGTAAACTTCCGACCAACTGGGAATGTGATTAAAGAAATAAAAGCCGAAATAAATAATTCTCTCTGCTATTATTCTGACATTTCACATTCTTAAAATAAAGTGGTGATCATAACTGACCTAATACAGGGAATTTTTACTAGGATTAAATATCAGGAATTGTGAAAAACTGAGTTTAAATGTATTTGCCTAAGGTGTATGTAAACTTCCGACTTCAACTGTAGATATAGCTCCTATGTGTGTATATCAAAGTTCTTAGGACCTTTTCAAATGTTCAAATGCTGGAGGACAATGTCCACTGGTTTTAACATGATAAAAGAAAGAGAAGGAGAGACGGAAATTGAGAGAGGGAGAGAGAACAAGAGAGGGAGAGAGAGAGGGAGAGAGTGAGAGAGAACAAGAGAGAGGGAGAGAGAGAGAGAGAGAGAGAGAGAGAACAAGAGAGAGTGAGAGAGGGAGAGAGAGTGGGAGAGAGAACAGGAGAGGGAGAGAGTGGGAGAGAGTGGGAGAGAGTGGGAGAGAGTGGGAGAGAGTGGGAGAGAGTGGGAGAGAGAACAAGAGAGGGAGAGAGTGGGAGAGAGAACAAGAGAGGGAGAGAGTGGGAGAGAGAACAAGAGAGGGAGAGAGTGGGAGAGAGAACAAGAGAGGGAGAGAGTGGGAGAGAGAACAAGAGAGGGAGAGAGAACAAGAGAGGGAGAGAGAACAAGAGAGGGAGAGAGAACAAGAGAGGGAGAGAGTGGGAGAGAGAACAAGAGAGAGAACAAGAGAGGGAGAGAGTGGGAGAGAGAACAAGAGAGGGAGAGAGTGGGAGAGAGAACAAGAGAGGGAGAGAGAACGGGAGAGAGAACAAGAGAGGGAGAGAGATATGACCATATTAGAGAGACATATTTCCCTCAGATTACACAGATCCACAAAGAATTCGAAAACAAATCCAATTTTGAAAAACTCCCATATCTACTGGGTGAAATTCCACAGTGTGCCATCACAGCAGCAAGATTTGTGACCTGTTGCCACGAGAAAAGGGCAACCAGTGAAGAACAAACACCATTGTAAATACCACCCATATTTATGCTTATTTATTTTATCTTGTGTCCTTTAGCCATTTGTACATTGTTAGAACACTGTATATATATATATATATATATAATATGACATTTGTAATGTCTTTACTGTTTTGAAGCTTCTGTATGTGTAATGTTTACTGTTCATTTGTTGTTTTTCACTTTATATATTCACTTTGTATGTTGTCTACCTCACTTGCTTTGGCAATGTTAACACATGTTTCCCATGCCAATAAAGCCCTTGAATTGAAAAAAAATTGAGAGTGAGAGAGGGAGAGAGAACAAGAGAGGGAGAGAGAACGAGAGAGGGAGAGAGAACAAGAGAGGGAGAGAGAGTGAGAAAGCATGTGAGAGAGGAGACAATGCAGGAAGGGCCTTCTATGCCATCAAAAGGAACATAGAATTCAACATACCAATTAGGATCTGGCTAAAAAAAATACTTGAATCAGTTAAAGAACCCATTGCCCTTTATGGTTGTGAGGTCTGGGGTTCTGCTCACCAACCAAGACTTCACTAAAGAGGACAAACACCAATGCAGAATTCTGTAAAAATATCCTCGGTGTACAACGTAAAACAACATAATATATTCAGAGCAGACACGCAATAATTATCAAAATCCAGAAAGGAGCAGTTAAAAATTCTACAACCACCTAAAAGGAAGCGATTCCCAAACCTTCCATAACAAAGCCATCACCGACAGAAGAGTCCCCCTAAGCAAGCTGGTCCGGAGGCTCTGTTCACAAACAGACCCCACAGAGCCCCAGGACTGCAACACAATTAGACCCAACCAAATCATGAGAAAACAGAAAGATAATTACTTGACACATTGGAAAGCATAAACAAAAAACCCCAGAGTAAACTAGATTGCTATTTGGCCCTAAACAGAATACATGAACACTGTGACTGACCCAAAATTAAAGAAAGCTTTGACTATGTACAGACTCGGTGAGCATAGCCTTGCTATTGAGAAAGCCTATCTTCTCTTGAGAGCCAGGTCTGCCTATGTACACACGGCCCACAAAATGAGGTGGAAACTGAGCAGCACTTCCTAACTTGCTGCCAAATGTATGACCATAGAGACACATACTTCCCTCAGATTACACAGAAACACAAAGAATTCAAAACAACCCCATTTTGATAAACTCCCACATCTATTGGGTAAGATACCACAGTCACAGAAGCAAGATTTGTGAGAAAATAGAAACCAGTGAAGATCAAAAAAACATTTTAATACAACCCATATTTAATGTTTATTTATTTTCCCTTTTGTACTTTAAATATTTGCATATAATATGACATTTGAAATGTCTTTATTCTTTTGGAACTTTTGTAATGTCTACTGTAAACACATTTTTGATGATCTATTTCACTTGCTTTGGCAAGTTTGTAAACATCTGTTTCCCATGCCAATAAAGCCCCTTAAATTGAAGTTGAATTGAAAAGAGAGGGAGGAGGAGCTTGTCCCAGTGCTGCATGTGCAGGTCAGATAAGGAAGTGCATGGAGGTGTGTGCGTGTCAAGGGTGTAGACCCTGCCAGGCCCACCCAATCAGATTGAGAGAGAAAAAAGTACATTATTTTTGCATAGTTGAGTGTGCATTGTATAGGAGTATAGTTTTTACTGTGTGTGTGCCTGCATGCTGTGTCTTTGTATGATGGTACTGTAAAGACTGTGCGTGTTTATAATGTCTGTGTGTGTGTATATGTGTAATGTGTTTGCCAATGCTATCTTGCCTGGTTGGTGAATACAAAGAGAAGGGCCCTGCAGCTGTGCTCAATCACACACCTCTACGTCACCACACTTCTTATCACAGTAGCAAAGGCTACTAGCCTACTGCAACAATGCAGTCATACAACATAGCAGCAGTAATAACTGTGGCATTGTAGCTCGGGTCAGTACATTGGACCACAGGTACGGTGTCCCAGTGGACAGCCTCCCTCCAATGCATGTCCATCTACCTAGCTGTACCTCCTCTTATGGAACAATGAAACCAGGGGGGGGGGGGGGGGGGGTACTCTTCCCTCGCCTATGCTGTTAGTTATAGCAATATTATTAAGGTTATTCCACTGCCATGGTACCATCATCAACTCAAAAAGATGTATGGCATGTGTGTGTGGTGGGTGAGTTTCACGCCCCTCCCTCGCGCACATAGGCTACGATTTACAGACAGTACTAGGCAAAATCCATTGCATCTGTATGTAGTTAAGGCATGGCATGCAGACTGTGTCCTTTACTCACACACACACACACACACACACACACACACACACACACACACACACGGGATGGGACTTAATCTCCTTGTTCTTATTCTGCACACGCACAAGTTTTGTTGTTTGTTAAGGAAGATGATGGCAAACAAAGCAGAGGAACGCCCCTTTGGCAGACGTACAGTGTGTGTGTGTCATGACATTGTATTCTGGGCTTGTCTGGTATTTCAAATGGTAAAGAAAATAATGCAATAGTAAAAAGTTATAAACTACCATGTAGCCAGCTGCCTTGATGTATTGCATCATTTGTCTGTTTTTCCACAAAGACCACTGTTCACATTTATAACCATGAAATGCAAAAGGTGGTTATTATAAAGTCATACAATAGTACAATATCGACAGTGTTTTTACACGATATAACCTAAATGTAAGCCGTTAGCCACCTAGTTTCCAGCATAGGGAAGGAATAAGATTCACTGAACATGAAAACGGTTTGTTACTCACCAGCGCAGTAACTAGCACCTACACGAAGGGAATGACAGGCTTGACACGTACAGAGATGTTAATTAGACATTCCCTTCGTCTCAGAAACGCAGTTTTGGCCTTTTATTTTCGCTCCAGGACAACCCTGGCCGACTTCACATCAAACGTCTCTGTTTAAAATCAAAGATCGGATTGCTATATAAACGTTAGCTAGCTTTGAAGAAAGGTTAATTGCAGCGTCTGTCATCGAAAATACATTTTTTTGTAAAAAGCAGTCTCGTCGTCACTTCTCTTCTCTCTGAACACAACTAGCTAGCTCTTTTGCTTGCTGTCTGGCTACGTCGCTCGTATTTGCTTTTCTGCGCTTCAGCTGTGCTCATCGAAGACCTCCGCCATGAAATAGATCAGTGTCCCTTTAAAGAACGATGTTTCCGGGGTTTGCTGAAAAATCCATAGGAGGCGGGGTTTACAGCCAGCTGGGCACCTGTCATTTAAGTGATTGGTCAGTTGGACTTCCACGAACCAACCAGAGCTCAGTATTCAGACGAATTTTGATTAAACAAATATGTTAAAATATCTCATAATATCATTGGCTTAGGGGTTGGCGACGTTTGGCTAAGACACGCCCAGTACACGTGCTATTTGTCCCTTGCCCCTCCTGGTTGCAGAAAGCAAACTAGAGAGAAATAGAGTTTGTCTTCTAGGTTCCAAAAAGTTGGACCTGGACTGACCCAGGGCAATCCGACCCGGACCCGAATAGACCCAATATATATTTTTAAAAGGGTACCTGGACCCGAACGACCTCTAGCTTGAGGCCTCAACACACAGAGGCCTATGTCAATCCTTTCACAAAAGCCACTTTAAGTCTTTAAATCCTTGAAAGTACTAACCATTATACAATTAACGTTTCTGATAGCCTTCGAACGTTTGCTGTCTCAAAGCGCTCAATTACTTGACAGTTAAACTGATGATGACAGAGTCCTACTGTCACTGCACAATTTAATCCTGGCTGTTTTCAACAGCGATTTTTAAAGCAGCTACTGTAGGAGGGTTCAGGAACCATTGCCATGTTCTCATACAGCTAAGAATAGATAATCAGGAGCAGCCAGTAAGCAGCCCAATACGGACTGGGCTCAGTCGGCTTAGTCATTTCCACCACGCCCTTGACTGGGCCCTGGCATAAGGGTTAGTGATATCTGGGATTCTTAGGACGTCCTTACTCTGAACCCTAACCTTATCCCTTATCTAACCCTAACCATTTTAAATTACACCTTCAATGGGGTATAGGGACGTCCCAAGGATTCCGAATAGCAAGGACCATGGCATAAGGCCCTGGTTACCAGGCCCAAGGCGAGCAAGCCCAGCTGGCCTATCTGCCTCAGGCCCCATCACTACAGGCCTGCCTGGCCTGGAGCATAGGCCTAGCCTTCAACATATTTGACATATTCTAGAATTGTATAGCCTGGTCCCAGATCTGCCAAGTCCATTGATGTCATTCTCATGACAACCACGTTTGGCATGAAAATGATTGACAATGAGTTGGAATGATTTCACAACAGACCTTCACCCAGGCTTGGAATGGTATCTAATTTGCAGACAACTCCAGTGGGCCTTCTGGGCCAACTCAGTTCTGCTTGTCTAATAGCAATAAACAATAAATAATGCTGCTGACCTTGCCTGGCCTGTCTACTTGAAGAATTGGCCTACTTGACATACTTTGTTGTGCTGTACTTGAATTTGTGTTGTACTTTTGGGACTATTCCATTGGTTCCATTGCACATAGCATACCCTTGTTGTGATATGGCATAGATCATTGCCTGTGTCTTTTAAAAAAACATCAGAAATTATTTAAAAATTGTATTTACGGTGAAGGAATGGCTTTGGATTATTGTAAAATGCACGAACAACAACAAAAAACCCTGTCCCACATTCAGCTTGGTAACTTGCCAGCAGTGTTTTTGAGTTTGGGAAGGATGTGTTTGTAGCACCCTCTCCTGGATAATAAATGTACTGTTGAGATCTCCGTTAATACTGCTACGACACATACAATATGTGTCTGTCATGTAGCTGTGTTGGAGTTCTAAGCTGTCTGAGCTAACGAGGTGTCTATTGTTGCTTTCATGTGAATGCGTTAGACATGGTTTCGAGCACTAAATCTCTGTCTAATACGTTCACATGGGAGCACAATCAGTGTTCAGGTCCTTTTTTCACCTTTTTATTCAACACTTGACTGACATCTAGCACTTGCTCTAAATCAGTGGACATACATGTGATCTCTGTTCTATTACAGCTCTCGGATCAGATTCCGTTTCCCCTTAGTTTAGAGAAGCTATTTCAATCTGATATTTCTCCTCTGGTCTAAAATAGACATGTATAGAGGACTCCTCTCTAATATAACATATCATTAAAGACCAGCAAAACTGGTGCAATGTTAAGTGCCTCATTGTAAAAGTCTAACATCTTTCTCTATTACCAACCATGTCTCAATACATAGAAATGATAAAACAGTTGGCATAATATTACAACGGGTGTTTATTTGTATTTTTATGAATAATGAAATATTATAATTAATTATAATTATATTATAAGTGTAAAAAAAATACTGGCCAGCTCTGTCCGGGGGTTGAAACAGCAACCTTGTGTCTACTGCCTAAATGTCTCTTCATCCGAGGGCCGCTGCTCCATGGCTGTCCCTGTGCCTCTCAACTGATGTCGTTATGTTGTATTGGGACCTACAGGTAACTACCAAAATAAAAGAAACACCAACTTAAAGTGTCTGAATAGGGTGTTGGGCCACCACGAGCCAGAACAGCTTCAATGCATCTTGGCATAGATTCTACAAAGTGTCTAGAACTCTATTGGAGGGATGCGATAATATTCTTCCACAAGAAATTCCATAATTTGGTGTTTTGTTGATGGTTGGGCCACCAAGTGCTAACATGCTAACAAGTGCTAACAAGTGCATTTTGTTTTGTTGATGGTTGTGGAAAACGCTGTTTCAGGCACCTCCCCAGAATCTCCCGTAAGTGTTCAATTGGGTTGAGATCTGGTCATGGCCATCCTGAAACGGCCATGGTCTATGGTTTACGTAGTTTTCATGCTCATCAAACCATTCAGTGACCACTCGTGCCCTGTGCATCCTATGGGGACATAGCCATGGTAGCCAGAATAATGGCCTGCGCAGCATTTTTATACATGACCCTAAGCATGATGGGATGTTAATCGATTCATTTACTCAGGATCCACACCTGTGTGGAAGCATCAGCGTTCAATATACTTTGTATCCCTCATTTACTCATGTGTTTCCATTATTTTGGAAGTTACCTGTCGCTGGTCCAGAGGCTAATGGCTAGCATGCTAACGTTGTCACAATCCCATTCAGGATCAACACTGTTGGATGAGGGCTAAATTAGTGAACAGAAGATCTATTCTATCTCCTCCATAAAAACAAATGTCTTATATTATCTAATCCGGCCCACAGGTAGTTTTGAATTGAAATGTGTATAAAAGGAATGAAAAACAGGTTTAAAGGACAAGAACACTTCATCATACAATCGGGATTCTGCTGGAGATGCCCTCCATCTCCCACAATCCATCTTGTCCAGACAGGATGTAGACCCATAAACATGATGATGTGACTCCCTCTCCCTCCATGGGTAGTGTTGAAGTGTACAGTACATCCCTTCACCTGTGTGATTGAATAAGGGTATCATCACAGTGGAGGAGTAGAGGGCTGGTTGAGCATGGAAGAAACTAGCCTAGCATCCTGATTTCGCAAGTTTACATTCCGTTTCACTACACAGATTGAATCCATGATCAGGATGGTCTTACGAGGCTAGGAATTAGGCAAGATACCTACAACTCTGAGATGTTTGGTGTGGCCTTTGGTTTTCTCCTTCCCTACGGTGTCACAGCACTGAGTGAGTATAGTCTATTCTCCTTAGACAGCCTGAGAGAATCTCACAGTCAATCTGTCCTCACACAGGGCTTTAAGAGTATACAGTTGATATGTAGAGGCACATTTCCCCACGAGAAGAGACTTGATGGGACACAAGGCCAAGGAGTGGAACAGGAGACAGAGTGAGGCAGGAAAAAGGAGAAACAGAGGGTTTCATATTTCTGATGGTGTTACAGTATTTGATGTGATTTATTAGGACCCCCATTAGCCGACGCCGTTAGCGACAGTCTTACTGGGGTCCGACATGTAACAAAAAAAGACATTAGAGACAAAAGACATTAGAGACAAAAGACATTAGAGACAAAAGACATTAGAGACAAAAGACTGTCACGAACCTCGCTGAAGAGGGTGCCTCTTCCTGTTCGGGCGGGGCTCGGCGGTCGTCGTCATCGGCCTATTAGCTGCCATCGATTCCTTTTTCCGTTTGTGTTGATTATTGGTTAATTGGGTACACCTGTTTTGTATTAGGGTTTGTTTGTAGGGTAGTTAAGGGCACTAGGCCCGCTGGGTATTTGTGCGGGCTTGTTAATTGTTACTCTATGTTTGATGGTGTGATTTGTTTTCATATCTTTATTCTCCGGTCTATTTTGTTGTTTTGGCAACTTATTATATATGTATTATTATATATGTGTTGCCGTGATTCGTTTTGGTGAAATAAATGTGATAAACGACAGTACCCTGCTCTCTGCGCCTGATTCCACCCACCACTCATAGTTATTCGTAACAAAGACATTAGAATTGACATGCATTTAGAAACAGTAACATGTAGTGTGTGTGTGTGCATCTATCAGGAACACATACATGTCAGTACATACACACAACCAGTAGGTCACATGGGGGAGAGGCGTTGGGCCGTGAGTTGTTGCTTGATTCGTTTTTTTTTTTAAACCAAGTTTGCTGTTCACTTGCGCTATATAAGATTTGAGTTCCGTGCACTCATGACTCTGTATAACACTGTACGTTTCCTTGAATTGGTTCCGGACCTGAGGACTGTGAAAATACCCCTGGTGGGATGTCTGGTGAGGTAAGTCTGTGTGTCAGTGCTGTGTGTAAGTTGACTATGCAAACTATTTGGAATTTCCAAAACATGAATAATTTGTACAAAATACAATTCTCTTCGTTTTAGAGATGTTCAGGACCAGTTTATTTCTGGCCACCGATTCCAAAACAGACTGCAACTCTTTGTTAAGGGTTTCAGTGACTGATGCGTATATGGTTGAAGACTCAGCATACAGTGGCAAGAAACAGTATGTGAACTAATAACACACAAACAGTATGTGAACCCTTTGGAATTACCTGGATTTCTGCATAAATTGGTCATCAAATTTGATCTGATCTTCATCTAAGTCACAGCAATAGAAAAACAAAGTGTGCTTAAACTAATAACACACAAATTATTGTATTTTTCTTGTCTATATTGATACATCATTTAAACATTCACAGTGTAGTTTGGAAAAGTATGTGAACCCCTCTAGGCTATTGACTTCTCTAAAAGCTAATTGGAGTCAGGAGTCAGCTAACCCGGAGTCCAATCAATGAGACGAGATTGGAGATGTTGGTTAGAGCTGCCTTGCCCTATAAAAAACACTCACAAAATGTAAGTTTGCTATTCACAAGAAGCATTGCCTGATGTAAATGATACCTCGAACAAAAGAGATCTCAGAAGACCTAAGATGAAGAAATGTTGACTTGCATAAAGCTGGAAAGGGTTACAAAAGTATCTCTAAAAGCCTTGATGTTCATCAGTCCACGGTAAGACAAATTGTCTATAAATGGAAAAAGTTCAGCACTGTTGCTACTCTCCCTAGGAGTGGCCGTCCTGCAAAGATGACTGCAAGAGCACAGCCCAGAATGTTAAATGAGGTAAAGAAGAATCCTAGAGTGTCAGCTAAAGACTTACAGAAATATCTGGAACTTAATAACATCTCTGCTGACCAGTCTATGATAGGTAAAACACTAAAACACTAAACAAGAATGGTGTTCATGGGAGGACACTACGGAAGAAGCCACTGCTGTCCAAAAAAAACATTACTGCACGTCTGAAGTCTGCAAAAGTGCACCTGGATGTTCCACAGCGCTACTGGAAAAATATTCCGTGGACAGATTAAACTAAAGTTGAGTTGTTTGGAAGGAACATACAACACTATGTGTGGAGAAAAAAATCACAGCACACCAACATCAAAACCTCATCCCAACTGCAAAGAATGGTGGAGGAAGCATCATGGTTTGGGGCTACCTCAGGGCCTGGACAGCTTGCTATCATCGATGGAAAAACGAATTCCCAAGTTTATCAAGACATTTTGCAGGAGAATGTTAGGCTATCTGTCTGCCAATTGAAGCTGAACAGAAGTTGGGTGATGCAACAGGACAACGAACCAGTCAGAGTCCTGACCTCAACCCCATTGAGATGCTGTGGTATGACCTCAAGAGAGCAGTTCACACCAGACATCCCAAGAATATCGCTGAACTGAAACAGTTTTGTAAAGAGGAATGGTCCAAAATTCCTCCTGACCGTTGTGCAGGTCTGATCCGCAACTACAGAAAACATTTGGTTGAGGTTATTGATGCCAAAGGATGGTCAACAACCAGTTATTAAATCCAAGGGTTCACATACTTTTCCCACCCTGCAGTTTGCTAAGAGCTGGAGGCAAACCGATCGGTATGTTGTTAGAACCAGGCCGCGTTTCCACTTTGCCTTTGGCTTCCCTCCAGACCCGAGGACAAAGACTTTCCTGTAGGTTCAGATGACATATTTGACCGATAGAAGTTGCTATAGAGTCACCATCCTCAGTAGCTTTCCCATATACAGTGCATTCGGATAGTATTCAGACCCCTTGACTTTTTCCACATTTTGTTACGTTACAGCTTTATTCTAAAATTGATAAAATTGTTTTTTTTTCACCCTCAATCTATACACGATACCCCATAATGACAAAGCAAAAAAAAAATGAAATATCACATTCACATAATTATTCAGACCCTTTACTCAGTACTTTGTTAAAGCACCTTCGGCAGCGATTACAGCTTTAAGTTTTATTGGGTATGACGCTGCAAGCTTGGCACACCTGTATTTGGGGAGTTTCTCCCATTCTTCTCTGCAGATCCTCTCAAGCTCTGTCCGGTTGGATGGGGAGCGTTGCTGCACAGCTATTTTCAGGTCTCTCCAGAAATGTTTGGGTTCAAGTCCGGGCTCTGGCTGGGCCACTCAAGGACATTCAGAGACTTGTCCTGAAGCGACTCCTGCGTTGTCTTGGCTGCGTGCTTAGGGTCGTTGTCCTGTTGGAAGGTGAACCTTTGCCCCAGTCTGAGGTCCTGAGCATTCTGGAGCAGGTTTGATCTCTCTGTATTTTAGTCTTCATCTTCATCTTTTGCTTTTCTTTTCTTAATATTTTATTTTTATTGGCCAGTCTGAGATAGGGCTTTTTCTTTGCAACTCTGCCTAGAAGGCCAGCATCCCGGAGTCGCCTCTTTAGGGTTGACGTGTAGACTGGTGTTTTGCGGGTACTATTTAATTAATCTGCCAGTTGAGGACTTGTGATGCGTCTGTTTCTCAAACTAGACACTCTAATGTACATGTCCTCTTGCTCAGTTGTGCACTGGGGCCTCCCACTTCTTTTTCTATTCTGGTTAGAGCCAGTTTGCGCTGTTCTGTGAAGGGAGTAGTACACAGCATTGTACGAGATCTTCAGTTACTTGGCAATTTCTCGCATGCTGTCACGCCCTGACCTTAGTATTCTTTGTTTTCTTTATATATTTTGGTTAGGTCAGGGTGTGACATGGGTGATGTATGTGTTTTTCTACTGTCTAGGGGTTATTGTCTATGTGATGTTGCATGTTTGCACTCAGTTTTGATAGCGGTCACATTCGTCTTGTTATTCTGTTTGTTTGTTTAGTATACTTCGTGTTTTCGTCTTTCATTAAAAAGATGTTTTCACATCACGCTGAGCTTTGGTCTCCTCAATACGACGATCGACGAATAGCCTTCATTTCTCAGAACAAGAATAGACTGATGAGTTTCAGAAGAAAGCTCTTTGTTTCTGGCCATTTTGAGCCTGTAATCGAACCCACAAATGCTGATGCTCCAGATACTCAACTAGTCTAAAGAAGGCCAGTTGTATTGCTTCTTTAATCAGGACAACAGTTTTCAGCTGTGCTAACATAATTGCAAAATGTTTTTCTAATGATCAATTAGCCTTTTAAAGTGATTGACTTGGATTAGCCAACACAACGTGCCATTGGAACACAGGAGTGATGGTTGCTGATAATGGGCCTCTGTACATCTATGTAGATATTCCATAAAAAAACTGCCGTTTCCAGCTACAATAGTCATTTCCAACATTAACAATGTCTACACTGTATTCCTGATCAATTTGATGTTATTTTAATGGACAAAAAATGTGGTTTTCTTTTTTTTTTAAAATGACATTTCTAAGTGACCCCAAACTTTTGAACAGTAGTGTATGTGGATAATCTTGTTCCTGTAGTGTTTGTGAACACCCTGGTAGAACGATTAATAACCTGAACCAGATTACAGGCACTGGTTACAGTGAAAAGCTTCCTCTTGAAGGGACAGCTTCATGGAAACCAGTCAATATTCAGGTCCCCAAGAAAGTAGACCTCTTTGTTTACATCACATACACTATCAAGCATTTCACACATATTATTTAGATACTCGGTTAGCACTTGGTGACCCATAGCAACACCCCAAAAGAAAAGGCTTTAGATGTGCCAAGTGAACCTGCAACCACAACACTTCATTAACACTTGACATAAGATCTTCTCTAAGCATTACAGGGAATATGTCTCTGAATATATACAGCAACACCTCCCCCATTAGCATTTCTGTCTCTTCTATAGATGTTATATCCTTGTATTGCTACTGCTGCATCATCAAATGTATTATCTAAGTGAGTCTCGGAAGTGGCTAATATATGAATGTTATCTGACTTTAAAGCTGGCAAAGTGCGGTACATCAGAAGGCGGGGTCTCGCATCATGTGGTACATTTGCAGTGATGTCACCTCCACATCCTGTGGTCTGGAGTTCAGAGCGTTCCCAGTGGGGCTGTATCCGGCTGAGCGGCCCGTGGGGCTGAACCCCGTGGTGCGTCCCAGAGGGGTGAAGGTGGTGGTGAGTGTGATGGCGTGACTGCGCAGGAAACAGTTGGACGTCACCAGGTCCCCGTAGCCCGCCGCATGCGAGAAGGCGTAGCCGGAACGGCGGGTGCTGGTGTGGCGAATCCGGGCACGGCTGGCTAGGGGAGGGGGCGCGGCCTTGGCCTGTCTCACCTTGAACATCACCTGGAGGAAAGGGGAGGGATAGGCTTCATCTTAGATTCAGTAGGGATGTGCCAAAAATGGCACCCTATACCCATAATGGGCCCTGGTCAAAAGTAGTGCACTATATAGGAAATAGGCGGGTATTTTGGGACTAGGATTGTAGGTCAGATTTCCACTTGATCATCATTTTTAAATAAAACCTTTAGGTCAGTGTTTCTAGAAGACTGTGTGTGATTGGTCAGTGTTCCAAGAAGACAGCGTGTGATTGGTCAGTGTTCCTAGAAGACAGTGTGTGATTGGTTAGTGTTCCTAGAAGACAACGTGTGATTGGTCAATGGTTCCACCTTGTCGTTGATAGTGGGGCGGAGCTGTATTAACAGGAAGCGGTAGGCAAGCACAGGAAGTACACAGAGGATGGAGGTGAGCAGGATGGTCAGCCACACGTTGGGCTGGTTCAGGGAGTTCCTGGCTGTGCCTGATGCAGGGAGACAGACATACACACACACACACACACACACCCTGTCTAGAGTTTGTCCTGGCTCAAGATAGTGTTGCAGTGACGTGTAGTGGTGTGTTGTGTAGTGTAGTTGTGTGTAGTTTAGTGTAGTGGTGTGTTGTGTAGTGTAGTGGTGTGTTGTGTGGTGTGGTGTGTAGTGTAGTGTAGTGGTGTGTTGTGTAGTGTAGTGGTGTGGTGTGTTGTGTAGTGTAGTGTAGTGGTGTGTTGTGTAGTGTAGTGGTGTGTAGTGTAGTGGTGTGTAGTGTAGTGTATTGGTGTGTTGTGTAGTGTAGTGGTGTGTTGTGTGGTGTGGTGTGTAGTGTAGTGTATTGGTGTGTTGTGTAGTGTAGTGGTGTGTTGTGTGGTGTGTAGTGTAGTGGTGTGTTGTGTAGTGTAGTGGTGTGTAGTGTAGTGGTGTGTTGTGTAGTGTAGTGGTGTGTTGTGTAGTGTAGTGGTGTGTAGTGTAGTGGTGTGTAGTGTAGTGTATTGGTGTGTTGTGTAGTGTAGTGGTGTGTTGTGTGGTGTGTAGTGTAGTGTAGTGGTGTGTTGTGTAGTGGTGTGGTGTGTAGTGTGGTGTTGTGTAGTGGTGTGTAGTGTAGTGTAGTGTAGTGGTGTGGTGTGGTGTGTAGTGTGGTGTGTAGTGTTGTGGTGTGTAGTGCTGTGGTGTGTTGTATAGTGGTGTGTAGTGTGGTGTGTTGTGTAGTGTTGTGGTGTGTAGTGTGGGGTGGTGTGGTGTGGTGTAGTGTTGTGTAGTGGTGTGTAGTGTAGTGTAGTGGTGTGTAGTGTAGTGTGGTGTGTTGTGGTGTGTAGTGTTGTGTAGTGGTGTGGTGTGTAGTGTGGTGTAGTGGTGTGTTGTGTAGTATAGTGGTGTGTTGTGTAGTGCAGTGGTGTGTTGTGTAGTGTAGTGGTGTGTTGTGTTGTGTGGTGTGGTGTGTAGTGTAGTGGTATGTTGTGTAGTGTAGTGTAGTGGTGTGTAGTGTAGTGTAGTGGTGTGTTGTGTGGTGTGGTGTGTAGTGTAGTGTAGTGGTGTGTAGTGTAGTGTAGTGGTGTGTTGTGTAGTGTAGTGGTGTGTAGTGTAGTGGTGTGTAGTGTAGTGTAGTGGTGTGGTGTTGTGTAGTATAGTGGTGTGTGGTGTGTAGTGTAGTGTAGTGGTGTGTTGTGTGGTGTGGTTTGTAGTGTAGTGTAGTGGTGTGTAGTGTAGTGTAGTGGTGTGTTGTGTAGTGTAGTGGTGTGTTGTGTAGTGTAGTGGTGTGTAGTGTAGTGGTGTGGTGTGTAGTGTAGTGGTGTGTGGTGTGTAGTGTAATGTAGTGGTGTGTTGTGTAGTGATGTGGTGTGTTGTATAGTGGTGTGTAGTGTGGTGTGTTGTGTAGTGTTGTGGTGTGTAGTGTGGTGTGGTGTAGTGGTGTGGTGTGTAGTGTAGTGTTGTGGTGTGTAGTGTTGTGTAGTGTTGTGTAGTGTAGTGTGGTGTGTAGTGTAGTGTAGTGTAGTGGTGTGGTGTGTAGTGTAGTGTAGTGTAGTGTAGTGGTGTGGTGTGGTGTGTAGTGTGGTGTGTTTTGTAGTGTTGTGGTGTGGTGTGTAGTGTGGTGTGGTGTAGTGTTGTGTAGTGGTGTGTATTGTTGTGTAGTGTTGTGTTGTGTAGTGTAGTGTGGTGTGTAGTGTAGTGTAGTGGTGTGTAGTTTTGTGTAGAGGTGTGGTGTGTGGTGTGGTGTGTAGTGTTGTGTAGTGTTGTGTAGTGGTGTGTAGTGTAGTGTTGTGTAGTGGTGTGTAGTGTGGTGTGGTGTAGTGTTGTGTAGTTGTGTGCAGTGGTGTATTGTGTAGTGTGGTGTGGTGTAGTGGGGTGTATTGTTGTGTAATGTTGTGGTGTGTAGTGTTGTGTAGTGTAGTGTTGTGTAGTGTGGTGTGTAGTGTAGTGTAGTGTAGTGTAGTGTAGTGTGGTGTGTAGTGTAGTGTAGTGTAGTGGTGTGTAGTGTATTGTTGTGTTGTGCAGTGGTGTGGTGTGTAGTGTGGTGTGGTGTGGTGTGTAGTGTTGTGTAGTGTAGTGTAGTGGTGTGTAGTGTATTGTTGTGTTGTGTAGTGTTGTGGTGTGAAGTGTGGTGTGGTGTGTTGTGTAGTGTATTGGTGTGGTGTGTTGTGTTGTGTAGTGGTGTGTAGTGTGTTGTGTAGTGTTGTGTAGTGTAGTGGTGTGTTGTGTAGTGTAGTGGTGTGTTGTGTAGTGTTGTGTAGTGTAGTGGTGTGTAGTTTAGTGGTGTGTAGTATAGTGGTGTGTTGTGTAGTGGTGTGTAGTGTAGTGTAGTGGTGTGTTGTGGTGTGTAGTGTAGTGTTGTGTAGTGTAGTGGTGTGTAGTGTAGTGTAGTGTTGTGTAGTGTAGTGGTGTGTAGTGTAGTGTAATGTTGTGTAGTGTAGTGGTGTGTAGTGTAGTGTTGTGTAGTGTAGTGGTGTGTAGTGTAGTGGTGTGTAGTGGTGTGTAGTGTAGTGTTGTGTAGTGTAGTGGTGTTGTGTAGTGTAGTGTAGTGGTGTGTAGTGTAGTGTAGTGTTGTGGTGTGTAGTGTTGTGTAGTGCAGTGGTGTGTAGTGGGGTGTAGTGTAGTGGTGTGTTGTGTAGTGTTGTGTAGTGTAGTGGTGTGTTGTGTAGTGTAGTGGTGTGTAGTGTAGTGGTGTGTAGTGTAGTGTTGTGTAGTGTAGTGGTGTTGTGTAGTGTAGTGTAGTGGTGTGTAGTGTAGTGTAGTGTTGTGGTGTGTAGTGTTGTGTAGTGCAGTGGTGTGTAGTGGTGTGTAGTGTAGTGGTGTGTTGTGTAGTGGTGTGTAGTGTAGTGTAATGTTGTGTAGTGTAGTGGTGTGTAGTGTAGTGTTGTGTTGTGTAGTGTAGTGGTGTGTAGTGTAGTGGTGTGTAGTGTAGTGGTGTGTAGTGTAGTGTGGTGTGTTGTGGTGTGTAGTGTTGTGTAGTGGTGTGGTGTGTAGTGTGGTGTAGTGGTGTGTTGTGTAGTATAGTGGTGTGTTGTGTAGTGCAGTGGTGTGTTGTGTAGTGTAGTGGTGTGTTGTGTTGTGTGGTGTGGTGTGTAGTGTAGTGGTATGTTGTGTAGTGTAGTGTAGTGGTGTGTAGTGTAGTGTAGTGGTGTGTTGTGTAGTGTAGTGGTGTGTTGTGTAGTGTAGTGGTGTGTAGTGTAGTGGTGTGGTGTGTAGTGTAGTGGTGTGTTGTGTTGTGTGGTGTGTAGTGTAATGTAGTGGTGTGTTGTGTAGTGATGTGGTGTGTTGTTTGTCTAGTGGTGTGTAGTGTGGTGTGTTGTGTAGTGTTGTGGTGTGTAGTGTGGTGTGGTGTAGTGGTGTGGTGTGTAGTGTTGTGTAGTGTAGTGTTGTGTAGTGTAGTGTGGTGTGTAGTGTAGTGTAGTGTAGTGGTGTGGTGTGTAGTGTTGTGTAGTGTAGTGTAGTGTAGTGTAGTGTAGTGTAGTGTAGTGGTGTGGTGTGTAGTGTGGTGTGTTTTGTAGTGTTGTGGTGTGGTGTGTAGTGTGGTGTGGTGTAGTGTTGTGTTGTGTAGTGGTGTGTATTGTTGTGTAGTGTTGTGTTGTGTAGTGTAGTGTGGTGTGTAGTGTAGTGTAGTGGTGTGTAGTTTTGTGTAGAGGTGTGGTGTGTGGTGTGGTGTGTAGTGTTGTGTAGTGTTGTGTAGTGGTGTGTAGTGTAGTGTTGTGTAGTGGTGTGTAGTGTGGTGTGGTGTAGTGTTGTGTAGTTGTGTGCAGTGGTGTATTGTGTAGTGTGGTGTGGTGTAGTGGGGTGTATTGTTGTGTAATGTTGTGGTGTGTAGTGTTGTGTAGTGTTGTGTAGTGTGGTGTGTAGTGTAGTGTAGTGTGGTGTGTAGTGTAGTGTAGTGTAGTGGTGTGTAGTGTATTGTTGTGTTGTGCAGTGGTGTGGTGTGTAGTGTGGTGTGGTGTGTAGTGTTGTGTAGTGTAGTGTAGTGGTGTGTAGTGTATTGTTGTGTTGTGTAGTGTTGTGGTGTGAAGTGTGGTGTGGTGTGTTGTGTAGTGTATTGGTGTGGTGTGTTGTGTTGTGTAGTGGTGTGTAGTGTAGTGTTGTGTAGTGTAGTGGTGTGTTGTGTAGTGTAGTGGTGTGTTGTGTAGTGTTGTGTAGTTTAGTGGTGTGTAGTATAGTGGTGTGTTGTGTAGTGGTGTGTAGTGTAGTGTAGTGGTGTGTTGTGGTGTGTAGTGTAGTGTTGTGTAGTGTAGTGGTGTGTAGTGTAGTGTTATGTAGTGTAGTGGTGTGTAGTGTAGTGTAATGTTGTGTAGTGTAGTGGTGTGTAGTGTAGTGTTGTGTTGTGTAGTGTAGTGGTGTGTAGTGTAGTGGTGTGTAGTGTAGTGGTGTGTAGTGTAGTGTTGTGTAGTGTAGTGGTGTTGTGTAGTGTAGTGTAGTGGTGTGTAGTGTAGTGTAGTGTTGTGGTGTGTAGTGTTGTGTAGTGCAGTGGTGTGTAGTGGTGTGTAGTGTAGTGGTGTGTAGTGTAGTGTTGTGTAGTGTAGTGGTGTGTTGTGTAGTGTAGTGGTGTGTAGTGTAGTGTTGTGTTGTGTAGTGTAGTGGTGTGTAGTGTAGTGGTGTGTAGTGTAGTGGTGTGTAGTGTAGTGTTGTGTAGTGTAGTGGTGTTGTGTAGTGTAGTGTAGTGGTGTGTAGTGTAGTGTAGTGTTGTGGTGTGTAGTGTTGTGTAGTGCAGTGGTGTGTAGTGGTGTGTAGTGTAGTGGTGTGTTGTGTAGTGGTGTGTAGTGTAGTGTAATGTTGTGTAGTGTAGTGGTGTGTAGTGTAGTGTTGTGTTGTGTAGTGTAGTGGTGTGTAGTGTAGTGGTGTGTAGTGTAGTGTCTTGTAGTGTAGTGGTGTTGTGTAGTGTAGTGTAGTGGTATGTAGTGTAGTGTAGTGTTGTGGTGTGTAGTGTTGTGTAGTGCAGTGGTGTGTAGTGGTGTGTAGTGTAGTGGTGTGTAGTGTAGTGGTGTGTTGTGTAGTGTTGTGTAGTGTAGTGGTGTGTTGTGTAGTGTAGTGGTGTGGTGTGTAGTGTTGTGTAGTGTAGTGTAGTGTAGTGGTGTGGTGTGTAGTGTGGTGTGTTTTGTAGTGTTGTGGTGTGGTGTGTAGTGTTGTGTAGTGTAGTGTGGTGTGGTGTAGTGTTGTGTTGTGTAGTGGTGTGTATTGTTGTGTAGTGTTGTGTTGTGTAGTGTAGTGTGGTGTGTAGTGTAGTGTAGTGGTGTGTAGTTTTGTGTAGAGGTGTGGTGTGTGGTGTGGTGTGTAGTGTTGTGTAGTGGTGTGTAGTGTAGTGTAGTGTTGTGTAGTGGTGTGTAGTGTGGTGTGGTGTAGTGTTGTGTAGTTGTGTCCAGTGGTGTATTGTGTAGTGTGGTGTGGTGTAGTGGGGTGTATTGTTGTGTAATGTTTTGGTGTGTAGTGTTGTGTAGTGTAGTGTTGTGTAGTGTGGTGTGTAGTGTAGTGTAGTGTAGTGTGGTGTGTAGTGTAGTGTAGTGTAGTGGTGTGTAGTGTATTGTTGTGTTGTGCAGTGGTGTGGTTTGTAGTGTGGTGTGGTGTGTAGTGTTGTGTAGTGTTGTGTAGTGGTGTGTATTGTTGTGTAGTGTTGTGGTGTGAAGTGTGGTGTGGTGTGTTGTGTAGTGTAGTGTATTGGTGTGGTGTGTTGTGTTGTGTAGTGGTGTGTAGTGTAGTGGTGTGTTGTGTAGTGTTGTGTAGTGTAGTGGTGTGTTGTGTAGTGTAGTGGTGTGTTGTGTAGTGTTGTGTAGTGTAGTGGTGTGTAGTTTAGTGGTGTGTAGTATAGTGGTGTGTTGTGTTGTGTAGTGGTGTGTTGTGGTGTGTAGTGTAGTGTTGTGTAGTGTAGTGGTGTGTAGTGTAGTGTAGTGTTGTGTAGTGTAGTGGTGTGTAGTGTAGTGGTGTGTAGTGTAGTGTAATGTTGTGTAGTGTAGTGGTGTGTAGTGTAGTGTAGTGTTGTGGTGTGTAGTGTTGTGTAGTGCAGTGGTGTGTAGTGGTGTGTAGTGTAGTGGTGTGTTGTGTTGTGTAGTGTTGTGTAGTGTAGTGGTGTGTTGTGTAGTGTAGTGGTGTGTTGTGTAGTGTTGTGTAGTGTAGTGGTGTGTAGTGTAGTGGTGTGTTGTGTAGTGTTGTGTAGTTTAGTGGTGTGTAGTGTAGTGGTGTGTAGTGTTGTGGTGTGTAGTGGTGTGTAGTGTAGTGGTGTGTTGTGTAGTGGTGTGTAGTGTAGTGGTGTGTAGTGTAGTGGTGTGTAGTGTAGTGGTGTGTTGTGTAGTGTTGTGTAGTGGTGTGTTGTGTTGTGTTGTGTAGTGTAGTGGTGTGTAGTGTTGTGTAGTGTAGTGGTGTGTAGTGTAGTGGTGTGTTGTGTAGTGTTTTGTAGTGTATTGGTGTGTAGTGTAGTGGTGTGTAGTGTAGTGGTGTGTTGTGTAGTGTTGTGTTGTGTAGTGTTGTGTAGTGTAGTGGTGTGTTGTGTAGTGTAGTGTTGTGTAGTGTAGTGTTGTGTAGTGTAGTGGTGTGTTGTGTATTGTAGTGTAGTGTTGTGTTGTGTATTGTAGTGGTGTGTTGTATAGTGTAGTGGTGTGTAGTGTAGTGTTGTGTAGTGTAGTGTTGTGTAGTGTAGTGTTGTGTAGTGTAGTGGTGTGTAGTGTAGTGTTGTGTAGTGTAGTGGTGTGTTGTGTATTGTAGTGGTGTGTTGTGTAGTGTAGTGGTGTGTAGTGTAGTGTTGTGTTGTGTATTGTAGTGGTGTGTTGTATAGTCTAGTGGTGTGTTGTGAGGGCGCTGTTCACCGATGAAGGGGAAGGATGCAGGGAAGATGAGGTACGTGCCATTGCTGTACATGGTGAAGGTGACAGTGAAGTACATGGCCAGACTCCCCCACACAAAGAAGTGGTTCACCACTGTCCAGTAAGACATGTCCAGACACAGCTACAGGGAAAGGGGGGGAGGGTTATACTTCTGATGAACAAAGACGGACACAGACTGACAACCAATGACAAACAGGCACACGGATATGTCAATGGACTAACCGTTTTCAATCAGGGCAGGTGAAACAAGAATTTGTTCTTAACTGACTTACCTAGATAAATAAAGGTAAATAAATAAATATTTGTACAGTAATACATTGTTCTGTACTGTAATACATTGTACTGTAATACATTGTACTGTACAGTAATACATTGTACTGTACTGTAATACTGTAATACATTGTTCTGTACTGTAATACATTGTACTGTACTGTAATACTGTAATACATTGTACTGTAATACATTGTACTGTACTGTAATACATTGTTCTGTACTGTAATACTGTAATACATTGTTCTGTACTGTAATACTGTAATACATTGTTCTGTACTGTAATACTGTAATACATTGTTCTGTACTGTAATACATTGTACTGTACTGTAATACTGTAATACATTGTTCTGTACTGTAATACATTGTACTGTACTGTAATACTGTAATACATTGTACTGTACTGTAATACTGTAATACATTGTACTGTACTGTAATACTGTAATACATTGTACTGTACTGTAATACATTGTACTGTACTGTAATACTGTAATACATTGTACTGTACTGTAATACATTGTACTGTACTGTAATACTGTAATACATTGTACTGTACTGTAATACATTGTACTGTACTGTAATACTGTAATACATTGTACTGTACTGTAATACATTGTACTGTAATACATTGTACTGTACTGTAATACATTGTACTGTACTGTAATACATTGTACTGTACAGTAATACATTGTACTGTACTGTAATACATTGTACTGTAATACATTGTACTGTACAGTAATACATTGTACAGTAATACATTGTACTGTACTGTAATACATTGTACTGTAATACATTGTACTGTACTGTAATACATTGTACAGTAATACATTGTACTGTACTGTAATACATTGTACTGTAATACATTGTACTGTACTGTAATACATTGTACTGTAATACATTGTACTGTACTGTAATACTGTAAAACATTGTACAGTAATACATTGTACAGTAATACATTGTACTGTAATACATTGTACTGTAATGCATTGTAATGTAATACATTGTACTGTAATACATTGTACTGTAATATAATGCATTGTACAGTAATACATTGTACTGTAATACATTGTACTGTAATACATTGTACTGTACTGTAATACATTGTACTGTAATACATTGTACTGTAATATAATGCATTGTACAGTAATACATTGTACTGTAATATAATGCATTGTACAGTACTGTAATACATTATAATGTGTTGTAATGTAATGTTTTTTGTACTGCGATGTATTGTACTGTAATGTAATGTATTGTACTGTACCTGTATACAGACAGTGATGACCAGACAGGTCTGTGCCAGCAGGGCGAAGGACTGGTAGTCAGCTATGTCTCGCCCGTCGTCTCGGACCGTGTCGTACATGGCAGCGTAGGGGATGAAGAACAGCACTACAGAGCTGTAGACACTGTGGAGGGCACACTTAAAGAAGGCTGTTTTACTGAAGTACTGATTTAGCTGGCCTGGAACGTACAGCTGGGGGTGCTGGAAACTCCACATGTCATTCACATCCTGGACACCAGGGGGAGACAGTGAGGTAAAAAACATATTCTCAATTACACAAATCTAAATGTGTGGGAGAAACAAGAAATGCACACGCATATTGCATAAACACATTAATTTCTGCACACACGCAAACACATTGACATCACACATGTTTTACCTGGTCAAACAGACTCATACCCAGTACAGGAAGTGCTGTGTAGACTAGGTTATACAACGTGATGAACCACTCGTCATACACGGTCTGGCAGAAACACAATCAGATCATCAGAGACAAATAACCTTATATATCTGAAAATACTGAACAGTTGTTTTAAAGGGGTAGTGCAGTCAAAAATGTGATTTTATGTAAAAGAAATAAAGAATAATAATTGATTTCCACACTACGAGGTCGAAATAACACTCTGAAATGGTATAAATGATAATAATGTCCTTTTAGAGTTTATTTATTTGAATTTTTTACACACTTTTTCTCCACAATTTTGTGATTTTGATCTTGTCTCATCGCTGCATCTTCCCAACAGGCTCGGGAGAGGAGAAGGTTGATTCATGCGTCCTCCGAAACATGACCCACCAAAATGCACTTCTTAATCTTTTTGGGATAGGGGCAGCATTTTCACTTTTGGATGAATAGTGTGCCCAGAGTGAACTACCTCCTACTCTGTCCCAGATGCTAATATATGCATATTATTAGTATTGGATAGAAAACACTCTGAAGTTTCTAAAACTGTTTGAATGATGTCTGTGAGTATAACAGAACTCATATGGCAGGTGAAAACCTGAGAACAATCCACCCAGGAAGTGGGACATCTGAGGTTTGTAGTTTTTCAAAGCTTGGCCTACTGAGTACACATTGAGATATTGATGAGGTTGCACTTCCTAGGGCTTCCACTAGATGTCAACCGTCTTTTGAAATTTGAATGAGGATTATAAAGGAGGGGCTCATGAGACCTGTTTGAGTCAATGGTCTGGCATAGTGCCTCGGTCTCATGACACGCGCTCCCGACAGAGTTATACATCTAGTTCCAGTGCCTTTCTGAAGACAAAGGAATTCTTTGGTTGGAACCTTATTGATATTTTATGTTAAAAACATCCTAACGATTGATTCCATACATCGTTTGACATGTTTCTAAAGGACTGTAATGGAACCTTTTGAGTTTTTGTCTGGATGAAGTGCCTGCGCCTCATGAAGATGGATTACTGGGATGAACACGCTAACAACAAGTGGCTATTTGGACATAAATGATGGAACTTTATGGAACAAATTAGTCATTTATTGTCGAACTGGGATTCTTGGGAGTGCCTTCTGACGAAGATCATCAAAGGTAAGTGAATATTTATGGTGTTGTTTCTAACTTTGTTGATTCCAAAATGGCGGATATTTCTCTGGCTGGACTGGGCTCTGAGCGCCGTTCTCAGATGATGCTTTTTCTGTAAAGTTTTTAAAAAATCGGACACAGCGGTTGCATTAAGGAGATGCCTATCTTTAATTCTGTGAATAACAATAGTATCTTTTGTCAATGTTTATTATTAGTATTTCTGCAAAATCACCAGATGTTTTGGAATCAAAACATTACTGCACGTAACTCGCCAATGTGAACTGAGATTTTTGGATATAAATATGCACATTATCGAACAAAACATACATGTATTGTGTAACATGATGTCCTATGAGTGTCATCTGATGAAGATCATCAAAGGTTAGTGATTAATTTGATCTAGATTTCTGCTTTTTGTGACTCCTATCTTTGGCTGGAAAAATGTTTTTTCGACTTGGCTATGACCTAACATAATATGTTGTGCTTTCGCTGTCAAGCATTTTTGAAATCGGACACGATGGGTAGATTAACAATATGTTTATCTTTCATTTGTTGTATTGAACTTGTTAATGTGTGAGAGTTACATATTTCAACAAAATATTTTTGAATTTCGCACGCTGCCTTTTCAGCGGAATGTTGTCGAGCGCTAGAAAGGTTAACACCCACTCGCTTAACCTGGAAGCTAGCCACACCAATGTGTTGGAGGAGACACCGTTCAGCTGACGACCGACATCAGCTTGCAGGCGTCCGGCCCGCCACAAGGAGTCGCTAGAGCGTGATGAGCCAAGTAAAGCCCCCCCTCAGCCAAACCCTCATCTAATCCGGATGACGCTGGTCTCTGGGAGTCCCATGTGCTCCGCCCTATGGGACTCCCAGTCACGGACGGTAATTACTCAGCCTGGGATCGAACCCCAGGCTTTAGTGACGCCGCAACACTGCGATGCACAGTGCCTTTTTTTATAGCTTTTATGTTGTTCTTGTCTGACAGCATGCAATCTGATGGGATCATTCTAACCAATGACCAGTCATCTTTAATTTGCATATGTATCCTCCTACTTTGAAGGGATAAGCGGGGTAGGCTCTCTAGAGTCAAGATGATTCTATCTGCCAATCAGGGCAGTGTATGTAAATAAATAAGCATTTGTATCAACACGCCCACATGACCAGACAGCAGTTCAATGGCAAAAGGAGGCTCAGGGAAATAAATTATTAAACATATATTTGGAGTTATTTTCATGAAATAAACACACACAGTGATTTATTAGACATACAACGATGATTTAAAAATGTAATGAGGCTTTAAAGAAATAGAAGTAGAGGAGTATACCAGTTGCTTTAGAATTCAACGTTGGGTTGACCAAAGTTGAAGAAATATCTCTCTCCCCTCTTCTCCCCCCTCTCTCTCTCCCTCCCCTCTCTCTCTCCCCTCTTTTTTTCTGTCGTACCTGTGCTGAGAATCCGCAGAAGAAGGCGTACCAGAAGTGGACGAAGGTAAAGGTGAAGTTCTTGTAGAAGAAGTAACGCAGGAACTTACACATCCTCAGGTAGGACCAGCGACCGTGGACCAGGAGGAGGCGCTGTCAATTCCATAAAAAAAATAAAAAAACGTTATTTTAAATTGTACAAACAACAACAGACTGATAGACCGTTAAAGCACTGATAAAAGTCCAAAGTAAAAAAACGTGGGTTTTGCATTATGATTTAAATACGTCACTGGTGTGTCAGTGGCCCTCTTACCTCTAGGAAGCGGAACTGAGCAAAGGAGTAGTCTGAAGAGAGGACCGCCTGCATCCCCTCCTGACCGCTTATACCTACACCTATATGAGCAGCTGGAGAGAGAGAGGAGGAGAGGGAAAGAGAGGGGAGGGGGGGTAGAGGAGGGAGAGAGAATTTAAGCATATTGTACAGGGACCATTGGGCTCAGAGGGTTAAGCTCAAGTTCATATGGACCCTGGTCCATATAGGAAAAAAGCAGTGTACTATTGAGGTGATTAGGGTGCCATTTTGGACAGTATATTGTAAGTTACCTTTAATCATGCTGACGTCGTTGGCCCCGTCTCCTATGGCCAGAGTGACGGCCTGTTTGTATTTCTTGACCAGCTCAACCACCTGGGCTTTCTGTAGTGGAGTCACTCTGCAGCAGATCACTGTCTTACACAGACAGGCTGTACGCAGGAACAGCAGCTCCATGCTACGCTCTAGGGCATAGGCCTGATGGGAGAGAGGGTAGAGTAGAATCTAATGGCAACAGATGTCCAGATCCTATTAAACGGATCAGAATCAGTTCACATGTCTACAATGTATCTAATCCTTTTAACATGTGTCTTATCTGTCTAAAATATGGGCACAATCAGATATTTGACACGATAAGGAATCAGGGCTCATGTTAGTGCAAGATTTACAGTAAATAGGACTGTATTGTCTCACCAGACTGATTTACAGTAAATAGGACTGTATTGTCTCACCAGACTGATTTACAGTAAATAGGACTGTAGTGTCTCACCAGACTACAGTAAATAGGACTGTATTGTCTCACTAGACTGATTTACAGTAAATAGGACTGTATTGTCTCACCAGACTGATTTACAGTAAATAGGACTGTAGTGTCTCACCAGACTACAGTAAATAGGACTGTATTGTCTCACCAGACTGATTTACAGTAAATAGGACTGTAGTGTCTCACCAGACTGATTTACAGTAAATAGGACTGTAGTGTCTCACCAGACGACAGTAAATAGGACTGTATTGTCTCACCAGACTGATTTACAGTAAATAGGACTGTAGTGTCTCACCAGACGACAGTAAATAGGACTGTATTGTCTCACCAGACTGATTTACAGTAAATAGGACTGTAGTGTCTCACCAGACTACAGTAAATAGGACTGTAGTGTCTCACCAGACTGTGTCCGTTGATGACCAGGCCGTACTCCCCGTTCACCTCCTCGTCCCTGACCACCTTCGGCTTGTTACCCAGCGTCCTCTCTGGCATGAAGTTGGCCTCCTCCTCTGCACCTGGTTTCATGGTGCTCCATGCATTCCTGGTTCAATACAAAACATATCCTCTCATCTCATTCTATTCCACCATGTCTATGTTATCAACCTGGGACGGGATGGGATGTTATCAACCTGGAATGGGATGTTATCAACCTGGGATGAGATGTTATCAACCTGGGATGGGATGTTATCAACCTGGGATGAGATGGGATGTTATCAACCTGGGATGAGATGGGATGTTTTCAACCTGGGATGGGATGTTATCAACCTGGGATGGGATGTTATCAACCTGGGATGAGATGTTATCAACCTGGGATGGGATGTTATCAACCTGGGATGGGATGTTATCAACCTGGGATGGGATTGGAATGTTATCAACCTGGGATGGGATGTTATCAACCTGGGATGGGATGTTATCAACCTGGGATGAGATGTTATCAACCTGGGATGGGATGTTATCAACCTGGGATGAGATGTTATCAACCTGGGATGAGATGAGATGTTTTCAACCTGGGATGGGATGTTATCAACCTGGGATGAGATGTTATCAACCTGGGATGGGATGTTATCAACCTGGGATGAGATGTTATCAACCTGGGATGAGATTTTATCAACCTGGGATGTTATCAACCTGGGATGGGATGTTATCAACCTGGGATGGGATTGGAATGTTATCATCCTGGGATGGGATGTTATCAACCTGGGATGGGATGTTTCAACCTGGGATGGGATGTTATCAACCTGGGATGGGATGTTATCAACCTGGGATGAGATGTTATCAACCTGCGATGGGATGTTATCAACCTGCGATGGGATGTTATCAACCTGGGATGAGATGGGATGTTATCAACCTGCGATGGGATGTTATCAACCTGGGATGGGATGTTATCAACCTGCGATGGGATGTTATCAACCTGGGATGAGATGTTTCAACCTGGGATGGGATGGGATGTGATGGTCTATTCTGGTTCTGAAGAACAGTAGCAATGGTATTATAACAGGCATTATTCCAATTTATCCCACTTTACAACCGGTCAACTAATCAGTCTCCATTTAAAGGCCATTATAAGTTGAATGAGGTGTATTGGTGCTGGGTAGGTACTAAACCCTGGACAAACGGTGTTAGTATTGAGGCAGGCAGGGTTATGATGTCAAACCCTCTGACCTCAGTTCCTGTCTGACATCGTCTGAGTTGTTGGCCGACACGACGAAGATGTCGTTCATCTCCTCTCGCAGCATGTTGCAGGAGTAGCCAATGTTCTCCGCCGTTTCTGTCACATGACAAAAACACACAATATAATAGTTGGAGACAGACACAATGATGTGGACATATGGTCCTACACATCAAAGGAGGTTGGTGGCACCCTAATTGGGGAGGACGGGCTCGTGGTAATGGCAGGAGCTGAATGAGTTAAATGGTATCAAATACATGCCACCGGAGGTCTCTTCACAACCCCCGAGTCCAGAACAGACTATGGGAGGGGCACAGTACTACATAGAGCCATGACTACATGGAACTCTATTCTACGTCAGGTGACTGATGCAGCAGTAGAATCAGTTACAACAAAAAAACAAGTACAAATACACCTTAAGGAACAGCGGGATTGGAATGGAGTGAATGGAATGGTGTGAATGGAATGGAGTGAATGGAATGGAGTGAATGGAATGGAGTAATTGGAATGGAGCGAATGGAATGGAGTGAATGGAATGGAGTGAATGGAATGGAGTGAATGGAATGGTGTGAATGGAGTGAATTGAATGGAGTGAATGGAGTGAATGGAGTGAATGGAAGGGAGTGATTGGAATGGAGCGAATGGAATGGAGTGAATGGAATGGTGTGAATCGAGTGAATTGAATGGAGTGAATGGAGTGAATGGAAGGGAGTGATTGGAATGGAGCGAATGGAATGGAGTGAATGGAATGGAGTGAATGGAGTGAATTGAATGGAGTGAATGGAGTGAATGGTAGGGAGTGAATGGAATGGAGTGAATGGAGTGAATGGAATGGAGTGAATGGAATGGAGTGAATGGAATGGAGTGAATGGAATGGAGTGAATGGAATGGTGTGAATGGAGTGAATGGAATGGAGTGAATGGAATGAATGGAATGGAGTGAATGGAATGGAGTGAATGGAAGGGAGTGAATGGAATGGAGTGATTGGAATGGAGTGAATGGAATGGTGTGAATGGAGTGAATTGAATGGAGTGAGTGGAGTGAATGGTAGGGAGTGAATGGAATGGAGTGAATGGAGTGAATGGAATGGAGTGAATGGAATGGAGTGAATGGAATGGAGTGAATGGAATGGTGTGAATGGAGTGAATTGAATGGAGTGAATGGAAGGGAGTGAATGGAATGGAGTGATTGGAATGGAGTGAATGGAATGGTGTGAATGGAGTGAATTGAATGGAGTGAATGGAGTGAATGGTAGGGAGTGAATGGAATGGAGTGAATGGAGTGAATGGAATGGAGTGATTGTAATGGAGTGATTGTAATGGAGTGAATGGAATGGAGTGAATGGAATGGAGTGATTGGAATGGAGTGATTGGAATGGAGTGAATGGAATGGAGTGAATGGAATGGGAGTGAATGGAATAGTGTGAATGGAATGGTGTGAATGGAATGGAGTGAATGGAATGGAGTGAATGGAGTGAATGGAGTGAATGGAGTGATTGGAATGGAGTGAATGGAATGGTGTGAATGGAATGGAGTGATTGGAATGGTGTGAATGGAATGGAGTAAATGGAATGGAGTGAATGGAATGAATGGAGTGAATGGAATGGAGTGAATGGAATGGTGTGAATGGAATGGAGTGAATGGAGTGAATGGAATGGAGTGAATGGAGTGAATGGAATGGAGTGAATGGAGTGAATGGAATGGAGTGAATGGAATGGAGTGAATGGAGTGAATGGAATGGAGTGAATGGAATGGAGTGAATGGAGTGAATGGAATGGAGTGAATGGAATGGAGGGAATGGAGTGAATGGATTGGAGTGAATGGAGTGAATGGAATGGAGTGAATGGAATGGAGTGAATGGAATGGAGTGAATGGAAGGGTGTCAAACATGAAAACATGCGTATGATACCGTTTCATTCACTCCATTTTGACCAATATTATGATTCGTCCTCCCCTCAGCAACCTCCACTGCTTTACATGAATTACATTCCAACCGTCACAAAGAGCCCGTCCTCCTGTAGCCCCATCCCATCAACCTCCTGTAGCCCCATCCCACCAGCCTCCTGTAGCCCCATCTCACCAACCTCCTCTGAGTTAGACATAGAGATAGACGTGGCTTAAATACCTTGATGGTGTGGAAGAAACAACAACATCGTTGTCCAAAATAAGATAACATTTTTATTTTTTATTTTACCAACCCTTTAAATGTCCAATGCAGCCATTTGATTTTAACATCAAATCTGGGTAACAATTAAGTACCTTACTGTTATTATTTTCAATTAAAATTGTAAAAAAAATATTTAAAAAATTTGCTTCTTTGCAAAGAGCAATTTCTCACGCAAGAATTTTGGCTAGGACTCTCTGGGAAAACCTATTATTATTCTGTTATATGTGAGGCAGATAGCTAAGAGTATGTTGCTTGTTGACTAACCCTGTTTGTCGCCAGTGAGCACCCAGATCTTGATGTCAGCTTTGGCGAGCTGCTCGATGGTCTGTGGCACACCATCCTGGAGCTTATCCTCTATGGCTGTAGCTCCCAGCAACTACACACACACACACACACACACACACACACACAAATTTAATTACAATCCTTTCTCTATTTGTAATTTGTTGAAGCTAAACTGACCCTGGTTCAGTGTTCAGGACATACCATTAGGTCTTTTCATATCTGTAATTTGTTGAAGCTAAACTGACCCTGGTTCAGTGTTCAGGACATACCATTAGGTCTTTTCATATCTGTAATTTGTTGAAGCTAAACTGACCCTGGTTCAGTGTTCAGGACATACCATTAGGTCTTTTCATATCTGTAATTTGTTGAAGCTAAACTGACCCTGGTTCAGAGGTAATTTACTGTTAAAACATGAAATTAAGTAGGAACTTTTTATTGGGAAGTTTATTTACCTTCACTTTAAGACATATTGTATCACCCAGTCTTTGTCTGTAGACGTTCATCAGATCCTGGTTTAAGTGTTTAACTCCTTCCTACCATCAGGTCTTTCTCTATCTCCTCATAGAGCAGGTCTAGTTTGTCCTCTCTGTCCTCCAGGGCTGTGCTGGCCTCATGGTGGCGCTGTTTCCAGCTGCTGAAGTATTCCTCATCCAGGTCCTTATAGGCTAGAGCTAGGGTCCGCAGGCCCTCACCAGCAAACTCCTGTAGGGACAAAACACACACACAATTTTTATACAACGCGATTTGGGATGGTTTTATATTTATTGAGCCACTCTTTCACAGAAGTACAGGGAGGAAGAGAGAGGCAGACACACTTAGACTCTCTCTCTCGCTCTTCCTCTCTCTGTCTCCCCCTCTCTCAGTCTCCCCCCCTCTCTGTCTCCCCCTCGTTCTGTCTCCCCCTCGTTCTGTCTCCCCCTCGTTCTGTCTCCCCCTCGTTCTGTCTCCCCCTCATTCTGTCTCCCCCTCGTTCTGTCTCCCCCTCGTTCTGTCTCCCCCTCTCTGTTTCCCCCTCTCTGTCTCCCCCTCTCTCTGTCTCCCCCTCTCTCTGTCTCCCCTCTCTCTCCTACACACACACACACACACACACACACACACACACACACACACACACACACACACACACACACACACACACACACACACACACACACCAGAGGAGGCTGGTGGGAGGCGCTATAAGAGGAGGGGCTCAATGTCATGGTTGGAACAGAATCAATGTTTCCATGTGTTTGATGTCGTTTGATTTATTCTAATCCAGCTATTACAACTTCCTCTTATAGCTCCTCCCACCAGCCTCCTCTGACACACACACACACTTTTACATTGAGGTGTTCAGTGGTGACATCCATCAGCTTGGTACAGGACTGGTCCAGCCTCTCATAGACCATGGTGTCTGCTCCTTTACAGTATAAACACAGCTTCCCCTCTGGGCTCCGTACTGTCACACACGCACGCACACACACGCACGCACGCACGCACACACACACACACACACACACACACACACACACACACACACACACACACACACACACACACACACACACACACACACACACACACACACACACACACACACACACACACACACATAGTAAGAATTATGTTTGCATAGACATCTTACAATGAGCAGCAAGGAACTTAAAACTCCCATGAAACGTGTTTCCAGAGGGCTGTTTACCAATGACGGACATCCTCTTGCGGACGTTGTTGAAGTCAAGGATGGCGAGGAGTTCGTAACTGTGTTGTTCTCCCATCTCTACGATGGTGACGCTCTCTGGCGTGCGAGAGCGGAACACAAAGCCAAAATTGCGTGCAGCGGTTACTAAGGCACCCTCGTCAGGGGACTGGGCCTGGTACAGCAGCTCACCTGTACAGAGGGAGAGAAGTCATTTCCTGTTGTTAGAGTAAGTGGGTAAGTGGGTCACTTAAGTGAGTAAGTGGGTGTAGTTTTCTCTCTATCTTTACATCCTCTCTGCTCTGTGACCCAGAAACTGATAAGTGGTCGAGTGCTCAAGGAGATGTCCATTTATTAGTGGGCGAATGGAACAGTGTTCTTGCCACCTTGATAGCCACTTTTCATTGAGGATCATGTGACTCATATCATAGTTCCTTAGTGGAAGAATTTTGAATCAGCTTTTGTTTTATCAGAGGAGAAAAAAACGAAATGCTATTTATCTTCTTATCTATAAAATGTCTTGAACAACTAACTTCATCGTGTAACCCCTTTAATTACCCCTGTAAAGGTAATATGACACGTGAGTGGGAGTGTATCGTTTCATACAAGCGCATTTTTGTCCACGTTCCCTCTCCTCACCGCCGCTCCTCGATGACCTTTGACCTTTTTCCAAAGGCGGCGAGAGAGGAAACAGGAGTTGAAATCATTTTATTGGTCACATAAACATACAGTGGGGCAAAAAAGTATTTAGTCAGCCACCAATTGTGCAAGTTCTCCCACTTAAAAAGATGAGAGAGGCCTGTAATTTTCATCATAGGTACACTTCAACTATGATAGACAAAATGAGAAAAAAAATCCTGAAAATCACACTGTAGGATTTTTTATGAATTTATTTGCAAATTATGGTGGAAAATAAGTATTTGGTCAATAACAAAAGTTTATCTCAATACTTTGTTATATACCCTTTGTTGGCAATGACAGAGGTCAAACGTTTTCTGTAAGTCTTCACAAGGTTTTCACACACTGTTGCTGGTATTTTGGCCCATTCCTCCATGCAGATCTCCTCTAGAGCAGTGATGTTTTGGGTTCTGTTGCTGGGCAACACGGACTTTCAACTCCCTCCAAAGATTTTCTATGGGTTTGAGATCTGGAGACTGGCTAGGCCACTCCAGGACCTTGAAATGCTTCTTACAAAGCCACTCCTTTGTTGCCTGGGGGGTGTGTTTGGGATCATTGTCATGCTGAAAGACCCAGCCACGTTTCATCTTCAATGCCCTTGCTGATGGAAGCAGGTTTTCACTCAAAATCTCACGATACATGGCCCCATTCATTCTTTCCTTTACATGGATCAGTCATCCTGGTCCCTTTGCAGAAAAACAGCCCCAAAGCATGATGTTTCCACCCCCATGCTTCACAGTAGGTATGGTGTTCTTTGGATGCAACTCAACATTCTTTGTCCTCCAAACACGACGAGTTGAGTTTTTACCGAAAAGTTATATTTTGGTTTCATCTGACCATATGACATTCTCCCAATCTTCTTCTGGATCATCCAAATGCTCTCTAGCAAACTTCAGACGGGCCTGGACATGTACTGGCTTAAGCAGGGGGACACGTCTGGCACTGCAGGATGTGAGTCCCTGGTGGCGTAGTGTGTTACTGATGGTAGGCTTTGTTACTTTGGTCCCAGCTCTCTGCAGGTCATTCACTAGGTCCCCCGTGTGGTTCTGGGATTTTTGTTCACCGTTCTTGTGATCATTTTGACCCCACGGTGTGAGATCTTGCGTGGAGCCCCAGATCGAGGGAGATTATCAGTGGTCTTGTATGTCTTCCATTTCCTAATAATTGCTCCCACAGTTGATTTTTGACACTCTTCCAAGCTGCTTACCTATTGCAGATTCAGTCTTCCCAGCCTGGTGCAGGTCTAAAATGTTGTTTCTGGTGTCCTTTGACAGCTCTTTGGTCTTGGCCATAGTGGAGTTTGGAGTGTGACTGTTTGAGGTTGTGGACAGGTGTCTTTTATACTGATAACAAGTTCAAACAGGTGCCATTAATACAGGTAACGAGTGGTGGACAGAGGAGCCTCTTACAGAAGAAGTTACATGTCTGTGAGAGCCAGAAATCTTGCTTGTTTGTAGGTGACCAAATACTTATTTTCCACCATAATTTGGACTTCGACTGGGCCACAGTGGAGAAGGTGAAACGTTTTATGTTCCTCGGCGTAGACATCACTGACAATCTGAAATGGTCCACCCACACAGACAGTGTGGTGAAGAAGGCACAACAGCGCCTCTTCAACCTCAGGAGGCTGAAGAAATTTGGCTTGGCCCCTAAGACCCTCACAAAACTTTTACAGATGTATAATTGAGAGCATCCTGTCGAGGCTGCCTGGTACGGCAACTGCACCACCCGCAACAACAAGGCTCTCCAAAGGGTGGTGAAGTCTGCCCAACGCTTCACCGGGGGAAAACTGCCTGCCCTCCAGGACACCTACACCACCTGATATCACAGGAAGGCCAAAAAGATCATCAAGGACATCAACCACCCGAGGATGGTCTCGATTGTGCATCTGTAGAAGTTTGTGAGTGCTTTTGGTGACAAGCCGAATTTCTTCAGCCTCCTGAGGTTGAAGAGGCGCTGCTGCGCCTTCTTCACAATGCTGTCTGTGTGAGTGGACCAATTCAGTTTGTCTGTGATGTGTATGCCGAGGAACTTAAAACTTGCTACCCTCTCCACTACTGTTCCATCGATGTGGATAGGGGGTGTTCCCTCTGCTGTTTCCTGAAGTCCACAATCATCTCCTTAGTTTTGTTGACGTTGAGTGTGAGGTTATTTTCCTGACACCACACTCCGAGGGCCCTCACCTCCTCCCTGTAGGCCGTCTCGTCATTGTTGGTAATCAAGCCTACCACTGTTGTGTCGTCCGCAAACTTGATGATTGAGTTGGAGGCGTGCGTGGCCACGCAGTCGTGGGTGAACAGGGAGTACAGGAGAGGGCTCAGAACGCACCCTTGTGGGGCCCCAGTGTTGAGGATCAGCGGGGAGGAGATGTTGTTGCCTACCCTCACCACCTGGGGGCGGCCCGTCAGGAAGTCCAGTACCCAGTTGCACAGGGCGGGGTCGAGACCCAGGGTCTCGAGCTTGATGACGAGCTTGGAGGGTACTATGGTGTTGAATGCCGAGCTGTAGTCGATGAACAGCATTCTCACATAGGTATTCCTCTTGTCCAGATGGGTTAGGGGAATACCTATGTGAGAATGCTGTTCATCGACTACAGCATGCAAATTGAAGTGGGTCTAGGGTGTCAGGTAAGGTAGAGGTGATATGACCCTTAACTAGCACCTTCATGATGACAGTTGTGAGTGCTACAGGGTGCTTGTCATTTAGTTCAATTACCTTTGCTTTCTTGGGTACAGGAACAATGGTGGACATCTTGAAGCATGTGTGGACAGCAGACTGAGATGGGGAGAGATTGAATATGTCTGTAAACACTCCAGCCAGCTGGTCTGCGCATTCTCTGAGGATGCGGCTAGGGATACCATCTGGACTGGCAGCCCTGCGAGGGTTAACACGCTTAAATGTCTTACTCACGTCGGCCACAGAGAAACAGAGCCCACAGTCCTTGGAAGCGGACCGCGTCCTCAAAGTGGGCAAAGAAGGTGTTTAGTTTGTTCGGGAGCAAGACGTCGGTGTCTGCGACATGGCTGGTTTTTCCTTTGTTGTCTGTGATTGTCTGTAGACCCTGTCACATACGTCTCGTGTCTGGGCCGTTTAATAGTGACTCCACTTTGTCTCTGTACTGATGTTTTGCCTGTTTGATTGCCTTACGGAGGGAATAATTACACTGTTTGTATTTGACCATATTCCCAGTCACCTTGCCATGGTTGAATGCAGTGGGTCGCGCTTTCAGTTTTGCACGAATGCTGACATCTATCCACATTTTTTGGTTTGGGTAGGTTTTAATAGACACAGTGGGAACAACATTCCCTATCCACTTCCTGATGAATCACTGTGTCCGTGTACAAAAAAAAACTAAATACTGCCAAATTGCTTATACGCTAGAAGCAGAGCTGCCATGTCTGTCAGCGCCATCTTAGATCCAATTAAGAAAAAGCCTATCCCTCTCTCTCTCTCTCTCTCTCCCTCTCTCTCTCTCCCTCACACCCTCCCACTCTTTATGTTGCATACATACATGAATATGGATAAACACACAGTCTTCCCGTTCAGACACACACAATGTCAACATCTGAAATTCATTAACAAACAACATGCTTCCCACTATCACAATCTCTCTCTCTCTCTCTCTCTCTCTCTCTCTCTCTCTCTCTCTCTCTCTCTCTCTCTCTCTCTCTCTCTCTCTCTCTCTCTCTCTCTCTCTCTCTCTCTCTCTCTCTCTCTCTCTCTCTCTCTCTCTCTCTCTCTCTCTCTCTCTCTCTCTCTCTCTCTCTCTCTCTCTCTCTCTCTCTCTCTCTCTCTCTCTCTCTCTCTCTCTCTCTCTCCTCTCCTCTCCTCTCCTCTCCTCTCCTCTCCTCTCCTCTCCTCACCCTCTATCTTCTCCTCAGCCATAACGGTGTGACAGAGGGCCAATAGTCTGAAGAAGGACTGAACTTCAGGACTCTCCAGCTTCAAAGCCTCCACCAGGGAGTGGTCATGGAAAAAGAAGTGATGATCAGCCAAAGGGTTGAACGACCAGTCCACAGTTTCTGTGTGCTGGGGGAGAATGGGGGTAGAGAGAGAGAAAGCCTTGTGCTACTCATTGTTCTTGACTAGCAGTAAGTACTAGCAGTAAGTACTAGCAGTAAGTACTAGCAGTAAGTACTAGCAGTAAGTACCAACAGTACATACTAGCAGTAAGTACTAGCAGTACATACTAGCAGTAAGTACTAGCAGTACATACTAGCAGTAAGTACTAGCAGTACATACTAGCAGTAAGTACTAGCAGTACATACTAGCAGTAAGTACTAGCAGTACATACTAGCAGTAAGTACTAGCAGTACATACTAGCAGTAAGTACTATCAGTAAGTACTATCAGTAAGTACTAGCAGTACATACGAGCAGTAAGTACTAGCAGTACATTCGAGCAGTAAGTACTAGCAGTAAGTACTAGCAGTAAGTACCAGCAGTACATACTAGCAGTAAGTACTAGCAGTACGTACTAGCAGTAAGTACTAGCAGTAAGTACTAGCAGGAAGTACTAGCAGTACATACGAGCAGTAAGTACTAGCAATAAGTACTAGCAGTAAGTACTAGCAGTACATACTAGCAGTAAGTACGAGCAGCAAGTATGAGCAGTAAGCAATAGCAGTAAGTACTAGCAGTACATACTAGCAGTACATACTAGCAGTACATACTAGCAGTAAGTATGAGCAGTAAGTACACGCAGTAAGTACTAGCAGTACATACTAGCAGTAAGTACGAGCAGTAAGTACGAGCAGTAAGTACTAGCAGTACATACTAGCAGGCCATACTAGCAGTACATACTAGCAGTAAGTACGAGCAGTAAGTACGAGCAGTAAGTACTAGCAGTAAGTACTAGCAGTACGTACTAGCAGTACGTACTAGCAGTAAGTACTAGCAGTAAGTACTAGCAGTAAGTACCAACAGTACATACTAGCAGTAAGTACTAGCAGTACATAGTAGCAGTAAGTACTAGCAGTACATACTAGCAGTAAGTACTAGCAGTAAGTACTAGCAGTAAGTACTAGCAGTAAGTACTAGCAGTAAGTACTAGCAGTACATCCGAGCAGTAAGTACTAGCAGTACATACTAGCAGTAAGTACAGGCAGGAAGTACTAGCAGTAAGTATGAGCAGTAAGTACCAGCAGTACATACTAGCAGTACATACTAGCAGTACATGCTAGCAGTACATACTAGCAGTAAGTACGAGCAGTAAGTACGAGCAGTAAGTACTAGCAGTACATACTAGCAGTACATACTAGCAGTAAGTATGAGCAGTAAGTACAAGCAGTAAGTACTAGCAGTACATACTAGCAGTACATACTAGCAGTACATACTAGCAGTACATACTAGCAGTAAGTACGAGCAGTAAGTACAAGCAGTAAGTACTAGCAGTAAGTACTAGCAGTAAGTACTAGCAGTACATACTAGCAGTACATACTAGCAGTACATACTAGCAGTACATACTAGCAGTAAGTATGAGCAGTAAGTACTAGCAGTAAGTACTAGCAGTAAGTACTCATGAATCTAATACTCACCTCGTTGATCTCCTGTCTCTGGCCAGTGTAGCCAAATACTTCCCCTGGAAAAGAAGATGGATATTGGAGTTAATGTATTTATTACAGATCACCATTAGCTGCTGCCAAGGCAACAGCTATGCTTCCTGGGGTCTGGCAAAATTTGAAAAACAGTATAATACATTCATTAAAGAATTCACAACACAAAATCCATGTGTACGTGTGTGTGTATAGTACGTATGTTATCATGTGTGTGTGTATGCATGTGTCTGTGCCTATGTGTGTGTCTCTTCACAGTCCCCGCTGTTCCATAAGGGGTATTTTTATCAGTTTAAACTGACCAGACTACTGAACTATAGACCAGGTGTGACAAAACTAGAGCCTGTAGGACCTGCCTTGTTGATAGTGTTGTTAAGAAGGTAGAAACTAGGGCCTGTAGGACCTGCCTTGTTGATAGTGTTGTTAAGAAGGTAGAAACTAGGGCCTGTAGGACCTGCCCTGTTGATAGTGTTGTTAAGAAGGTAGAAACTAGGGCCTGTAGGACCTGCCCTGTTGATAGTGTTGTTAAGAAGGTAGAAATTAGGGCCTGTAGGACTTGCCTTGTTGATAGTGTTGTTAAGAAGGTAGAAACTAGGGCCTGTAGGACCTGCCTTGTTGATAGTGTTGTTAAGAAGGCAGAGCAGTGCTTTATTATAGACAGACTTCTCCCCATCTTAGCTACTGTTGTATCAATATGTTTTGACCATGACAGTTTACAATCCAGGGTAACTCCAAGCAGTTTAGTCACCTCAACTTGCTAAATTTCCACATTTTTCATTATGAGCTTTGGTTGAGGTTTAAGGGGTGTAGTGAATGATCTGTCCCAAATACTAAGCTTAAAGTCCCGTGGAAGGGACACCGATCCTGGAGAGGTTATTAATGGGTTCATGCTTATTAGTAACTGGAATAAGCAATTGCATAAAAGTGCAGTGTCTGTTTGCTTCTCTTTACACACCACGGACCAACACATATTCTTTACATCATCAACATATGAATCACAACAAAACTTATTGTATGACCTCTTCTACACTATATTAGGCCCCATGACCTCTTCTACACTATATTAGGCCCCATGACCTCTTCTACACTATATTAGGCCCCATGACCTCTTCTACACTATATTAGGCCCCATGACCTCTTCTACACTATATTAGGCCCCATGACCTCTTCTACACTATATTAGGCCCCATGACCTCTTCTACACTATATTAGGCCCCATGACCCTTCTACACTATATTAGGCCCCATGACCTCTTCTACACTATATTAGGCCCCATGACCTCTTCTACACTATATTAGGCCCCATGACCTCTTCTACACTATATTAGGCCCCATGACCTCTTCTACACTATATTAGGCCCCATGACCTCTTCTACACTATATTAGGCCCCATGACCTCTTCTACACTATATTAGGCCCAGTGACCTCTTCTACACTATATTAGGCCCCGTGACCTCTTCTACACTATATTAGGCCCCATGACCTCTTCTACACTATATTAGGCCCCATGACCTCTTCTACACTATATTAGGCCCCATGACCTCTTCTACACTATATTAGGCCCCATGACCTCTTCTACACTATATTAGGCCCATGACCTCTTCTACACTATATTAGGCCCCATGACCTCTTCTACACTATATTAGGCCCCATGACCTCTTCTACACTATATTAGGCCCCATGACCTCTTCTACACTATATTAGGCCCCATGACCTCTTCTACACTATATTAGGCCCCATGACCTCTTCTACACTATATTAGGCCCCATGACCTCTTTATACACTATATTAGGCCCCATGACCTCTTCTACACTATATTAGGCCCCATGACCTCTTTATACACTATATTAGGCCCCATGACCTCTTCTACACTATATTAGGCCCCCATGACCTCTTCTACACTATATTAGGCCCCATGACCTCTTCTACACTATATTAGTCCCCATGACCTCTTCTACACTATATTAGGCCCATGACCTCTTCTACACTATATAGGCCCCATGACCTCTTCTACACTATATTAGGCCCCATGACCTCTTCTACACTATATTAGGCCCCATGACCTCTTCTACACTATATTAGGCCCCATGACCTCTTCTACACTATATTAGGCCCCATGACCTCTGATACACTATATTAGTCCCCATGACCTCTTCTACACTATATTAGGCCCCATGACCTCTTCTACACTATATTAGGCCCCATGACCTCTTCTACACTATATTAGGCCCCATGACCTCTTCTACACTATATTAGGCCCCATGACCTCTTCTACACTATATTAGGCCCCATGACCTCTTCTACACTATATTAGGCCCCATGACCTCTTCTACACTATATTAGTCCCCATGACCTCTTCTACACTATATTAGGCCCCATGACCTCTTCTACACTATATTAGGCCCCATGACCTCTTCTACACTATATTAGGCCCCATGACCTCTTCTACACTATATTAGGCCCCATGACCTCTTCTACACTATATTAGGCCCCATGACCTCTTCTACACTATATTAGGCCCCATGACCTCTTCTACACTATATTAGGCCCCATGACCTCTTCTACACTATATTAGGCCCCATGACCTCTGATACACTATATTAGGCCCCATGACCTCTTCTACACTATATTAGGCCCCATGACCTCTTCTACACTATATTAGGCCCCATGACCTCTTCTACACTATATTAGGCCCCATGACCTCTTCTACACTATATTAGGCCCCATGACCTCTTCTACACTATATTAGGCCCCATGACCTCTTCTACACTATATTAGGCCCCATGACCTCTTCTACACTATATTAGGCCCCATGACCTCTTCTACACTATATTAGGCCCCATGACCTCTTCTACACTATATTAGGCCCCATGACCTCTGCTACACTATATTAGGCCCCATGACCTCTTTATACACTATATTAGGCCCCATGACCTCTTCTACACTATATTAGGCCCCATGACCTCTTCTACACTATATTAGGCCCCATGACCTCTGATACACTATATTAGTCCCCATGACCTCTTCTACACTATATTAGGCCCCATGACCTCTTCTACACTATATTAGGCCCCATGACCTCTTCTACACTATATTAGGCCCCATGACCTCTGATACACTATATTAGGCCCCATGACCTCTGATACACTATATTAGTCCCAGCCTTTGGAACTTTGGTTATCATAGATATGGATACTATATTGTGATCACTACATCCTATGGATTTGTATACTGCTTTAAAGCACATTTTTGCAGCATTAGTAAAGATGTGATCAATACATGTTGATGATTTCATTCCTGTGCTGTTTGTTACCACCCTGGTACAGTAGGTTGACTGATAACCTGAACCAGGTTCCAGGCACTGGTTACAGTTTGAAGATTTTTCTTGAGTGGGCAGCTTGATGAGAGCCAGTCAATATTTAAATCACCCAGAAAATATACCTCTCTGTTAATATCACATACATTATCAAGCATTTCACACATGTTATCCAGATACTGACTGTTAGTACTTCTGTAGCAGCTTCCCATAAGAATGGGCTTTAGGTGAGACAGATGAACCTGTAGCCATATTACTACAACAGTATTTAACATTATCCAGATACTGACTGTCTATAGCAGCTTCCCACAAGAATGTGCTTTAGGTGAGGCAGATGAACCTGTAGCCATATTACTACAACAGTATTTAACATTATCCAGATACTGACTGTCTATAGCAGCTTCCCACAAGAATGTGCTTTAGGTGAGGCAGATTAACCTGTAGTCATATTACTACAACAGTATTTAACATGATCCAGATACTGACTGTCTATAGCAGCTTCCCACAAGAATGTGCTTTAGGTGAGGCAGATGAACCTGTAGTCATATTACTACAACAGTATTTAACATTATCCAGATACTGACTGTCTATAGCAGCTTCCCACAAGAATGTGCTTTAGGTGAGGCAGATGAACCTGTAGTCATATTACTACAACAGTATTTAACATTATCCAGATACTGACTGTCTATAGCAGCTTCCCACAAGAATGTGCTTTAGGTGAGGCAGATGAACCTGTAGCCATATTACTTCAACAGTATTTAACATGAGATCCTCTCTAAGCTTTACAGGAATGTAGTTCTGAATATAGACAGCAACACCTCCCCCGTTGGCATTTCTGTCTTTTCTGTAGATGTTATAACCATGTATTGCTACCACCGTATCATCAAAGGTATTATCTAAGTGAGTTTCCAGAGATCAGTCAGAATATGAATGTCATCTGTTACAAGCAAGTTATTGACTTCATGGACCTTGTTTCTCAGACTGCAGATGTTAATATGGGCTATTTTTTTAATCACTTTTCTGGGTTGCTTGATTGTTTTGAATTCTTTACTGGGAAACTTATCAGATGTAGACTTGCTCATGTTATTTATATTGGAGCTGATAGCACAGGGTGAGCTGCACAAAGTGGGTTTCCTACAAGTATACACTGCCTCAGTGCTAACAGTGTAACTCTGGTTCATGGGCTCATGATTACTGCTTACAACAGCTGTAGGATCAACAGAGGTATTCAGGGAAGTTAGGGGGACGTAAATTAAATTACTTACATTGTGTCTGTCAACGCCCCTGGGATCATGTACATTTGATGCAGCATTATGACGACTCATTGTCACAATGGTAGGGATTAACAGAGCTGGTCTTGGGTCATTGATGGTTCTTCTCTGTGTGTGTGTGTGTGTATGTTTCTGCGTTCGTCCATACACACTTTCTTGCCTGCCTTTGTACCATCTGAACCTCACTGTAGCTCTTCCTAGTTACCATCTGAACCTCACCGTAGCCCTTCCTAGTTACCAACTGAACCTCACCGTAGCCCTTCCTAGTTACCATCTGAACCTCACCGTAGCCCTTCCTAGTTACCAACTGAACCTCACCGTAGCCCTTCCTAGTTACCATCTCAACCTCACCGTAGCTCTTTCCGTTGATAGAACACTTGTTGAATGTCATGATGTTCTGAGTGAGTGTTCCGGTCTTGTCAGAGAAGATGTATTTGATCTGACCCAGCTCCTCGTTCAGCGTGGTGGTCCGGGCCTTGGCCGGGGTGTCACTACTGGCATGGTACATCTTCCTGTCCCAGTCGATGTAGAAACTGTTCCCCAGACGGATGACCTCCACACTGCAACACACACACACACACAGGGATAATGGCATTTTACATAACCTTAACAGACATGTGTCTGCAAGGTATCTCAGGCATAAATCCAATACGCAATTACACAGCAAAACAGATGCACTCTCTAACACACACACACACACACACACACACACACACACACACACACACACACACACTGATGAACAGACAGAGAGACCTGATGAACACACAGACAGACAGACAGACCTGATGAACAGACAGACAGACAGACAGACCTGATTAACAGACAGACCGACAGACAGACCTGACGAACAGACAGACAGACAGACAGACAGACAGACAGACAGACAGACAGACAGACAGACAGACAGACCTGATGAACACACAGACAGACAGACCTGATGAACAGACAGACAGACCTGATTAACAGGGAGACAGACAGACATGATGAACAAGGAGACAGACAGACATGATGAACAGGGAGACAGACAAACCTGATGAACAGGGAGGCAGACAGACCTGATGAACAGGGAGACAGACAGACCTGATGAACAGGGAGACAGACAGACCTGATGAACAGGGAGACAGACAGACCTGATGAACAGGGAGGCAGACAGACCTGATGAACAGGGAGACAGACAGACAGACCTGATGAACAGGGAGACAGACAGACCTGATGAACAGGGAGACAGACAGACATGATGAACAGGGAGAGAGACAGACCTGATGAACAGGGAGACAGACAGACATGATGAACAAGGAGACAGACAGACATGATGAACAGGGAGACAGACAGACCTGATGAACAGGGAGACAGACAGACAGACATGATGAACAGGGAGACAGACCTGATGTAGAGGGAGACAGACAGACATGATGAACAGGGAGACAGACAGACATGATGAACAGGGAGACAGACAGACATACCTGATGAACAGGTAGACAGACAGACCTGATGTAGAGGGAGACAAACAGACCTGATGTAGAGGGAGATAGACAGACCAGATGAACAGGGAGACAGACAGACAGACAGACCTGATGAACAGGGAGACAGACAGACCTGATGTAGAGGGAGACAGACAGACCTGATGAACAGGGAGACAGACAGACCTGATGTAGAGGGAGATGGGTACGACGGTGTTGAGGATTATGACGTAGGACCAGAAAGTGAGGAAGCCGGAGAAGGGGGTATCAACTCCCCCCTGTCTGGGCAGGAAGGCAGTGAACTCTGACCCCCAGAGCTGCTCCCAGATCCTGTTGCCAATGGCCAGGATAGTGCACATGAATGCCAGGAAGCCAAAGATCTATTGGCAGAGAGGGTACATAGGTCAACAGATGGGTACAGAGACATAAACATGTGGCATGTTTGACATAAACATGGAAAACTGGTACTGTATAAGCATTATCATATGAGTCCATGTTTGAGTGAGTACATGGTGAGTACATGTGAGTGAGTACATGGTGAGTACATGTGAGTGAGTACATGGTGAGTACATGTGAGTGAGTACATGGTGAGTACATGTGAGTGAGTTCATGGTGAGTGCATGTGAGTGAGTACATGGTGAGTACATGTGAGTGAGTACATGGTGAGTACATGTGAGTGAGTACATGGTGAGTACATGTGAGTGAGCACATGGTGAGTATATGTGAGTGAGTACATGTGAGTGAGTACATGGTGAGTACATGTGAGTGAGTACATGGTGAGTACATGTGAGTGAGTACATGGTAAGTACATGGTGAGTGAGTACATGGTGAGTACATGGTGAGTATATGGTGAGTACATGTGAGTACATGGTGAGTGAGTACATGGACCTGTAAGTACAGGACATGTTACTGCTGGACTCACACAGAGGACGAGCACGTTCATCAGGCGGTCGATGCTGGTCCTCTTGAAAGTGGTTTTCCCACAGTTCTGCATCAGCTTAGTCTCTGGACCTGGACCACGAAAGGATCACAGGGTTAGTATTTAAGGGGCTACATGTGACAATTTAGAGATAATTTCCATTTCCTCATTTCCTTTCCTTTTGAAGAGTTTCTAATCATGAAGATTAAATATTTATATTTAGTCAGTCATGTTAGGTATTCGCAGTTGAGGTTTATTATCTATACTGGCCAGCTGAGGGCGTGCTGAGTCTAACTGACCTGTGAACCAGCACCATCCTGACCTCTAACCTTTGACCGCTTACCGCCGAACAGCACCAGTCCTGACCTCTCATCTCTAACTTCTCAAATCTCACCTCTGAACAGCAACAGTCCTGACCTCTACCCTCTACGGCACCAGTCCTGACCTTTACTCTCTCATCTCCAAACTGCACCAGTCCTGACCTCTACCCTCCCACCTCTAAACAGCATCAGTCCTGACCTTTACCCTCTCACCTGTGAACAATACCAGTCCTGACCTCTACCCTCTCACCTGCGAACAATACCAGTCCTGACCTCTACCCTCTCACCTCCGAACAACACCAGTCCTGACCTTTACCCTCTCACCTCTGAAGAGCATCAGTCCTGACCTCTACCCTCTCACCTCTGAAGGGCACCAGTCCTGACCTTTACCCTCTCACCTCCGAACAGCACGAGTCCAAAACACCACTCTGTGTTCCTGAGGGTGCAGCCCCTCAGCAGGATCTTGTCATTGTCTAGAGAGTATTTCTGACCGGCGTAAGTCAGAGTTCCTGTGAAACGGTCTAGGCGGCTGTTGGGGGGCTCACAGCTCACCTCGCCTTCAGAGAGTAGGGAGGAGACACAAGGTTCGTCAGGTAGGAGAGGAGAGGGTGTCATCAGAAGGATGAAACATCCTAATATACAAGCTGGTTCAAATCAAACTTTATTTCTCACATTAAGTGTATTCGCTTACTGACAAGCCCTTAACCAACAGTTCAAGAAGAAGAAAATATTTACCAAGTAGACTAAAATAAAAAGTAATAATAAAAAGTAACACAATAAGAATAACAATAACAAGGCTCCATACAGGGGGTACCGGTACAGAGTCAGTGTGGAAGCTATATACAGGGGGGTACCGGTACAGAGTCAGTGTGGAGGCTATATACTGGGGGTACCGGTACAGAGTCAATGTGGAGGCTATATACAGGGGGTACCGGTACAGAGTCAGTGTGGAGGCTATATACTGGGGGTACCGGTACAGAGTCAATGTGGAGGCTATATACAGGGGGTACTGGTACCGAGTCAGTGTGGAGGCTATATACAGGGGGTACCGGTACAGAGTCAATGTGGAGGCTATATACAGGGGGTACCGGTACAGAGTCAGTGTGGAGGCTATATACAGGGGGTACCGGTACAGAGTCAATGTGGAGGCTATATACAGGGGGTACTGGTACCGAGTCAGTGTGGAGGCTATATACAGGGGGTACCGGTACAGAGTCAATGTGGAGGCTATATACAGGGGGTACCGGTACAGAGTCAGTGTGGAGGCTATATACAGGGGGTACCGGTACAGAGTCAATGTGGAGGCTATATACAGGGGGTACTGGTACCGAGTCAGTGTGGAGGCTATATACAGGGGGTACCGGTACAGAGTCAATGTGGAGGCTATATACAGGGGGTACTGGTACCGAGTCAATGTGGAGGCTATATACAGGGGGTACTGGTACCGAGTCAATGTGGAGGCTATATACTGGGGGTACCGGTACAGAGTCAATGTGGAGGCTATATACAGGGGGTACTGGTACCGAGTCAGTGTGGAGGCTATATACAGGGGGTACCGGTACAGAGTCAATGTGGAGGCTATATACAGGGGGTACCGGTACAGAGTCAGTGTGGAGGCTATATACAGGGGGTACCGGTACAGAGTCAATGTGGAGGCTATATACAGGGGGTACTGGTACCGAGTCAGTGTGGAGGCTATATACAGGGGGTACCGGTACAGAGTCAATGTGGAGGCTATATACAGGGGGTACCGGTACCGAGTCAGTGTGGAGGCTATATACAGGGGTACCGGTACAGAGTCAATGTGGAGGCTATACACAGGGGGTACGGAGTCAGTGTGGAGGCTATATACAGGGGGGTACCGGTACAGAGTCAGTGTGGAGGCTATATACAGGGGGTACTGGTACCGAGTCAGTGTGGAGGCTATATACAGGGGGTACCTGTACAGAGTCAATGTGGAGGCTATATACAGGGGGTAAGCGGTACAGAGTCAGTGTGGAGGCTATATACAGGGGGTACCGGTACGGAGTCAATGTGGAGGCTATATACAGGGGGTACCGGTACGGAGTCAATGTGGAGGCTATATACAGGGGGTACTGGTACCGAGTCAGTGTGGAGGCTATATACAGGGGGTACCGGTACGGAGTCAATGTGGAGGCTATATACAGGGGGGTACTGGTACCGAGTCAGTGTGGAGGCTATATACAGGGGGTACCGGTACAGAGTCAATGTGGAGGCTATATACAGGGGGTACCGGTACAGAGTCAGTGTGGAGGCTATATACAGGGGGCACCGGTACCGAGTCAGTGTGGAGGCTATATACAGGGGGCACCGGTACCGAGTCAGTGTGGAGGCTATATACAGGGGGTACCGAGTCAGTGTGGAGGCTATATACAGGGGGGTACCGGTACAGAGTCAGTGTGGAGGCTATATACAGGGGGTACCGGTACCGAGTCAGTGTGGAGGCTATATATAGGGGGCACCGAGTCAGTGTGGAGGCTATATACAGGGGTACCGGTACCGAGTCAGTGTGGAAGCTATATACAGGGGGTACCGGTACCGAGTCAGTGTGGAGGCTATATACAGGGGGTATCGGTACAGAGTCAGTGTGGAGGCTATATACAGGGGGTACCGGTACAGAGTCAATGTGGAGGCTATATACAGGGGGCACCGGTACAGAGTAAGTATGGAGGCTATAAACAGGGAGCACCGGTACAGAGTCAGTGTGGAGGCTATATACAGGGGGCACCGGTACAGAGTCAGTGTGGAGGCTATATACAGGAGGTAGGGTACAGAGTCAGTGTGGAGGCTATATACAGGGGGCACCGGTACCGAGTCAGTGTGGAGGCTATATACAGGGGGTACCGTTACAGAGTCAGTGTGGAGGCTATATACAGGGGGCACCTGTACAGAGTCAGTGTGGAGGCTATATATAGGGGGTACCGGTACAGAGTCAGTGTGGAGGCGATATACAGGGGGCACCGGTACAGAGTCAGTGTGGAGGCTATATACAGGGGGTACCGGTACAGAGTCAGTGTGGAGGCGATATACAGGGGGCACCGGTACAGAGTCAGTGTGGAGGCGATATACAGGGGGCACCGGTACAGAGTCCGTGTGGAGGCGATATACAGGGGGTACCAGTACAGAGTCAGTGTGGAGGCTATATACAGGGGGCACCGGTACCGAGTCAGTGTGGAGGCTATATACAGGGGGGTACCGGTACCGAGTCAGTGTGGAGGCTATATACAGGGGGTACCGAGTCAGTGTGGAGGCTATATACAGGGGGTACCGGTACAGAGTCAGTGTGGAGGCTATATACAGGGGGTACCGGTACCGAGTCAGTGTGGAGGCTATATACAGGGGGTACCGGTACCGAGTCAGTGTGGAGGCTATATACAGGGGGTACCGAGTCAGTGTGGAGGCTATATACAGGGGGTACCGGTACAGAGTCAGTGTGGAGGCTATATACAGGGGGTACCGGTACCGAGTCAGTGTGGAGGATATATACAGGGGGTACCGGTACCGAGTCAGTGTGGAGGCTATATACAGGGGGTACCGAGTCAGTGTGGAGGCTATATACAGGGGGTACCGGTACAGAGTCAGTGTGGAGGCTATATACAGGGGGTACCGGTACCGAGTCAGTGTGGAGGATATATACAGGGGGCACCGAGTCAGTGTGGAGGCTATATACAGGGGGTACCGGTACCGAGTCAGTGTGGAGGCTAGATAAAGGGGGCACCGTTACCGAGTCAGTGTGGAGGCTAGATAAAGGGGGCACCAGTACCGAGTCAGTGTGGAGGCTATATAAAGGGGGCACTGGTACAGAGTCAATGTGGAGGCTATATACAGGGGGTACCGGTACCGAGTCAGTGTGGAGGCTATATACAGGGGGTACCGGTACCGAGTCAGTGTGGAAGCTATATACAGGGGGTACCGGTACCGAGTCAGTGTGGAGGCTATATACAGGGGTACCGGTACCGAGTCAGTGTGGAGGCTATATACAGGGGGTACCGGTACCAAGTCAGTGTGGAGGCTATATACAGGGGGTACCGGTACCGAGTCAGTGTGGAAGCTATATACAGGGGGCACCGGTACAGAGTCAGTGTGGAGGCTATATACAGGGGGCACTGGTACAGAGTCAGTGTGGAAGCTATATACAGGGGGCACCGGTACAGAGTCAGTGTGGAGGCTATATACAGGGGGTACCGGTACCAAGTCAGTGTGCAGGTTAGTTGTTCCTAACAATATATATTTCCAACTGGAAATGATCGTGATTTATTAGAACTACGTAGTGGCCAACCACCTCCCTGTGAGAGACTCACCGCTGAACAAAGCCAGGTTATGAATGTTGTCCCCCATGTCTCCTGTGACCGTCACAGCTTGCTTCACTTTCAAATTAGTCTCACTGAGAGGAAGAGGAGATTTGATTGTATTAGGACCTCTTTTAGTCCTCATTTGGACTAATCTACAATATATAATTTCGATCACATTTTCACATATAACACACTGTTACAAACAGACATAATAGACTGACATATTGACCAGATAAATACTCTAACAGTCTGAAATTATAGATTGATTCCTCCATCTACAATAGTCCAACACAGCCTTCCAATATATTATTTTTGAAACGGTTCTGAAAGTTTTCTGTTTCGCTCAGATACATTATTCCATTTCTTTATTGCTCTGAAACAAAATGTTACTGAACCTATTTATAGGATTTACTGAATGTCTGTCTCTTACCAACTGAATACTGTTGTGAATAGAGTTTGGCCATTTTAAGTGGTGTATATTATGAAATACAATAAGCATGTTTTTTTTCTTCTTCAATTATCTTGTTGATTGATGACCAACCAAGAAGCATCGTGCATGACTACAATAGAAGAACCACATCTCCACCTTAAAACAATCCTCGCTGTTTTGTTCTGTGCAGTCTGTAGCCTCCTAATTTAACTTGCTGGAGGAGGAGAGGAGGAGACGAGGAGGTGGAGAGGAAGATAGGAAGAGGAGAGGAGGAGGATGAGAGGAGGAGAAGATGAGGAGAGGACAATAGGAGGAGGAGGAGGAGGAGGAGAGGATTATAGGAGGAGGAGGAGGAGGAGAGGAAGATAGGAGGAGGAAGAGGAGAGGATGATAGGAAAAGAAGGAGGAGAAGATGAGGAGAGGACAATAGGAGGAAGAGGAGGAGAGGATTATAGGAGGAGGAGGAGGAGGAGAGGAGGAGGAGGAGGACGAGGAGGAGGACGATAGGAGCAGGAGAGGCATGAGTATGAAATAAACACAGGCTTTGTACAGTAGATGAACAAACAAACCGACACACACACACACAGACACAGACACACACACACACTGACCCGTCCAGTTCAGCAGTCTCTATGTAGACAATGTTGAGAGGTTCACTACTAGAGAGCAGCAGCAGGTCTGCCTTGAATCACAGAGGGAGAGATTCACTGACTATTAAAGACACTGAGCACCTGTTTCACACCCAGTCTATCACCATGGTCTCTTATGCCACAATCATAGCAGCTGAAATATACTAACAACGAGGTACTGGATGTTTAAGACCTGAAACGGTAGGTTGTAATGAACACACAGTAAGGCTGGTTCAGTGTTCTGTTCTCACCGTAACAAACTGGTTATTTCCAAGTTTGATGATGTCACCCACATGAACATTCATCCATTTTTCACTCCGTAGTCTAGAGAGAGAGAGAGAGAGAGAGAGAGAGAGAGAGAGAGAGAGAGAGAGAGAGAGAGAGAGAGAGAGAGAGAGAGAGAGAGAGAGAGAAAGAGAGAGAGAGAGACAGAGAGAGGGAGAGAGAGAGACAGAGAGAGAGAGAGAGAGAGAGAGAGAGAGATATAGTGGGTGGGGTGGGGGAGGGAGGGAGGGAGAGAGAGAGAGAGAAAGAGGGGTAGGAAAGAAGAGTATTTCAAGTTTCAAGTTTTTAAAGACAGTAGACATCCATCCCTCTATTTCTTAGGATCAGGAAGAAAATGTACGGATGGGTCAAATCTGTGTACGGACTTTTTTCTTTTCAACTCCTGTCTGTGACTGTCTGTAAGTCAGGAGAAAGATCAACAGGATGAAAACAAGCACTTCTTGTTGCCTGCAACTGCTTCCAGTTGCCCTCCTGAAAAGAGGGCATGTTGCCCAACTGTCCCTGCCTGAGGCACTCACACATTTGCTGTGGAAATGGATTTGGGTGGAGGACGGTGGAGAGAGCAGGGTGGGGACAGGGAGCTGTGACCACACACACCCAACCAGTGTGCCATAATGAGTTGTGTTCATTATGTACTGTTAGAAACCAATAGTAGATCTCATGAACTTACTCTCCATCGATGAGCACTGTGACCTTCCGGTTGTTCACCTGGTTGTCACTCCTGTGGCGGTTCTATTAGGACAGACATGATTATAATAACATTAGACTAGACTTGTGAATGGACTTGTGAATGGACTTGTGAATGGACTTGTGAATGGACTTGTGAATGGACTTGTGAATGGACTTGTGAATGGACTTGTGAATGGACTTGTGAATGGACTTGTGAATGGACTTGTGAATGGACTTGTGAATGGACTTGTGAAACTATTATCTTTGACTGCAAAACAAACACAAATAAAATAAAGACCATTTTATACGTTTGTTTAGTTGTATTTTTCTTCTTCTAAACTTTGAGCTAAAATCAAAATGTTTCTTCTGATGGGGTTTTTGAGCTTCTGAATTGATAAGATTTATTTTAGGAAGCCTTATTTTACCAGGTAAGTTGACTGAAGACACATTCTAATTTACAGCAACGACCTGGGGAATAGTTACAGGGGAGAGGAGGGGGATGAATGAGACAATTGTAAGCTGGGGATGATTAGGTGGTCGTGATGGTATGAGGACCAGATTGGGAATTAGCCAGGACACCGGGGTTAACACCCATACTCGTCAGGACACTGTTTAACTTCCCATCTGAAAGACGGCACCTTTCACAGGCAACGTCCCAATCACTGCTCTGGGACATTATAATATTTTTGTAGACCAGAGGAAAGAGCGCCTCCTACTGGCCCTCAACCACCACTTCCAGCAGACTTTTTATATCTCCCTCTCTGACTTTAAGCATCAGCTGTCAGAGCAGTTTACCGATCCCTGTACACAGCCCATCTGTAAATTCCCCACCCAACTACCTCATCCCCATATTGTTATTTATCTTTTTGTTATTTTGCACCCCAGTATCTCTACTTGCACATCATCTTCTGCACATCTATCACTCCAGTGTTAATGCTAAATTGTAATTATTTTGCCTCTATGGCCTATTTATTGCCTTACCTCCCTGATCTTCTACATTTGCACACACTGTACATAGATTTCTCTATTGTGTTATTGACTGTACGTTTGTTTATGTGGAACTTTGTGTAGTTGTTTTGATGCACTGCTTTGCTTTATCTTGTCCAGGTCGCAGTTGTAAATGAGAACTTATTCTCAACTGGCCAAACTGGTTAAATAAAGGTGAAATAAAATTCAAATAAACGTCTCGTCTGTGTTCATCCGTGAAGAGCACACTTCTCCAGCTTGCCAGCAGCCATCAAAGGTGAGCATTTGCCCACTGAAGTCGGTAACGACGCGAGACTGCAGTCAGGTCAACATCCTGGTGTGGACGATGAGCATGGATCTAATCTCAACGTCCTCACCAGGATTTTCACCAGACTGCAGTTCGGCGTCTTACCAACTTTGACCTTTGATGGCTCCTGGCAAGCTGGAGAAGTGTGCTCTTCACGGATGAATCCCAGTTTCAACTGTACTGGGCAGATGGCAGACAGCGGGTATGGCGTTGTGTGGGCGAGCAGTTTGCTGATTTGTCAACGTTGTGAACAGAGATGTTGGTGGGATTGTGTTATAGGCAGACATACGCTACTGACAACAAACACAAACACATTTTATGGATGGCAGTTTGAATGCAGTTTGAATGAGATACCGTGATGAGATCCTTAGGCCCATTGTCGTGTTATTCATCCACCGCCATCACCTCATGTTTCAGCATGATAATACACGGCCCCATGTGACAGGGATCGGTACACAATTCCTGGAAGCTGAAAATGTCCCAGTTCTTCCATGGCCTGCATACTCACCAGACATGTCACCTTTTGAGCATGTTTGGGATGTTCTGGATTGACGTGTACGAAAGTTTTTCCAGTTCCCACATAGTGCAGTAATACCCACATAGTGCAGTAATACCCACATAGTGCAGTAATACCCACATAGTAAAGTGCAGTAATATCCACAAAGTGCAGTAATACCCACATAGTGCAGTAATATCCACATAGTGCAGTAATACCCACATAGTGCAGTAATACCCACATAGTGCAGTAATACCCACATAGAGCAGTAATACCCACATAGTGTAGTGCAGTAATACCCACATAGTGCAGTAATACCCACATAGTGCAGTAATACCCACATAGAGCAGTAATACCCACGTAGTGTAGTGCAGTAATACCCACATAGTGCAGTAATACCCACATAGTGCAGTAATACCCACGTAGTGCAGTAATACCCACATAGAGCAGTAATACCCACATAGTGCAGTAATACCCACATAGTGCAGTAATACCCACATAGTGCAGTAATACCCACATAGTGTAGTGCAGTAATACCCACATAGTGCAGTAATACCCACATAGTGCAGTAATACCCACAAAGTGCAGTAATATCCACATAGTGTAGTGCAGTAATACCCACAAAGTGCAGTAATACCCACATCGGGCAGTAAAATCCACATACTGTAGTGCAGTAATACCCACATAGTGCAGTAATACCCACATAGTGCAGTAATACCCACATCGGGCAGTAAAATCCACATACTGTAGTGCAGTAATACCCACATAGTGCAGTAATACCCACATAGTGCAGTAATACCCACATAGTGCAGTAATACCCACATAGTGTAGTGCAGTAATACCCACATAGTGCAGTAATACCCACATAGTGCAGTAATACCCACAAAGTGCAGTAATATCCACATAGTGTAGTGCAGTAATACCCACAAAGTGCAGTAATACCCACATCGGGCAGTAAAATCCACATACTGTAGTGCAGTAATACCCACATAGTGTAGTGCAGTAATACCCACATCGGGCAGTAATACCCACATAGTGCAGTAATACCCACATAGTGCAGTAATACCCACATAGAGCAGTAATACCCACATAGTGCAGTAATACCCACATAGTGCAGTAATACCCACATAGAGCAGTAATACCCACATAGTGTAGTGCAGTAATACCCACATAGTGTAGTGCAGTAATACCCACATAGTGCAGTAATACCCACATAGTGCAGTAATACCCACATAGTGTAGTGCAGTAATACCCACATAGTGTAGTGCAGTAATACCCACATAGTGCAGTAATACCCACATAGAGCAGTAATACCCACATAGTGCAGTAATACCCACATAGTGTAGTGCAGTAATACCCACATAGTGCAGTAATAACCTATATATATTGCTTCTGGATTAGCTGACTGTCCCTCTGCCGGTGAAATGGCCTGTCCCTCTGAAGGCCTTTCCTTGGCTCTTCTTTGGTAGCTAATTCAGCCGTCAATCGGTAAGTCTCCGTTCTCCCTACTGTATATCAGTAATACCCACATAGTGCAGTAATACCCACGTAGTGCAGTAATACCCACATAGTGCAGTAATACCCACATAGTGCAGTAATACCCACGTAGAGCAGTAATACCCACATAGTGTAGTGCAGTAATACCCACAAAGTGCAGTAATACCCACATCGGGCAGTAAAATCCACATACTGTAGTGCAGTAATACCCACATAGTGCAGTAATACCCACATAGTGCAGTAATACCCACATAGTGCAGTAATACCCACATAGTGTAGTGCAGTAATACCCACATAGTGCAGTAATACCCACATAGTGCAGTAATACCCACAAAGTGCAGTAATATCCACATAGTGTAGTGCAGTAATACCCACAAAGTGCAGTAATACCCACATCGGGCAGTAAAATCCACATACTGTAGTGCAGTAATACCCACATAGTGTAGTGCATTAATACCCACATCGGGCAGTACTACCCACATAGTGCAGTAATACCCACATAGTGCAGTAATACCCACATAGAGCAGTAATACCCACATAGTGTAGTGCAGTAATACCCACATAGTGCAGTAATAACCTATATATATTGCTTCTGGATTAGCTGACTGTCCCTCTGCCGGTGAAATGGCCTGTCCCTCTGAAGGCCTTTCCTTGGCTCTTCTTTGGTAGCTAATTCAGCCGTCAATCGGTAAGTCTCCGTTCTCCCTACTGTATATCTTCTGGATTTTTTTGGGGTGCGTTCTCTGAGTTCCTAACTGTGCTAGACTAATTGTTCTCTGGCTTACTACTTGCAATGTCAACCTGGGTGGTTGGCTAGCTAGGCTAGTTAGCTGGTTAGGCTAGCTAGCAGGCTAAAATTATTAACTTTAGCTGGCTGGCTTGCTGCATAAGATAACTGCATATACCAGTAATGTTATCTGATAACTTGTTAGATGGCGTTAAGTTTTTCAAAAACTTTGGTTTACTTTAATGTAGCTGTAAACTAGGTATTGATAGCAACTGGCTGACTCATGCAGTGCTAATGTAACGATAGCATGCTGGTAGGGCTAACGTTAGCAGGCTAGTAGGGCTAATGTTAGCAACTAGTAGGGCTAATGTTAGCAGTCTAGTAGGGCTAATGTTAGCAGGCTAGTAGGGCTAATGTTAGCAGGCTAGTTGGCTAGCAACTTTGCAAGCTGATTTGCAACACAAAAATTCATAAAGTATATGCTTCTAAGTTAGATGAAAATTACATTGAAACCAGTAGTCATGAGTGTAAACGATTTGGTTTAATTTGAAGTTATACATTTGAAGTTATTTCTGTTTACATCATAGGAACTAGGCTGGCTTGCTGGCTCCTCCATATTACATCACACCCCCCAATTAGAATCTTGGGGATTCTAATCGCTTTTATGTAACAACTCGAAAATAAAAAAGAGGTGTGACTTTGCATTGGGACTTTTGATGCGAACACTAATAGAAATCCATATGCTACATGTGGTCATGGTTATGCTACCTGCGATCGGTTGAGCTAATGTAGGCTAATGCGATTAGCATGAGGTTCTAAGTAACAAGAACATTTCCCAGGACATAGACATGTCTGATATTGGTAGAAAGCTTAAATTCTTGTTAATCTAACTGCGCTGTCCAATTTACAGTAGCTATTACAGTGAAATAGTACCATGCTATTGTTTGAGGAGAGTTGCACAATTATGAACTTGAAAAGTTATGAATAAAACAAATTAGGCACATTTGAGCAGTCTTGATACAACATTTTGAACAGAAATACAATGGTTCATTGGATCAGTCTAAAACTTTGCACATACACTGCTGCCATCTGGTGGCCAAAATCTAAATTGCACCTGGGCTGGAATAATACATTAGGGCCTTTCTCTTGCATTTCAAAGATGATGGTACAAAAAAAAAGTTTTTTATTATCTTTCACCAGATCTAAAGTGTTATATTCTCCTACATTCATTTCACATTTCCACAAACTTCAAAGTGCTTCCATTCAAATGGTATAAAGAATATGCATATCCTTGATTCAGGTCCTGAGCTACAGGCAGTTAGATTTGGGTATGTCATTTTAGGAGCAAATTTAAGGAAAAAAAGTGGCGGATCCTATTAAGACAATTTATGTTGGTGTTTCCTTTATTTTGGCCATTACCTGTGTCATTGATAGTATTCCATCGGACCAGCACCGGTAACTTTATTATTCATTGGATGTTCTACTTTTTTTAAACTGCACCCCCAAAAATTGGAACCAATATACACTGATTAAGCTTTAACTTACTTGATTATATATATATATATATTTATTTATTTATTTTATCCTTAGAAGCCTACTGTACTTTGAAGTTGCATTGCTCTTATCTTTTCTAGATAAAAAAAAACAACAAACAAAAACATAAAAAGTATAGACGATAAACAGTACAGACACCCACAGGGGCGGCAGGGTAGCCTAGTGGTTAGAGCGTTGGACTAGTAACCGGAAGGTTGCAAGTTCAAACCCCCGAGCTGACAAGGTACAAATCTGTTGTTCTGCCCCTGAACAGGCAGTTAACCCACAGTTCCTAGGCCGTCATTGAAAATAAGAATTTGTTCTTAACTGACTTGCCTGGTTAAATAAATAAATAAACATCAAAGCGAGAGACAGAGCAAGGAGGAATGGAGAAAATAAACATGAAATAGAAGTGTATGAGTTCAAGGAGAGGAGGTACAGTAGCTAGAGAAGGATGTAGCTACAGAAAAACACAAACAAGTTCTAGTCCCAACTCCTGAACCAATGACATGATGACATTACTGCCACCAACACGGCAACGGTAACCATGGAAATACAGATAAGAGCCAGAGGCAGGATTTCAGTGAGAGAGATAGAGCTAGAGAGAGAGAGATAGAGAGAGGAGTGTGGAGTGCAGTGACAGTCTAACTAACAATAGTCTGAACCTCTACTGTCTCTCACCAGCCAAGTACACCAACACAATACACTCCTCTACTACCACAATACACTCCTCTACTACCACAACACAATACACTCCTCTACTACCACAACACAATACACTCCTCTACTACCACAACACCAACACAATATACTCCTCTGCTACCACAACACAATACACTCCTCTACTACCACAACACAATACAGTCCTCTACTACACCAACACAATACACTCCTCTACTACCACAACACAATACACTCCTCTACTACCACAACACCAACACAATACACTCCTCTACTTCCACAACACAACACACTTCTCTGCTACCACAACACAATACACTCCTCTACTACCACAACACAATACACTGCTCTACTACCACAACACAATACAGTCCTCTACTACCACAACACAATACACTCCTCTACTACCACAACACAATACACTCCTCTGCTACACAATACACTACTCTGCTACACAACACAATACACTCCTCTACTACCACAACACAACACACTCCTCTGCTACCACAACACAATACACTCCTCTACTACCACAACACAACACACTCCTCTACTACCACAACACAATACACTCCTCTAGTTGATGTTCTAGAAGTGTTAGGTGATGTTCTAGAAGTGCTAGGTGATTTCTATAAGTGTTAGGTGATGTTCTAGAAGTGTTAGGTGATGTTCTAGAAGTGCTAGGTGATTTCTATAAGTGTTAGGTGATGTTCTATAAGTGTTAGGTGATGTTCTAGAAGTGATAGGTGATGTTCTAGAAGTGTTAGGTGATGTTTTAGAAGGGTTAGGTGATGTGAGTGTGTGTACCTAGTAAGATTATTATAGTGTTGAGTTTTTATTTCTATGACTTTAAAAAAATTCTGTTTATTTCCAGGTATGTTTTTAAATGTGATTTATTAATGACAAATCAACCAATGGTTGCATACCATGTCATCAAGTGTGCAGTCTGACTGATATACCATGTGATGTGGCTGACATGTAAAATACCTTGCAAGGTTTTTCAAACAGGTTTGATAATCATTTTATTTTCAGTTGACAAAATATTTTTTTCGTGATTAGTTTAACTTTCCGTTTTAGTTTACTATAATAACCTTGGTACCTAGAGGTGTCACCAATAAAACGGGATATTGTCAGCGTGGATCTGTCTGTACCACTAACACTTGTTGAGAGGTCAAAACCCCCTTAACCAGGGGTCAACTCAGGCAATAAGGTTAAAGGTCAGATGGTCAAAGGTGAACAAATCATTACAGAGAAGGGAAAATGTACACAGTGCATTCAGACCCCTTCCTTTTTTCCACATTTCTGGGAAGATCTGGGAAGGCTAAGAAAAAAAATATGCAGCATTGAAGGTCCCCAAAGAACACAGTGGCCTCCATCATTCTTAAATGGAAGAAGTTTGTAACCACCAAGATTCTTCATAGTGCTTGGCCACCCGGCAAAACCGAGCAATCGGGGGAGTACGGCCTTGGTCAGGGAGGTGACCAAGAACCCGATGGTCACTCTGACAGAGCTCCAGAGTTCCTCTGTGGAGATGGGAGAACCTTCCAGAAGGACAGCCACCTTTGCAACACTCCACCAATCAGGCCTTTATGGTAGAGTGGCCAGATGGAAGCCACTCCTCAGTAAAAGACACATGACAGCCTGCTTGGAGTTTGCCAAAAGGCACCTAAAGGACTGATGAAACCAAGATTGAACTATGGTGGTGGCATCATCATGCTGTGGGGATGTTTTTCAGCAGCAGGGACTGGGAGACTAGTTAGGATCGAGGTAAAGATGAACGGGGCAAAGTACAGAGAGATCCTTGATGAAAACTCCATAGCGCTCTGCTCCATAGCGCGCAGGACCTCAGACTGCGGCGAAGGTTCACCTTCCAACGGGACAATGACCCTAAGCACACAGCCAGGACAACGCAGGAGTGGCTTCTGAATGTCCTTGAGTGGTTCAGCCAGATCCCAGACATGAACCCGATAGAACATCTCTGGAGAGACCTGAAAATAGCTATGCAACGACGCTCCCCATCCAACCTGACAAAGCTTGAGATGATCTGCAAAGAAGAATGGGAGAAACTCCCCAAATACAAGTGTGCCAAGCTTGTAGCGTTCATACCCAAGAAGCCTTGAGGCTGTAATCACTGCCAAAGGTGCTTCAACAAAGTACTGAATAAAGGGTCTGAAAACTTATGTAAATGTGATATTACATTTTCAATTATGTACCTGTTTTTGCTTTGCCATTACGGGGTATTGTGATGTCATTACGGGGTATTGTGATGTCATTACGGGGTATTGTGATGCCATTACGGGGTATTGTGATGCCATTATGGGGTATTGTGATGTCATTACGGGGTATTGTGATGTCATTACGGGGTATTGTGATGTCATTACGGGGTATTGTGATGTCATTACGGGGTATTGTGATGTCATTACGGGTTATTGTGATGTCATTACGGGGTATTGCGATGTCATTACGGGGTATTGCGATGTCATTACGGGGTATTGTGATGTCATTATGAGGTATTGTGATGTCATTACGGGGTATTGTGATGTCATTACGGGGTATTGTGATGTCATTACGGGGTATTGTGATGTCATTATGGGGTATTGTGATGTCATTACGGGGTATTGCGATGTCATTAGGTAAGGAGGGTGGGTAAGGCCCCCATACAGAGGTAAGGAGGGTGGGTAAGGCCCCCATACAGAGGTAAGGAGGGTGGGTAAGGCCCCCATACAGAGGTAAGGAGGGTGGGTAAGGCCCACATACAGAGGTAAGGAGGGTGGGTAAGGCCCCCATACAGAGGTAAGGAGGGTGGGTAAGGCCCCCATACAGAGGTAAGGAGGGTGGGTAAGGCCCCCATACAGAGGTAAGGAGGGTGGGTAAGGCCCCCATACAGAGGTAAGGAGGGTGGGTAAGGCCCCCATACAGAGGTAAGGAGGGTGGGTAAGGCCCACATACAGAGGTAAGGAGGGTGGGTAAGGCCCCCATACAGAGGTAAGGAGGGTGGGTAAGGCCCCCATACAGAGGTAAGGAGGGTGGGTAAGGCCCCCATACAGAGGTAAGGAGGGTGGGTAAGGCCCACATACAGAGGTAAGGAGGGTGGGTAAGGCCCACATACAGAGGTAAGGAGGGTGGGTAAGGCCCCCATACAGAGGTAAGGAGGGTGGGTAAGGCCCCCATACAGAGGTAAGGAGGGTGGGTAAGGCCCCCATACAGAGGTAAGGAGGGTGGGTAAGGCCCCCATACAGAGGTAAGGAGGGTGGGTAAGGCCCACATACAGAGGTAAGGAGGGTGGGTAAGGCCCCCATACAGAGGTAAGGAGGGTGGGTAAGGCCCACATACAGAGGTAAGGAGGGTGGGTAAGGCCCACATACAGAGGTAAGGAGGGTGGGTAAGGCCCACATACAGAGGTAAGGAGGGTGGGTAAGGCCCCCATACAGAGGTAAGGAGGGTGGGTAAGGCACCCATACAGAGGTAAGGAGGGTGGGTAAGGCCCCCATACAGAGGTAAGGAGGGTGGGTAAGGCCCCCATACAGAGGTAAGGAGGGTGGGTAAGGCCCCCATACAGAGGTAAGGAGGGTGGGTAAGGCCCACATACAGAGGTAAGGAGGGTGGGTAAGGCCCACATAAAGAGGTAAGGAGGGTGGGTAAGGCACCCATACAGAGGTAAGGAGGGTGGGTAAGGCCCCCATACAGAGGTAAGGAGGGTGGGTAAGGCCCACATACAGAGGTAAGGAGGGTGAGTAAGGCCCACATACAGAGGTAAGGAGGGTGGGTAAGGCACCCATACAGAGGTAAGGAGGGTGGGTAAGGCCCCCATACAGAGGTAAGGAGGGTGGGTAAGGCACCCATACAGAGGTAAGGAGGGTGGGTAAGGCCCCCATACAGAGGTAAGGAGGGTGGGTAAGGCCCCCATACAGAGGTAAGGAGGGTGGGTAAGGCCCACATACAGAGGTAAGGAGGGTGGGTAAGGCCCCCATACAGAGGTAAGGAGGGTGGGTAAGGCCCCCATACAGAGGTAAGGAGGGTGGGTAAGGCCCCCATACAGAGGTAAGGAGGGTGGGTAAGGCCCCCATACAGAGGTAAGGAGGGTGGGTAAGGCCCCCATACAGAGGTAAGGAGGGTGGGTAAGGCACCCATACAGAGGTAAAGAGGGTGGGTAAGGCCCCCATACAGAGGTAAGGAGGGTGGGTAAGGCCCCCATACAGAGGTAAGGAGGGTGGGTAAGGCCCACATACAGAGGTAAGGAGGGTGGGTAAGGCCCACATACAGAGGTAAGGAGGGTGGGTAAGGCCCCCATACAGAGGTACGGAGGGTGGGTAAGGCCCCCATACAGAGGTAAGGAGGGTGGGTAAGGCCCCCATACAGAGGTAAGGAGGGTGGGTAAGGCCCACATACAGAGGTAAGGAGGGTGGGTAAGGCCCCCATACAGAGGTAAGGAGGGTGGGTAAGGCCCCCATACAGAGGTAAGGAGGGTGGGTAAGGCCCCCATACAGAGGTAAGGAGGGTGGGTAAGGCCCACATACAGAGGTAAGGAGGGTGGGTAAGGCACCCATACAGAGGTAAGGAGGGTGGGTAAGGCCCCCATACAGAGGTAAGGAGGGTGGGTAAGGCCCCCATACAGAGGTAAGGAGGGTGGGTAAGGCCCCCATACAGAGGTAAGGAGGGTGGGTAAGGCCCCCATACAGAGGTAAGGAGGGTGGGTAAGGCCCCCATACAGAGGTAAGGAGGGTGGGTAAGGCCCCCATACAGAGGTAAGGAGGGTGGGTAAGGCCCCCATACAGAGGTAAGGAGGGTGGGTAAGGCCCCCATACAGAGGTAAGGAGGGTGGAGAAGCCCCAATTATCTCTTCATACTCACGATGTCGTCTGTAGCGTCTTTAACAGCCGTCACAGACAGCACCAGGACCAGAGGGACCACGGTTGTGAACCAGGACAGAGAGGAGATTGCAGGAATCACCTACCGCAGGACATCCACAACATTCAACAAATGCTTAGGTAACATTTATAAATCTACACAAAATCTCACATTCATTATAACCCCCCCCCCCCAAAAAAAAAGATAGGGAGGGGAGATTGGTATTGGTTGTAAATGGCGCTGATATGAGCTCGACCTATGCAGTTAGTATGCAGATAAAAACACACACGGGAACGAAACAAGCCTACACATAGACGTTCAGAACAGGACAGAATAGATGACAGAAAGCCCTCTACTAGATCCATAAGACAGAGGTCTACCTACGCGTACAGTATATGGCTCTGCTCTCTACTAGTCTCCAGAGTTGTTTCTACCATACTGTAAGCTGTGATGAGTTCTCTCTAGGTCAGGTATGTGTTGTGTTGTGTGTGACCCTGTATATGACAATGGGACTTTGCTAAAATGCTAAGTCAACTTCCTGTTCTGAGTACGTCACTTCCTTAATCTTAATACACTTCACTCAGTCATATCTTGTTTTCTTACTGACTATAGCTTTACTCTGTGAATCACATCAATCATATCAGTCATAGCAATCTGCTCAGCACTAACATGGGCCTGATAAGTATTTATATGTTAGCTAAAAGTGTGTGTGTGTGTGTGTGCGTGTGCGTGTGTGTGTGCGTGTGTGCGTGTGTGTGTGTTCCACTCACTTGGAGTATCAGCAGAATGAGGAAGTAAGCGTTGGCGATCCTCTGGAACTGTTCGAAGAGGTTGAGTGGCAGGAAGTTGAACGTGTTGTACTTAGACGTCTTAATGGCATTAGTCTGGAGGAGGGAGGGAGGGAGGGAGGGAGGGAGGGAGGGAGGGAGGGAGGGAGGGAGGGAGGGAGGGAGGGAGGGAGGGAGGGAGGGAGCGAGGGAGGGAAGGAGGGAGGGAGGGAGGGAGGGGAAGGAGGGAGGGAGGGAGGGAGGGAGGGAGGGAGGGAGGGAGGGAGGGAGGGAGGGAGGGAGGGAGGGAGGGAGGGAGGGAGGGAGGGAGGGAGGGAGGGAGAAGAGATCATATTATGCCTATGAAGTTTAAAGTGACAGGACACCATCCAAATACCGTGGCTTCCTCTATTTCGCACATCAGATGGGATCTAAGGTTGCCATGGTTATTTCCCTGCTGACTGGGCAGGCATTGGAATGGGCTACGGCCACCTGGGAGAGGAGAGGAGGAGCTAGAGTCTTATGAGGTGTTCATGGCTCTGTTTAAGTATATTTTCGATCATCCCGCGGCGGGCAGAGAGGGAGGTGAAAGTCTGCTTCAGCTCCAGCAGGGGAGTCAGACGGCTGCTGAGTATGCGCTCACCTTCCGGACAGTAGCAGCTTCCAGTGGGTGGAATGAGCCAGCGTTCAGCACGTTATTTAGAAGAGGCACAAGGAGGTCCAGACGGAACTGGCCTGCCGAGATGACAACCTCACCCTGGACGGATAACCTCCTCTCAATCCCACCCGTCTGGATAACCTCCTCTCAATCCCACCCGTCTGGATAACCTCCTCTCAATCCCACTCGTCTGGATAACCTCCTCTCAATCCCACTCGTCTGGATAACCTCCACTCAATCCCACTCGTCTGGATAACCTCCACTCAATCCCACCCGTCTGGATAACCTCCTCTCAATCCCACCCGTCTGGATAACCTCCACTCAATCCCTCACGTCTGGATAACCTCCACTCAATCCCACCCGTCTGGATAACCTCCACTCAATCCCTCCCGTCTGGATAACCTTCTCTCAATCCCACTCGTCTGGATAACCTCCACTCAATCCCTCCCGTCTGGATAACCTCCTCCGGGAGCGTCGGCATCTCCATCACTTCTCTCCCTCCTTCGGCGAGTGTTCGGCATCAGAGCCTGAACCCACGGAGGCAGAGGTCACACGTGTTCCCACGGCGGAACAATGCAGACGGATACACCTGGGGATCTGTCTGTACCGTGGCCAGGGAAGGCACAATCGCCAACGGTGTCCGTTACGTCAGAATCCGGGATCCACTAGGGCAGGGGGATGGTCACGTGATGTTACATCCCCTGGACCAGGAGTCAGTATTCCATCTACTGCTCTTCCTGTCAGACTCTTTTGAGTACCCGTCACTCTGGCTGACTGTCCCTCGTGCCCCGTGTCTACAGCTTTAGTGGTCAAGACCATACCATAATGCCCTAATACCCCCCATTGTGCCCTTGGGCTGAATATAAAATGTTTTATTCCCTTCTCCCTGCGTGCTACGTGCACCGAAGCACCTCTCACTCACATGGCTCTCCATCCTCTGATCAGGTCATTCTCACAGGCTACAAGTGAAGACAGACACATCGGCGGACGCAACTGCACGCGTCGTTATCCAATTCCGAGGTGCATATTGAAGATATTGGAAGAACTGTCCACATTTACTTTTCATCAGCCAACAATGCAAAATGCAAAAGCATTAGCCTATGTCAATCTAATATCCACAATAGTACAAAAGTTTACCTATTCTGTGGGAGAAAGAAATACTCCAAACAGAAGCTGTGTTCTAATACCCATACTAACATACTGTATACTACATACTTAATCAGTATACACTACACACTATTAGTTCATTTTAATATATGTAAACAAATGGTATTCTTTCAGTGGAGCGTACTAGCGCTTCGCCTGTTTACCGGATGTTGATGCTGTTGCTATGCAACTTCTTGCTAGCTTGTTAGCATAACAAATGACTAGCTGGACATCTTAGGACTTCATTAACAATGTCCATTGACAACACACAATAACTATACCACTTAGCTAAAGCTAAGAATGATAAGAATAATCAAGTCAATAGGTTGTGTTTGTAAAGTCACTCTGGCTATCTACTCTGATTTTCAAAGCACTCTCGTCTGAGTGTGCCAGAGCACAGAATAACTGATGAATTTACGAACACCCGCTGAATATGGACGGTGTCAGTAAACATTGACAAAAAAAGCATAATTAAATTGTTGCCAGCAGACAGTTACAGTCACCAACACTCTGGACAACATGAAAACAGCCTAAACAGCTCTGCTAGGGAGAGTAAAATGGTCAGAGTGAGGTGTTCTCTCATTATGTGTCTGGAAGTAGATAGCAAGCTAGCCAATGTTAGCCAGTTAGGTGCTCTACTGCCATTGTGAGATCAAAATGCTCAGATCTTGGCCAGAACTTCCAGTGTCAGAGAGTGAAACGCAATTTACGAACACACAGTTGGATAGTTAGTTAGATAGCATATATGTAGTTAATATACTGGCAAGTTTCATGTATTAGTAGCCAACTAACGTTAGGTAGCTAGCTAACATACCGGTACATAGTGCTGTAATGATATGCTATGCGGTTCATAAGGATAGCGTAGCTAACAAATTGTCAGCCAAGTGTAACGTAAGTTCAGATAGTATGAGTACTGTATTCGAACACAGCTCTATTCTGGGACAGTTGTGGAATGCGATAGATCCCAAATGAATACAGCCGCTAGTATCAAAAAAAGGTTTCTGAATGTTACGCAATGTTCTGGCCTTTCTAGGGAGTTTTTCCTAGCCACCGTGCTTCTACACCTGCATTGCTTGCTGTTTGGGGTTTTAGGCTGGGTTTCTGTACAGCAATTTGTGACATCAGCTGATGTAAGAAGGGCCTTATAAGTAAAACAAATGAAGATCAGATCAGAACATTTAGCTTAAAATGTTGATAAACTATGAGGCTATTTGTGCACATGGCAGTAGGCTATAAGCACATGGCAGTAGGCTATAAGCACATGGCAGTAGGCTATAAGCACATGGCAGTAGGCTATAAGCACATGGCAGTAGGCTATAAGCACATGGCAGTAGGCTATAAGCACATGGCAGTAGGCTATAAGCACATGGCAGTAGGCTATAAGCACATGGCAGTAGGCTATAAGCACATGGCAGTAGGCTATAAGCACATGGCAGTAGGCTATAAGCACATGGCAGTAGGCTATAAGCACATGGCAGTAGGCTATAAGCACATGGCAGTAGGCTATAAGCACATGGCAGTAGGCTATAAGCACATGGCAGTAGGCTATAAGCACATGGCAGTAGGCTATAAGCGCAAATGTTCCATTAACGGGAAAACACCATTATCCAAAGTGACCACAAATGTGATGATGCAGGTAATGCTTTGATTATAAAGGTGCATTTTTTTAAGGTGAAAAAGATCATCCTCAAACTTCCTGAAGCTTATGTACGCCAGTTAGACTCTACACCCATTGTAAAGTGAATTCATGTGCTTCATGTTAAGAAGTTATTTTGCACCTTTAGTTGTGATACCAACCTTATCAAAACATATAGGCCTATGGGCTAGGCTGCATGAGGAGTGGGACTATGATTTGAAAAAGTCACAAAAATGATCATGCACCTTTCTCGAAACAGGGGCAAGTGTGAAAAAAAGATGTCATCTATGCACTTAAATAGCAACTGGAGGACGCTTTACACCTGGTTCATTTTCATGCAAGCCAGGTGGGCTATACTCCTGTTGTACAGAAAAGCAATGTGCTTAATATTAGGAAAGTTGAGAAATAAATATAGTAGGTCTAGCCTATAGAAAGCTGATGGGATCCTCCTCTTTTTAATAGAGGCCATCAATCTGTTTTCTCACGCAATTGCATAGCCTAGCATAGCCTAGCATAGAAATGTTGTGCCACATGAGCTCATGGGCTCTCACGAAGTGTTTGATTAGACTTTTGAGAAGATTTGCATTGATGTCAGAGTGATTTCGAGGGAGTTCCAGGCAGAGTGCTGAGTTCCAGGCAGTTAGCAAGTTTGGTAAGCTACCAGAGGAGACCAGAACAGAACAGACCAGTGCAAATCAGACCAGACCAGAGCGAACCAGAGCAGAGCAAACCAGACCGGACAAGAGCATAGCAGACAAGACCAGACCCCTGGCAGCCTGCCAGCAGCATGATAATAACCAGACAGTGACATGTATAGTCTGGTCACAGTTGACTAACTCAACACACAAGAGCATACATGCACTAAACTCACCGCATACTTGAAGGAGAGGTTATACTCTCTGTCGTTTGCCCTCAGTCTCCTCTCCAACTCTGAGAGAGAGAGAGAGAGAGAGAGAGAGAGAGAGAGAGAGATAATATGACATTTTAAATGTCTTTATTCTTTTGGAACTTGTGTGAATGTAATATTTTCTGTTGTGTTTACTTCACTTTTGTTTATCCATTTCACTTTCTTTGGCAATTTAAACATGTTTCCCATGCCAAGAAAGCCCCTTGAATTGAATTGAGAACAGGACAGCAACGGGTGTGGCTGAAATAGCCAAATCCAGTCATTTGAATGGGTGTTCACACACACTGTATATACAAAAGTATCTCTAAACCAACGGCAAATTTCTAAATATGAAATGTCATGAGCGCAGTCAAGTCCGGAGACTCCCAGCAGCTCCCTACCATTCTCTTTCTTCTTGGCATAGTTTAGACCAAAGAACGACATATTTTCTGCCTCTTCTTCACGCTCTTCATCTACGCATGGTATTTATCTGGGGATGGGAGAGAACAGGGTTAGTTGTGGACTAAAATACCCATTCACTTAATTTAACAACCCCTGAATACAAGTAACAGACAGACAGTATCATCCCAGGACGAAACATCCTAAATGAGATACTTCTGCTTCTCATGGGGGAGTGTTTTGGAGTTAAAGTACCCAATGAGGTGTCCAGTGCCAATTACAAGCCCAGCTTGGGAACATTTGGGAGAGATTTTACTTGTAGTTGATGGCTTTGTAATGGAAGGTTTGGAAATCGCTTCCTCTTAGGTGGTTGTAGAATTTAACGTCTCTTTTCTGGATGTTGATAATTAGTTTGTTTCTGCCTAATTCTACTCTGCATTCTCTCTCTCTCATTATATACCCTTCTCTCTCAATATAATCAACATATCCTTTCCATCTGTCTGTGTATTCATCAGCCTCCTCAACCTTTGACCTCTTCCCTTCATACAGGGAGGGAGAGGTGGTGGTGAGTCAATGGGTGTCGAGCCCTGACCTTAGAGAGCCTTTTTGTTTCTCTATTTGGTTAGGTCAGGGTGTGATGTTCCATTTTTTGGTTTCTAGGTTTCTTTATTTCTATGTTTTGGCCGGGTATGGTTCTCAATCAGGGACAGCTGTCTATTATACAGGGTGTGACTAGGGTGGGCATTCTATGTTCCTTTTTCTATGTTTTTGTATTTCTTTGTTTTGGCCGGGTATGGTTCTCAATCAGGGACAGCTGTCTATCGTTGTCTCTGATTAGGAACCATACTTAGGCAGCCCTTTTTTTCCCCCTCCTTTCAGGGTGGGTAGTTAACTTTGTTTGTGGCACGTAGCCCTGTAAGCTTCACGGTTGTTGCTTTCGTTTGTTTAAATAAAAATAAAAATAAAATGCTCGCTCACCATGCTGCACTTTGGTCCACTTCCAATGACACCCGTGACAATGGGAGGTGCCCCTTCAAAATATCCATAAAAAGAATGTGTGTGTGTGTGTGTGTCAAATCACATCAGCTACTACCAAACACTACATGCTGCCTCAAATCACATCAGCTACTACCAAACACTACATGCTGCCTCACATCACATCAGCTACTACCAAACACTACATGCTGCCTCACATCACATCAGCTACTACCAAACACTACATGCTGCCTCACATCACATCAGCTACTACCAAACACTACATGCTGCCTCACATCACATCAGCTACTACCAAACACTACATGCTGCCTCACATCACATCAGCTACTACCAAACACTACATGCTGCCTCACATCACATCAGCTACTACCAAACACTACATGCTGCCTCACATCACATCAGCTACTACCAAACACTACATGCTGCCTCACATCACATCAGCTACTACCAAACACTACATGCTGCCTCACATCACATCAGCTACTACCAAACACTACATGCTGCCTCACATCACATCAGCTACTACCAAACACTACATGCTGCCTCACATCACATCAGCTACTACCAAACACTACATGCTGCCTCACATCAGCTACTAGTATCAGGGATGATAACACCCAGCCAGCCAGTATCAGGGATGATAACACCCAACCAGCCAGTATCAGGGATGACAACACCCAGCCAGACAGTATCAGGGATAACAACACTCAGCCAGCCAGTATCAGGGATGACAACACTCAGCCAGACAGTATCAGGGATGACAACACTCAGCCAGACAGTATCAGGGATGACAACACTCAGCCAGACAGTATCAGGGATGACACAACACTCAGCCAGCCAGTATCAGGGATAACAACACCCAGCCAGCCAGTATCAGGGATGACAACACTCAGCCAGACAGTATCAGGGATGACAACACTCAGCCAGACAGTATCAGGGATGACAACACTCAGCCAGACAGTATCAGGGATGACACAACACTCTGCCAGCCAGTATCAGGGATAACAACACCCAGCCAGACAGTATCAGGGATGACAACACTCAGCCAGACAGTATCAGGGATGACAACACTCAGCCAGACAGTATCAGGGATGACACAACACTCTGCCAGCCAGTATCAGGGATGACACAACACTCTGCCAGCCAGTATCAGGGATGACAACACTCAGCCAGACAGTATCAGGGATGACAACACTCAGCCAGACAGTATCAGGGATGACAACACTCAGCCAGACAGTATCAGGGATGACAACACTCAGCCAGACAGTATCAGGGATGACAACACTCAGCCAGACAGTATCAGGGATGACAACACTCAGCCAGCCAGTATCAGGGATGATAACACCCAACCAGCCAGTGTGTGTAGTCAGTTAACATTGACATTTTAGTCATTTAGTAGACTCTCTTATCCAGAGCAACTTAGATTAGTGAGTGCATACATTTTCATTTAATTTAATTTGACACTTTTTTCATACTGGTCTCCCGTGGGAACCGCCTCTCAGGATTGGCTGTCATGGTGATCTCAGTTCTGGACATATTTATAGCACACGCGTGTGTATTTAAGAATGTGTGTTTTAAATCAGAGACACACAGAGGCCCAAGTCTGCTAAAATACACATGCACGCACACACACACACACACCACACACACACCACACACACACACACACACACACCACACACATACACCACACACACACCACACACACACACACACACACACACACACCACACACACACCACACACACACACACACACATACACACACACACACACACCACACACACACCACACACACACACACACACCACACACACACCACACACATACACACACCACACACATACACACACACACACACCACACACATACACACACACATACACACACACACACACCACACACACACACACACCACACACACACACACACACACCACACACATACACACACACACACACCACACATACACACACACACACACACAAACACAAGCTCCTTTCAGTGTCAACTTCAAGCCTACCTTCCATCTATCATCTATTCATTGTGTAAAGCCCCCCAAATACACCAAAGTCAAATAGTCCCCTTATTTAAACAGCCTCCTGAAGACAACTATACAGGCCCCTAAAACCACTACACATTTTCCATCCCAGTCTGTGGTCCGTTGCCAAACAGGGCACATTGTTAAAGCAATGAGGAGGAGCTGATTTTATCCAACCACACCCACTCTAGTGCTTTAAATATCATCAGGATAATGTCAGCATGATAATGTCAGCAGGATAATGTCAGCAGGATAATGTCAGCAGGATAATGTCAGCATGATTATGTCATCATGAATATGTCATCAGGATAGTGTCAGCATGATAATGTAATCAGGATAATGGCCGCATGATTACGCCATCAGGATAATGTCAGCATGATTACGACATCAGGATAATGTCAGCACGATAATGTCAGCATGATTATGTCATTATGATAATGTCAGCAGGATAATGTCCGCATGGTAATGTTATCAGGATAATGTCTGCATGATTATGTCATCAGGATAATGTCAACATGATTATGTCATCAGGATAATGTCAACATGATTATGTCAGCAGGAGAATGGCAGCATGATAATGGCAGCATGATTATGTCATTAGGATAGTGTCCGCAGGATAATGTCAACATGATAATGTCAACAGGATAATGTCAGCATGATAATTTCACCAGGATAATGTCATCAGGATAGCGTCAGCAGGATAATGTTAGCAGGATAATGTCAGCGGGATAATGTCAGCGGGATAATGCCAACAGGATAATGTCAGCAGAATAATGTCAGTGGGATAATGTCAGCAGGATAATGTCAGATATTCCTCCAGAGTGATCATATAATCACATCCTTCATAAGGTCTGATCATGCTTTAATTCTAAAGGTCAAAATGTTAATTTATGAAATGTTAAGTTTATTAAAGCTTCCAGCTTCCACACATACTCACAGCAAGAGCACAGAGAGGCAAGGCTGCTGAGGAATGAGAAAGATGATAGCCTATGTGTGTGTGTGTGAGACAGAGAGAGAGATTTGGAAGTAGAGCATGCCTGTGTATGTGGTTAGCCCACCTCAGCCCACCTTCACCACAGGAACACAAAGAAACCTGACCAAGAAGGAATCTTTTGTGTGCATTTTTTTTCTTTCAAGGACAGCTTTACTAAGGGCTCTATTGCTGAAGTGTTACAAAAAGTTCTACAGCTGCACCATCGAGAGCATCCTGGTTGCGTCACCACTTGGTATGGCAACTGCTCGGCATCCGGCTGCAAGGCGCTACAGATGGTAATGTGTACGGCCCAGTACATCACCGGGGCCAAGCTTCCTGCCATCCAGGAACTCTATACCAGGCGGTGTCAGAGGAAAGGCCCTCTTCACATGGCTGTAAGGTCACACAAAACTCACAATGGCTGCATTAGATGTTGTCATTATTGTTACATATCTGTTACACATACATACACACAATATCTACATTACTAACCCAGTTACCCACTAACTACCACATAAAGTGAGACACTGTGTTCATGCCTCCAACTCAATTATCAAGTTTGCAGATGACACAACAATAGTAGGCCTGATTACCAACAATGACACGACAGCCTACAGGGAGGAGGTGAGGGCCCTAGGAGTGTAGTGCAAGGAAAATAACCTCTCACTCAACATCAACAAAACAAAGGAGCTGATCGTGGACTTCAGGAAACTGCAGAGAGAGTACCCCCCTATTCACATCGACGGGACCGCAGTGGAGAAGGTGGAATGCTTAAAGTTCCTCGGCGTACACATTACTGACAAACTGAAACGGTCCTCCCACACAGACAGTGTGGTGAAGAAGGCGCAACAACCTCAGGAGGCTGAAGAAATTTGGCTTGGCACCTAAAACCCTCACAAAATTTTACAGATGCACAATTGAGAGCATCCTGTTGGGCTGTATCACGGCCTGGTACGGCAACTACACCGCCCGCAACCGCAGGGCACTACAGAGGGTGGTGCGGTCTGCTCTACGCATCACCGGGGGCAAACTACCTGCCCTCCAGGACACCTACAGCACCCGATGTCACAGGAAGGCCAAAAAGATCATCAAGGACAACAACCACCCGAGCCACTGCCTGTTCAACCCGCTAGGTGCATCAAAGCTGGGACCGAGAGACTGAAAACAGGTTTTATCACATTAGAGGCTGCTGTCCTATACATGTCCTATACAGACCGCACCACCCTCTGTAGTGCCCTGCGGTTGCGGGCGGTGTAGTTGCCGTACAGGCCACTTTAATAATTGGAACACTAGTCACTTTAATAATGTTTACATATTTTGCATTACTCATCTCATATGTACAGTATATACTATATTCTATTCTATTGTACTATATCTTAGTCTATGCCTCTCTGACATTGCTCTTCCAAATATTTATATATTCTTAATTCCATTCCTTTAGATTGTGTGTATTGTTAGATTTGACTTGTTTGATATTACTGCACTGTTGGAGCTAGAAACACAAGCATTTCGCTACACCCGCAATAACATCCGCTAAACATGTGTATGTGACCAATAATATTTGATTTGGATTTCATTTGACTCTCTCTAAGAAGGCACTTTTATGACCAAGTATGATAACACATACAGTAGCTAAAACCTGTAGTGACAGAAAGCCTAGACTAACTGCTGATAACGCACCACAATAGCAGGAAGTCTTAATGGCGGACCGGACCGAACCAGAACAGGACAGATACCACTGAACGGCTAAAAGGAAGCCTTACTGTTGTAGCCTTACTGCCCCTGTGAGTACTGACCAAGGAATTGTCCAACCACACACTATGACAATACTACAGAGAAGTAAGGCATGGGCCATGGCAAAACCTTCTGACAATGCTTCAGTACAGTTCATGGACTATAGGCAAACATACAAACCTTTTCTGTTCAACATAAGAGATACAGCAAGGGTTCATTTAGCATAAGTAACTGGTGAGCAGTGACCATAGGGGAGAGTGGGATATGTTGAGCCATTTTTTACATGCTGCATCACTACGTCAAGGGAAATATAGTATTTGTTCAAAAAATATATCTACATATATTTTAGGATGTTGTGTATCCCTGGAAATAATCAGCAAAGTGTCACCAACCACATCATCACGATGCATTTTGATTCTTGAGAGTCCAACATCTTGAAAACTTGACAATGCAAAACATTTTGGTACTGTATCAATGGTGGACTAATAAAATAAATACCAAACTATTGTTTTTAAGTGGACTTTCCCTTTAAGGTTATGATAATCTAGGTTGGACCTGGGCAAAAGAAGGCTGATCAGAAATCAGGGGTTAGGGGAGATACAGAGATTGTGGTGATGAGCCATGGGAGGACATTAAAAACTATAACAACTTATGTTTCACCGAGACGTGGCTGAACGAAGAAACGGACAATATAGAGCTGGCGGGATTTTCCATGCACCGGCAGAACAGAGACACTACCTCTGGTAAGACGTGGGGTGGGGGTGTGTGTCTTTTTGTCAATAACAGCTGGTGCGTGATGTCTAATATTAAAGATGTCTTGAGGTATTGCTCGCCTGAGGTAGAGTATCTTATGACAAGCTGTAGACCACACTATCTACCAAGAGAGTTCTCATCTGTATTATTCATAGCCGTCTATTTACCACCACAAAGCGAAGCTGTCACTAAGACCGCTCTCAACCAACTCTATAAGGCCATAAACAAACAAGAAAATGCTCACCCAGAAGCGGTGCTCTTAGTGGCCGGGGTTTTAATGCAGGCAAACTTAAATCAGTTTTACCAATTTTTTTACCAGCATGTCACATGTGCAACCAGGGGGAAAAAATCCTCGACCACTTTTACTCCACACAGAGAGATGCATACAAAGGTCTCCCCCACCCTCCATTTGGCAAATCTCACCACAATTCTATCCTCTTGATTCCTGCTTACAAGCAAAAACTAAAGCAGGAAGTACCAGTGACTCGCTCAATACGGAAGTGGTCAGATAACGCGAATGCTACACAACCGGACTGTTTTGCTAGCGCAGACTGGAATATGTTCCTGGATTCATCCAATGGCATTGAGGAATACACCACCTCAGTCATCGGCTTCATCAGTAAGTGCATCGATGACATCGTCCCCACAGTGACTGTACGTACATACAGTACCCCAACAAGAAGCCATGGATTACAGGCAACATCCGCATCGAGCTAAAGGCTAGAGCTGCCGCTTTCAAGGAGCGGGAGACTAATCCTGAAGCTTCTAAGACATCCCGCTATGCCCTCAGACAAACAATCAAACAAGCTAAGTGTCAATACAGGATTAAGATCCTACTACACTGGCTCTGACGCTCGTCGGATGTGGCAGGGCTTGAAAACTATTACGGACTACAAAGGGAAACCCAGACATGAGCTGCCCAGTGACGCGAGCCTACCAGATGAGCTAAATGCCTTTTATGCTCGCTTCGAGGCAAGCAAGACTGAAGCATGCACGAGAGCACCAGCTGTTCTGGATGACTGTGTGATAACACTATCGGTAGCCGATGTGAAGAAAACCTTTAAACAGGTCAACATTCACAAAGTCTCTGGGCCAGACGGATTACCAGGACGTGTACTAAAAGTATGTGCTAACCTGTCAAGTGCCTTCACTGACATTTTCAAACTCTCCCTGAGCGAGTCTGTAATACCTACATGTTTCAAGCAGACCACCATAGTCCCTGTGCCCAAGAAAGTGAAGGTAACCTGCCTAAATGGACAAAAGGAACACCTATGTGAGAATGCTGTTCTTCGACTACAGCTCAGCGTTCAACACCATAGTGCCCACGAAGCTCATCACTAAGCTAAGGACTCAGGGACTAAATACCTCCCTCTGCAACTGGATCCTGGACTTCCTGATGGGACGCTCCCAGGTGGTAAGAGTAGGCAACAACACGTCTGCCACGCTGATCCTCAGCACTGGGGCCCCTCAGGGCCGTGTACTTAGTCCCCTCCTGTATTCCCTGTTCACCACGGTTGTGTGACCAAACACCACTCCAACACCATCATTAAGTTTGCTGACGACAATAGTGGTAGGTCTGATCACCAACACCGATGTGACGGCCTATAGGGAGGAGGTCAGAGAACTGACAGTGTGGTGCCAGGACAACAACCTCTCCGTCAATGTGAGCAAGACAAAGTTCTTTGGAGTCCACATCACCAATTATCTATCATGATCCAAACATACCAAGACAGTCGTGAAGAGGGCACGTCAAAACCTTTTCCCCCTCAGGAGACTGAAAAGACATGGCCCCCCAGATCCTCAAAAGGATCTACAGCTGCACAATTGAGAGCATCCTGACCGGTTGCATCTCCGCCTGGTATGGCAACTGCTCGGCATCTGACCGTAAGGCGCTACAGGGGGTAGTGCGAATGGCCCAGTACATCACTGGGGCTAAGCTTCATGTCATCCAGGACCTATATAATAGGTGGTGTCAGAGGAAAGCACATCAAATTGTTAGAGACTCCAGTCACCCAAGTTATAGACTGTTTTCTCTGCTACCGCAACGTAAGTGGTACTGGAGCGCCAAGTCGAGGACCAAAAGGCTCCTCAACAGCTTCTACCCCCAAGCCATTAGACTGCTGAACAATTCCTAAAAATCGCTACCGGGCAATTTATATTGACCCAATTTATATTATATACCGGGCAATTTATATTGGCACTGACTCGGTACCGGTGCCCCTGTATATAGCCTCCACATTGACTCTGTACCGGTACCCCCTGTATATAGCCTCCACACTGACTCTGTACCGGTACCCCCTGTATATAGCCTCCACACTGACTCTGTACCGGTACCCCCTGTATATAGCCTCCACACTGACTCGGTACCCCATGTATATAGCCTCCACATTGACTCTGTACCGGTACCCCCTGTATATAGCCTCCACACTGACTCTGTACCGGTACCCCCTGTATATAGCCTCCACACTGACTCTGTACCGGTACCCCCTGTATATAGCCTCCACACTGACTCGGTACCCCATGTATATAGCCTCCACATTGACTCTGTACCGGTACCCCCTGTATATAGCCTCCACACTGACTCTGTACCGGTACCCCCTGTATATAGCCTCCACACTGACTCTGTACCGGTACCCCCTGTATATAACCTCCACACTGACTCTGTACCGGTACCCCCTGTATATAGCCTCCACATTGACTCTGTACCGGTACCCCCTGTATATAGCCTCCACACTGACTCTGTACCGGTACCCCCTGTATATAGCCTCCACACTGACTCTGTACCGGTACCCCCTGTATATAGCCTCCACACTGACTCGGTACCCCATGTATATAGCCTCCACATTGACTCTGTACCGGTACCCCCTGTATATAGCCTCCACACTGACTCTGTACCGGTACCCCCTGTATATAGCCTCCACACTGACTCTGTACCGGTACCCCCTGTATATAACCTCCACACTGACTCTGTACCGGTACCCCTGTATATAGCCTCCACACTGACTCTGTACCAGTACCCCCTGTATATAGCCTCCACACTGACTCTGTACCGGTACCCCCTGTATATAGCCTCCACATTGACTCTGTACCGGTACCCCCTGTATATAGCCTCCACACTGACTCTGTACCGGTACCCCCTGTATATAGCCTCCACACTGACTCTGTACCGGTACCCCCTGTATATAGCCTCCACATTGACTCTGTACCGGTACCCTCTGTATATAGCCTCCACATTGACTCTGTACCGGTACCCCCTGTATATAGCCTCCACATTGACTCTGTACCGGTACCCCCTGTATATAGCCTCCACACTGACTCTGTACCGGTACCCCCTGTATATAGCCTCCACACTGACTCTGTACCGGTACCCCCTGTATATAGCCTCCACATTGACTCTGTACCGGTACCCTCTGTATATAGCCTCCACATTGACTCCGTACCGGTACCCCCTGTATATAGCCTCCACATTGACTCTGTACCGTAATACCCTGTATATAGCCTCCACACTGACTCTGTACCAGTACCCCCTGTATATAGCCTCCACATTGACTCTGTACCGGTACCCCCTGTATATAGCCTCCACACTGACTCTGTACCGGTACCCCCTGTATATAGCCTCCACACTGACTCTGTACCAGTACCCCCTGTATATAGCCTCCACATTGACTCTGTACCGGTACCCCCTGTATATAGCCTCCACACTGACTCGGTACCGGTACCCCCTGTATATAGCCTCCACACTGACTCGGTGCCCCCTGTATATAGCCTCCACACTGACTCGGTGCCCCCTGTATATAGCCTCCACACTGACTCGGTGCCCCCTGTATATAGCCTCCACACTGACTCGGTGCTCCCTGTATATATCCTCCACACTGACTCGGTGCCCCCTGTATATAGTCTCCACACTGACTCGGTGCCCCCTGTATATAGCCTCCACACTGACTCGGTGCCCCCTGTATATAGCCTCCACACTGACTCGGCGCCCCCTGTATATAGCCTCCACACTGACTCGGTGCCGCTACCCCCTGTATAAAGCCTCCACACTGACTCGGTGCCCCCTGTATATAGCCTCCACACTGACTCGGTACCGGTACCCCCTGTATATAGCCTCCACACTGACTCGGTACCGGTACCCCCTGTATATAGGCTCCACACTGACTCGGTACCGGTACCCCCTGTATATAGCCTCCACACTGACTCTGTACCGGTACCCCCTGTATATAGCCTCCACATTGACTCGGTACCCGTACCCCCTGTATATAGCCTCCACACTGACTCGGTACCAGTACCCCTGTATACAGCCTCCACATTGACTCTGTACCGGTACCCCCTGTATATAGCCTCCACACTGACTCGGTACCGGTACCCCCTGTATATAGCCTCCACACTGACTCTGTACCGGTACCCCCTGTATATAGCCTCCACATTGACTCGGTACCGGTACCCCCTGTATATAGCCTCCACACTGACTCGGTACCAGTACCCCCTGTATACAGCCTCCACATTGACTCTGTACCGGTACCCCCTGTATATAGCCTCCACACTGACTCTGTACCGGTGCCCCTGTACATAGCCTCCACACTGACTCTGTACCGTAATACCCTGTATATAGCCTCCACACTGACTCCGTACCCCCTGTATATAGCCTCCACACTGACTCCGTACCCCCTGTATATAGCTTCCACACTGACTCCGTACCCCCTGTATATAGCCTCCACACTGACTCCGTACCCCCTGTGTATAGCCTCCACATTGACTCTGTACCGGTACCCCCTGTATATAGCTTCCACACTGACTCTGTACCGGTACCCCCTGTATATAGCTTCCACACTGACTCTGTACTGG
>NC_034176.2:7573663-7586163 GCF_002021735.2 Oncorhynchus kisutch | reverse complement strand
GTGACTGGCTAGAGCGATCCACAACACTGTCTGTGACTGGCTAGAGAGATCCACAACACTGTCTGTGACTGGCTAGAGCGATCCACAACACTCTCTGTGACTGGCTAGAGTGATCCACAACACTGTCTGTGACTGGCTAGAGTGATCCACAACACTGTCTGTGACTGGCTAGAGCACACCTCAACACTGTCTGTGACTGGCTAGAGCGATCCACAACACTGTCTGTGACTGGCTAGAGCAAGCCACAACACTGTCTTTCCAGGCAAACAAGGACATATTTTTTCGACTGAAACATGCCAAACCCTCCTACTAGACAAATAGAGACAGAGCTGAAGTACAGAAACCAGTAGTAATAAACATTCATGTCTACAATGTCACAGGACACTACCTTCTTCAGAGAAAGATAATATTTATCTGGTTATTTCAAGTTTACAAATCACTTGAGTGATATATTAAATATGGGAGAAAGTTGTTTTCTCTCTCTCTCTCTCTCTCTCTCTCTCTCTCTCTCTCTCTCTCTCTCTCTCTCTGTCTCTCTCTCCCTCTCTCTCTCTCTCTCTCTCTCTCTCTCCCTCTCCCTCTGTCTCTCTCTCCCTCTCCCTCTGTCTCTCTCTCTGTCTCTCTCTCTCTCTCTCTCTCTCTCTCTCTCTCTCTCTCTCTCTCTCTCTCTCTCTCTCTCCCTCTCTCTCTCCCTCTCTCTCTCTCTCTCTCTCCCTCTCTCTCTCCCTCTGTCTCTCTCTCCTCTCTCTCTCTCTCTCTCTCTCTCTCTCCCTCTGTCTCTCTCTCCCTCTCTCTCTCTCTCTCCCTCTCTCTCTCTCTCTCTCTCTCTCTCTCTCAAACCATTCTCTCCTGGAGTATTTCCTTTCAGGAGTACCCAGGGATGAAAAATGGAGAGAGGGAACATTCGCTTTTGTTCACCACTACTTCCTGTGAGCCTGACCCTCTCCCCCACCCTGACTCCTAAACCTGAGGTCAAGAGGCTAGCTGCTGTTCTTACCGTTAGTCCCAGCTCCAACCGTGTGTTTGTCCGATGGAGTGTGAGTGAGACAAATGGCCTGGCAGTCTTGGGAAAGTCAGACTAGGAAACAAGCTGTTAATATTTCCTCAAAGCTATTCCCTCCTCCTTCACTATCAGTCCTTCACACACTAACCCCCCCTCTCCTCTTTTTGTCATTCTACCCCTCTCTCATTCTCTGTCACTCCTCCTTACGCTCTCTCTCTAACTCCTCCCTCCCCCAGTCATTCTCTGTCACTCCTCCTTACGCTCTCCCTCTAACTCCTCCCTCCCCCAGTCATTCACTGTCACTCCTCCTTACGCTCTCCCTCTAACTCCTCCCCCCCCCAGTCATTCACTGTCTCAAATAGTCCTTCCTCTTTCTGTTTTATCTCATATTGCCCCTCCTACTTCTGCTCTCTGTCTCATGTTGCCCCTCCTACTTCTGCTCTCTGTCTCATGTTGCCCCTCCTAATTCTGCTCTCTGTCTCATGTTGCCCCTCCTACTTCTGCTCTCTGTCTCATGTTGCCCCTCCTACTTCTGCTCTCTGTCTCATGTTGCCCCTCCTACTTCTGCTCTCTGTCTCATGTTGCCCCTCCTACTTCTGCTCTCTGTCTCATGTTGCCCCTCCTACTTCTCCTCTCTGTCTCATGTGCCCCTCCCACTTCTCCTCTCTGTCTCATGTTGCCCCCCTCTCTTCTCCTCTCTGTCTCAGTTGCCCCTCCCACTTCTGCTCTCTGTCTCATGTTGCCCCTCTCACTTCTGCTCTCTGTCTCATGTTGCCCCTCTCACTTCTGCTCTCTGTCTCATGTTGCCCCTCCTCACTTCTGCTCTCTGTCTCATGTTGCCCCTCTCTCTTCTGCTCTCTGTCTCATGTTGCCCCTCTCACTTCTCTCTCTGTCTCATGTTGCCCCTCTCACTTCTCCTCTCTGTCTCATGTTGCCCCTCTCTCTTCTGCTCTCTGTCTCATGTTGCCCCTCTCTCTTCTGCTCTCTGTCTCATGTTGCCCCTCTCTCTTCTCCTCTCTGTCTCATGTTGCCCCTCTCTCTTCTGCTCTGTCTCATGTTGCCCCTCTCTCTTCTCCTCTCTGTATTCATGTTGCCCCTCTCTCTTCTGCTCTCTGTCTCATGTTGCCCCCTCTCTCTTCTGCTCTCTGTCTCATGTTGCCCCCTCTCTCTTCTGCTCTCTGCCTCATGTTGCCCCTCTCTCTTTCTGCTCTCTGTCTCATGTTGCCCCTCTCTCTTCTCCTCTCTGTCTCATGTTGCCCCTCTCTCTTCTGCTCTCTGTCTCATGTGCCCCCCTCTCTCTTCTCCTCTCTGTCTCATGTTGCCCCTCTCTCTTCTGCTCTCTGTCTCATGTTGCCCCTCTCTCTTCTCCTCTCTGTCTCATGTTGCCCCTCTCTCTTCTCCTCTCTGTCTCATGTTGCCCCTCTCTCTTCTCCTCTCTGTCTCATGTTGCCCCTCTCTCTTCTGCTCTGTCTCATGTTGCCCCTCTCTCTTCTGCTCTCTGTCTCATGTTGCCCCTCTCTCTTCTGCTCTCTGTCTCATGTTGCCCCTCTCTCTTCTGCTCTCTGTCTCATGTTGCCCCTCTCTCTTCTGCTCTCTGTCTCATGTTGCCCCTCTCTCTTCTGCTCTCTGTCTCATGTTGCCCCTCTCTCTTCTGCTCTCTGTCTCATGTTGCCCCTCTCTCTTCTCCTCTCACGTCTGGCTGGTGAGAGGTAGGTGGGCTTGGAATCTAGAGGGGATTCAGACACTTACACACAGAAGATAAACAGGAACACGGGGCCGGACCTGACACTCTCTCTCCGCTCCCCTAACCTCTTTATTTGACCTCTGCTTTCTCCTCTTATTACTCACTAAGTCTTTCCTTCTGTGCCATTTTCTTTTCTTGTTCTCTCTTGCCCTTCAGTTTGTTCGAGGACTGCATGTCTTGTTCTCTCTTGCCCTTCAGTTTGTTCGAGGACTGCATGTCTTGTTCTCTCTTGCCCTTCAGTTTGTTCGAGGACTGCATGTCTTGTTCTCTCTTGCCCTTCAGTTTGTTCGAGGACTGCATGTCTTGTTCTCTCTTGCCCCTTCAGTTTGTTCGAGGACTGCATGTCTTGTTCTCTCTTGCCCTTCAGTTTGTTCGAGGACTGCATGTCTTGTTCTCTCTTGCCCTTCAGTTTGTTCGATGACTGCTTGTCTTGTTCTCTCTTGCCCTTCAGTTTGTTCGAGGACTGCATGTCTTGTTCTCTCTTGCCCTTCAGTTTGTTCGAGGACTGCATGTCTTGTTCTCTCTTGCCCTTCAGTTTGTTCGAGGACTGCATGTCTTGTTCTCTCTTGCCCTTCAGTTTGTTCGAGGACTGCATGTCTTGTTCTCTCTTGCCCTTCAGTTTGTTCGAGGACTGCATGTCTTGTTCTCTCTTGCCCTTCAGTTTGTTCGAGGACTGCATGTCTTGTTCTCTCTTGCCCTTCAGTTTGTTCGAGGACTGCATGTCTTGTTCTCTCTTGCCCTTCTGTGAGACTATATGTTAAGATCTGCCCACTAGCGTCTCTATCTGTGAGACTATATGTTAAGATCTGCCCACTAGCGTCTCTATCTGTGAGACTATATGTTAAGATCTGCCCACTAGCGTCTCTATCTGTGAGACTATATGTTAAGATCTGCCCACTAGCGTCTCTATCTGTGAGACTATATGTTAAGATCTGCCCACTAGCATCTCTATCTGTGAGACTATATGTTAAGATCTGCCCACTAGCGTCTCTATCTGTGAGTGCGTCCTGTCAGGCTGTTTCCCCGCCTGGTACGGCAACTGCACCCCACGCAACCGCAGGCCTCTCCAGAGGGTAGTGAGGTCTGCCCAACGCATCCTCGGGGGCAAACTATCCGCCCTCCAGGACACCTACAGCACCCGATGTCACAGGAAGGCCATAAGATCATCAAGGACATCAACCACCCGAGCCACGGCCTGTTCAACCCGCTATCATCCAGAAGGCGAGGTCAGTACAGGTGCATCAAAGCGGGGACCGAGGGACTGAAAAACAGCTTCTATCTCAAGGCCATCAGACTGTTAAATAGCCATCACTAGCACATTAGAGGCTGCTGCCCTATATACATAGACTTGAAATCACTGGCCACTTTAATAAATGGATCACTACTCACTTTAATAATGATGTTGACATATTTTGCATTACTCATCTCGTATGTATATACTGTATTCTATCCTATTCTACTGTATCTTAGTCTATGTATTACTCATCCCATATGTACAGTATATACTATATTCTATTCTATTGTACTGTATCTTAGTCTATGTATTACTCATCTCATATGTACAGTATATACTATATTCTATTCTATTGTACTGTATCTTAGTCTATGTATTACTCATCTCATATGTACAGTATATACTATATTCTATTCTATTGTACTGTATCTTAGTCTATGTATTACTCATCTCATATGTACAGTATATACTATATTCTATTCTATTGTACTATATCTTAGTCTATGTATTACTCATCTCATATGTACAGTATATACTATATTCTATTCTATTGTACTATATCTTAGTCTATGCCTCTCTGACATTGCTCTTCCAAATATTTATATATTCTTAATTCCCTTCCTTTACATTAGATTCTGTGTATTGTTAGATTTGACTTGTTTGATATTACTGCACTGTTGGAGCTAGAAACACAAGCATTTCGCTACACCCGCAATAACATCTGTATGTGACAAATACAATTTCATTTGATTTTTTTTTTGTCTTCCTTTTGGTGCCTAATGAACACGACCCTGGTCGTGCCTATTAATGATCAGCCTTCTGGACAGAAATAAGTTCATCACGATGTACAGTATTTAGAGTGAGAGACAGAGTGAGAGAAGGAGAGAGCGAGAGAAAATGAGTGAGTGAATACAAGAAAGACAGGAAGAATGAAATGAATGAGAGTGAGAAAAGAGAGTGGGAGAAAAGAGAAGAAGACAAAGATTTGGAGAGGATGGAGAACAGGGTAACAATAAACACATTCAGCAGTTCATCAGGCAGAACTGTGCATATACTATCTGGCCTAAGAGAGAGCCAGAGGGAAAAGATAGCGAGATAGGGACTCACCCCAGAGACAATGTCAACAGTAGACTGAGAAAGAGGGACTCACCCCAGAGACAAAGTCAACAGTAGCCTGAGAGAGAGGGACTCACCCCAGAGACAAAGTCAACATCAGCCTGAGAGAGAGAGGGACTCACCCCAGAGACAGGTAGAGGGAGGTAGAGGTTCACCGCCTGGTAAAATAAACACAGTTGTGGGCGACGCTTGACCACCAATGGAACACAACTGACAAAAACGTGTAACACTCTTTCAAATCTCATTCCAAGTCCAACACACCCCCCAAACCAGAACGCTGTATTCTCAAAACATTCCTACAAGTATATTAACATTTCACAGCTTTATATCATTTTACAAGTACTTTACATACAGTATATATCCATATTTTCATATTTGACAGTACATACATACAAATTCACAGCTGAAGCTCTAGTTTACTTTGATTCTATACAATAAATACATGCTCTTGTGTTAGGCATTTCTTTACAAACTTACAGTAAGATTGAAACAGTGTGAGTGCAAGAGATAAGAACCAAGTCAACAGAGATAAGAACCAAATCAACAGAGATAAGAACCAAATCAACAGAGATAAGAACCAAATCAACAGAGATAAGAACCAAATCAACAGAGATAAGAACCAAGTCAACAGAGATAAGAACCAAATCAACAGAGATAAGAACCAAGTCAACAGAGATAAGAACCAAATCAACAGAGATAAGAACCAAATCAACAGAGATAAGAACCAAATCAACAGAGATAAGAACCAAGTCAACAGAGATAAGAACCAAATCAACAGAGATAAGAACCAAGTCAACAGAGATAAGAACCAAATCAACAGAGATAAGAACCAAATCAACAGAGATAAGAACCAAATCAACAGAGATAAGAACCAAATCAACAGAGATAAGAACCAAATCAACAGAGATAAGAACCAAGTCAACAGAGATAAGAACCAAGTCAACAGAGATAAGAACCAAATCAACAGAGATAAGAACCAAATCAACAGAGATAAGAACCAAATCAACAGAGATAAGAACCAAATCAACAGAGATAAGAACCAAATCAACAGATATAAGAACCAAATCAACAGAGATAAGAACCAAATCAACAGAGATAAGAACCAAGTCAACAGAGATAAGAACCAAGTCAACAGAGATAAGAACCAAGTCAACAGAGCTAGAACACTTTCCCGTTAGTTGTTAATAATGTTGCTGTGTTCGTAACCAAGTGGGAGGTGGGAATTTACCAGTTGTGAAGTTGTTGAATACTAGTTGGATGCATTCGCGTGTCTTTGAACTCGTTGAGAAACACCATTTGGTTAATGGCCAACAAGCTGCATCAGCCATAAACTAAAAGTACAGCTATCATGCTTGTAAACAAATTATAGCTTTCAAAAAAACACATTAATATATTATTTATATAAAAAAAATATTAAAAAAATATGTTTTGTTGTTGCATTTAACTGCTGAAAGTGCTGTTACCGAGGTCATTTCCTTAGTATTTTGATGTCAGAGGTCAGCATGTGGGAGAAGTGGGAGCTGGACGCTATACTACTTATCTGCTAGTAATTACCAGTTGGGGGTGGTTCAAGTGGATTTTTTCCCCAGTCGTATGTGGTAAATTCCCACTTGGTTAGGAACTCTGCATAACACACAGATTTCATACTATATCCATCCCCTTCCACGTCCGTATGATATAATTGGATGGCCAAGCTGTCCATCTTCTCTTTCGGCCAATGACAGGTAGATAATGTCTGTTACGATTACAGGACGCCCAACGACCTTTACCAATGGTGGAACCTTGGGGAGAAGCTCACACGAGAGACCAGCCCTGTCTCAGTAAGTAGATGATTGATGGGTGACATCACCACTATAACACCAATGTATATGCAGTAACAGGTGAAAAGAGAAGTTGACAAAATAAATAAATACAAATCTAGAAAGTTAGTGGGATGAAGGTCTTGTAATAGAAAATCATTGTTTTTTACCTACAGAGACAGATGTAAAGCAGGCCCGGTGTATAGAAACACTCTCCTAAATGCTGTGGTGTACGGGAACACTCTCCTAAATGCTGTGGTGTACGGGAACACTCTCCTAAATGCTGTGGTGTACGGGAACACTCTCCTAAATGCTGTGGTGTATAGGAACACTCTCCTAAATGCTGTGGTGTATAGGAACACTCTCCTAAACTCTGTGGTGTATAGGAACACTCTCCTAAACTCTGTGGTGTATAGGAACACTCTCCTAAACTCTGTGGTGTATAGGAACACTCTCATTAAATCTGTGGTGTATAGGAACACTCTCATTAAATCTGTGGTGTATAGGAACACTCTCATTAAATCTGTGGTGTAGAGGAACACTCTCATTAAATCTGTGGTGTATAGGAACACTCTCATTAAATCTGTGGTGTATAGGAACACTCTCATTAAATCTGTGGTGTATAGGAACACTCTCATTAAATCTGTGGTGTAGAGGAACACTCTCATTAAATCTGTGGTGTATGGGAACACTCAAACTCTGTGGTGTATGGGAACATGTATTCCTGACAGTTCACCTCACCTTACTCTCTAGCACACCCTGTCAACTAGCAGGCTCTGTGACTCTAGTACCTCACCCTACTCTCTAAAACATAGGGATGGCACTTGTAGACAGGTCATGTCAAATCCATGTGCTCTCATCACAGGTTAAGTCAGGGTGTTGGGCTCTGGGAGTCAGACTCATGTGTTCTCATCACAGGTTAGGTCAGGGTGTTGGGCTCTGGGAGTCAGACTCATGTGTTCTCATCACAGGTTAGGTCAGGGTGTTGGGCTCTGGGAGTCAGACTCATGTGTTCTCATCACAGGTTAAGTCAGGGTGTTGGGCTCTGGGAGTCAGACTCATGTGTTCTCATCACAGGTTAGGTCAGGGTGTTGGGCTCTGGGAGTCAGACTCATGTGTTCTCATCACAGGTTAGGTCAGGGTGTTGGGCTCTGGGAGTCAGACTCATGTGTTCTCATCACAGGTTAGGTCAGGGTGTTGGGCTCTGGGAGTCAGACTCATGTGTTCTCATCACAGGTTAGGTCAGGGTGTTGGGCTCTGGGAGTCAGACTCATGTGTTCTCATCACAGGTTAGGTCAGGGTGTTGGGCTCTGGGAGTCAGACTCATGTGTTCTCATCACAGGTTAGGTCAGGGTGTTGGACTCTGGGAGTCAGACTCATGTGTTCTCATCACAGGTTAGGTCAGGGTGTTGGGCTCTGGGAGTCAGACTCATGTGCTCTCATCACAGGTTAGGTCAGGGTGTTGGGCTCTGGGAGTCAGACTCATGTGTTCTCATCACAGGTTAGGTCAGGGTGTTGGGCTCTGGGAGTCAGACTCATGTGTTCTCATCACAGGTTAGGTCAGGGTGTTGGGCTCTGGGAGTCAGACTCATGTGTTCTCATCACAGGTTAGGTCAGGGTGTTGGGCTCTGGGAGTCAGACTCATGTGTTCTCATCACAGGTTAGGTCAGGGTGTTGGGCTCTGGGAGTCAGACTCATGTGTTCTCATCACAGGTTAGGTCAGGGTGTTGGGCTCTGGGAGTCAGACTCATGTGTTCTCATCACAGGTTAGGTCAGGGTGTTGGGCTCTGGGAGTCAGACTCATGTGTTCTCATCACAGGTTAGGTCAGGGTGTTGGGCTCTGGGAGTCAGACTCATGTGTTCTCATCACAGGTTAGGTCAGGGTGTTGGGCTCTGGGAGTCAGACTCATGTGTTCTCATCACAGGTTAGGTCAGGGTGTTGGGCTCTGGGAGTCAGACTCATGTGTTCTCATCACAGGTTAGGTCAGGGTGTTGGGCTCTGGGAGTCAGACTCATGTGTTCTCATCACAGGTTAGGTCAGGGTGTTGGGCTCTGGGAGTCAGACTCATGTGTTTCTCATCATAGGTTAGGTCAGGGTGTTGGGCTCTGGGAGTCAGACTCATGTGTTCTCATCACAGGTTAAGTCAGGGTGTTGGGCTCTGGGAGTCAGACTCATGTGTTCTCATCACAGGTTAGGTCAGGGTGTTGGGCTCTGGGAGTCAGACTCATGTGTTCTCATCACAGGTTAAGTCAGGGTGTTGGGCTCTGGGAGTCAGACTCATGTGTTCTCATCACAGGTTAGGTCAGGGTGTTGGGCTCTGGGAGTCAGACTCATGTGTTCTCATCACAGGTTAGGTCAGGGTGTTGGGCTCTGGGAGTCAGACTCATGTGTTCTCATCACAGGTTAAGTCAGGGTGTTGGGCTCTGGGAGTCAGACTCATGTGTTCTCATCACAGGTTAGGTCAGGGTGTTGGGCTCTGGGAGTCAGACTCATGTGTTCTCATCACAGGTTAGGTCAGGGTGTTGGGCTCTGGGAGTCAGACTCATGTGTTCTCATCACAGGTTAGGTCAGGGTGTTGGGCTCTGGGAGTCAGACTCATGTGTTCTCATCACAGGTTAGGTCAGGGTGTTAGGTCAGGGTGTTAGGTCAGGGTGTTTAGGTCAGGGTGTTAGGTCAGGGTGTTAGGTCAGGGTGTTAGGTCAGGGTGTTAGGTCAGGGTGTTAGGTCAGGGTGTTAGGTCAGGGTGTTAGGTCAGGGTGTTAGGTCAGGGTGTTAGGTCAGGGTGTTAGGTCAGGGTGTTAGGTCAGGTGTGTAGGTCAGGGTGTTAGGTCAGGGTGTTAGGTCAGGGTGTTGGGCTCATGCTTGTAGCCAGTAGTATATAAAAGTAGAGAACATACTTGTAGGGCCTAGACTGTGCTGATACTGGTACAGTAAACTGACAAGTGTGTGTGTGTGTGTGTTATAAAAGCAACAGTGGAGGTGTGTGGTGTTGTGTCACACTCCACTACATTGATGCATACAGCGAAAAGTCTCTGATTGGTCCCTCATCAGTCATGTGCCTACTACAGGCCCTCCCATTGGCCCAGAGGACCAGGAAGCAGGAAATGATACATTTGCCGAAGGGCAACTTATATGTTGATGCTCATCTCCCTCTCTTCCACCGGCGAGTCTCCTCTTCAAACTCCATCTCGAGAAGCTCTCCTCTACCTATCCTCTCTCCCCCTCTCCTCTACCTATCCTCTCTCCCCCTCTCCCCCTCTCCTCTACCTATCCTCTCTCCCCCTCTCCTCTACCTATCCTCTCTCCCCCTCTCCTTCTACCTATCCTCTCTCCCCTCTCCTCTATCTATCCTCTCTCTTCCTCTCTCCTCTACCCATCCTCTCTCCCCTCTCCTCTACCTATTCTCTCTCCCCCTCTCCTCTACCTATCCTCTCTCTCCCTCCTCTTCATCCTATCCTCTCTCCCCTCTCCTCTACCTATCCTCTCTCTTCCTCTCTCTTCTACCCATCCTCTCTCCCCCTCTCCTCTACCTATCCTCTCTCTTCCTCTCTCCTCTACCCATCCTCTCTCCCCTCTCCTCTACCTATTCTCTCTCCCCCTCTCCTCTATCTATCCTCTCTCCCCCTCTCCTCTACCTATCCTCTCTCCCCTCTCTTCATCCTATCCTCTCTCCCCCTCTCCTCTACCTATCCTCTCTCCTCCTCTCCTCTACCTATCCTCTCTCCCCCTCTCCTCTACCTATCCTCTCTCCTCTACCCATCCTCTCTCGCCCTCTCCTCTACCTATCCTCTCTCCCCCTCTCCTCTACCTATCCTCTCTCCTCTACCTATCCTCTCTTGCCATCTCCTCTTCCTATCATCCCTCCCCCTCTCCTCTCCTTCTCCCCTCTAACTATCCTCTCTCCCCCACTCCTCTACCTATCCTCTCTCCTCTACCCACCCTCTCTCCTCCTTTCCTATACCTATCCTCTCTCCCCATCTCCTCTTCCTATCATCTCTCCCCCTCTCCTCTCCTTCTCCCCTCTACCTATCCTCTATCCCCCTCTCCTCTACCTATCCTCTCTCCTCTACCCATCCTCTCTCCTCCTTTCCTATACCTATCCTCTCTCCCCATCTCCTCTTCCTATCATATCTCCCCCTCTCTTCTCCTTCTCTCCTCATCTCCTCTATCTATCCTCTCTCCCCTGTCCTTCTCTCCTCCTTCCTCATCCCCTCATCATCTCCCCTCCTCTACAGGGCGTGTCTCATCCTTCAGTTTGACAAAGTCCTTGGCCACCTCGTCGGCTGCCCGCTGAGACAGGATACGCATCACCGTCACGCCCGTCTCGTCCTTCTGGATGGTTCTACCCAGTGGGCACCAGCACACGCATGACTTCCTGTCAGCTACATCCCTCAGCTGGACCACGGCCACGCCAACGACACGGTTGGCCCGGCCAAAACAGTAGTCCTTCACCGTCACCTGCAGCTCATAGCAGTCTGGAGACTCCTTACCCAGGATACTGTTGGAGGGGTGAGGGGTGAGAAAGGTAGGGAGTAGAGAGAAGGAGGGTGGGGGAGGGAGGGAGGGAGGGAGAGATGGTAGAGGTAGATTGGTTTATCCAAAAATGGAGAATGTATTGTTTGCTGTTCAGTAGGACATCTGAGGAAAGCTCTACAAAACTTTGAAATGAATGTGAAGTTTAGGACCTAAAGATTTTCAGTGGGAACTCGCTGGTGTCAAGAACTCACAATTGGAAGGTCTCGTTGTACTTGGCTGTCCAGCTGTTGTTCTTTGACTTGGTGGTGAACTTCCTCTTCTGGGCAGTGAGGAGTGGACCAATCATATTGACCTCCACAAAGGGACGGAACATCCCTGATGTCTGCCACTTCATATCATTCACTGCTATCACTGGAGCAGAGAGAGAGAGAAGAAGAGAAGGGGGGGGATAGAATGAGAGCGAGAGAATGCAGAGCAGAATTAGGCAGATACAAGCTAATTATAGAAGATACAAGCTAATTATAGAAAATACAAGATAATTATAGAAGGAGAGAGAATAACATGAGAAATAAAGGGAATGGATGTAAGAGAGCAGTAGACTGAAGGTGGGGGTGAAAGTTCAGAGATTGATTGAAAAGACAGAACAGGACAGATTTGGACAGGACAGGACAGATTTGGACAGGACAGGGTAGGACAGATTTGGACAGGACAGGATAGGACAGATTTGGACAGGACAGGATAGGACAGATTTGGACAGGACAGGATAGGACAGATTTTGACAGGATAGGACAGATTTGGACAGGACAGGACAGGATAGGACAGATTTGGACAGGACAGGATAGGACAGATTGCACAGGATAGGACAGGGCAGGTTTGGACAGGATAGGATAGGACATGTGTAGTGGTATGTCTGGCTCACCTCTGATGTTGACCTTGTGGATCTTGTCTTTGCCTGGAGGCACCATGTCTATCTGGATCTGGGCCTCACCAATAGACTTCTCCGCTCCTGAACCTGAGGGTTGACGGACATCACATTACTACTAACTGTTATCTCCATTGATAACAAAACATATTGTGGTACATCATACAGAACGATCAGAGACATCAATCTTTACTACAGTAACTTA
>NC_034176.2:7566163-7568663 GCF_002021735.2 Oncorhynchus kisutch | reverse complement strand
GGTAGATGTCTGATGGAGGTCTACAGGGTGGTGCTGGTAGACTGTCTGATGGAGGTCTACAGGGTGGTGCTGGTAGACTGTCTGATGGAGGTCTAGAGGGTGGTGCTGGTAGACTGTCTGATGGAGGTCTAGAGGGTGGTGCTGGTAGACTGTCTGATGGAGACAGGAGGTATAGAGGGTGGTGGTGCGGGTAGACTGTCTGATGGAGACAGGAGGTACAGAGGGTGGTGCTGGTAGACTGTCTGATGGAGACAGGAGGTCTACAGGGTGGGGGTGCTGGTAGACTGTCTGATGGAGACAGGAGGTCTAGAGGGTGCTGGTGCTGGTAGACTGTCTGATGGAGACAGGAGGTCTAGAGGGTGGTGCTGGTAGACTGTCTGATGGAGGTCTACAGGGTGGTGCTGGTAGACTGTCTGATGGAGGTCTACAGGGTGGTGCTGGTAGACTGTCTGATGGAGGTCTACAGGGTGCTGCTAGTAGACTGTCTGATGGAGGTCTACAGGGTGGTGCTGGTAGACTGTCTGATGGAGGTCTACAGGGTGGTGCTGGTAGACTGTCTGATGGAGGTCTAGAGGGTGGTGCTGGTAGACTGTCTGATGGAGGTCTACAGGGTGGTGCTGGTAGACTGTCTGATGGAGGTCTACAGGGTGGTGCTGGTAGACTGTCTGATGGAGGTCTACAGGGTGGTGCTGGTAGACTGTCTGATGGAGACAGGAGGTATAGAGGGTGGTGGTGCTGGTAGACTGTCTGATGGAGACAGGAGGTCTACAGGTTGGTGGTGCTGGTAGACTGTCTGATGGAGACAGGAGGTCTAGAGGGTGGTGCTGGTAGACTGTCTGATGGAGACAGGAGGTCTAGAGGGTGGTGGTGCTGGTAGACTGTCTGATGGAGACAGGAGGTCTAGAGGGTGCTGGTAGACTGTCTGAAGGAGGTCTAGAGGGTAGTGCTGCTAGTAGACTGTCTGATGGAGGTCTAGAGGGTGGTGCTAGTAGACTGTCTGATGGAGATAGGAGGTCTAGAGGGTGCTGGTGCTGGTAGAATGTTGGTATATACAGATTTGTGAGGAGGGCAGATAGACTTACGAAACCATTGTCGCTCTGAGGTAAGATGATGGTCTTCTCCAAGCTGCTGAGGACGATCTTCCACAGATCCTTCAGTATTCTCTTCAGAACCGTCTTCTCACAGGTGTCAGCAAACAGACTCAGACTGGGGTTACAGGGAGAAGAGAGACACAGAAACACTGAGCCCCACTGTAACCTCTTTCCCCAGACAATATCAGAGCCCAGAACCAACTCCCTTCTGTGCAAGCTAGCTCTGTCACAAGATACTACTTGATCCAACATGGTCTCAGTGTGAAACTCACACACACACAAGTCTACCATCCAAAATAGCATTGCCTAGGAAACTGCATTTTTTTTTTTGCTGCCCATATGGCATCTGTCTGAATGTACACTACAAGCCCATCTCCGCACCAGAACGGCGTCCGACCATTTGTGTTAGCCTCACTCACTTTACATCCAGGAAGTCCATGAGAGGCCTCAGCATGTTGTCAGCATCGGCCTCGGCCGTCTGGCGGTTAGGATGACCCGTGATCTGGTACACGATCTCAGCCATCTGACGCACGCAGGCCGTCAGTCGGGCCTGGAAGCTATAGAGAAGGACTCGCAGTCAGATACAGAACTACAATACCACAACGCTACTGCAGATACGCTGCTACAGCCATCTGACGCACGCAGGCCGTCAGTCGGGCCTGGAAGCTATAGAGAAGGACTCGCAGTCAGATACAGAACTACAATACCACAACGCTACTGCAGATACGCTGCTACAGCCACGCAGGCCGTCAGTCTGGCCTGGAAGCAACAGGAGGTTACAGTTGACAGCCAGTCAGAACTACTGACTCAGGGGATTTGACAGATACACTTTAAAAGCAACATAGTGAAACTACCACCTGACCTATCAGAGGGCAATGTGTCCCCAGTCCACCTGACCTATCAGAGGGCAATGTGTCCCCAGTCCACCTGACCTATCAGAGGGCAATGTGTCCCCAGTCCACCTGACCTATCAGAGGGCAATGTGTCCCCAGTCCACCTGACCTATCAGAGGGCAATGTGTCCCCAGTCCACCTGACCTATCAGAGGGCAATGTGTCCCCAGTCCACCTGACCTATCAGAGGGCAATGTGAATCTATTACCAAACCGATGACACCTGTCGAATTCTCTCAGCTCTCCACAAGGGCATGTGAAGTAGATTCTAAGGGTCCATTTAGGATAGGATCTACTACTGACCCTCACGTACCTGTGTGGATGGGACAGGATTGATTGGACAGGGTGGATGAGAGTGCAGAAGGGGGGTTGTGGGTGTTTCTGATTTGCTCACCTCTTACCAAACATGGAGCTCAGGTTGTCCAGGACAGTGGTCAGTTTGACCTGCAGGTCATTCAAGATGTCCGCTGTCTCGGAGTCCAGCTTGAGAGAGAGCGACATAGAGAGGGGAGAAAGAG
>NC_034176.2:7554861-7566063 GCF_002021735.2 Oncorhynchus kisutch | reverse complement strand
GGGGTAGAATACTGTATTGTACTGGGGTAGAATACTGTATTGTATAGGGGGGTAGAATACTGTATTGTACTGGGGGGTAGAATACTGTATTGTATTGGGGGGTAGAATACTGTATTGTACTGGGGGGTAGAATACTGTATTGTATAGGGGTGTAGAATACTGTATTGTATTGGGGGGGGGGTAGAATACTGTATTGTACTGGGGGGTAGAATACTGTATTGTATAGGGGGGTAGAATACTGTATTGTACTGGGGGGTAGAATACTGTATTGTATAGGGGGGTAGAATACTGTATTGTATAGGGGGGTAGAATACTGTATTGTATAGGGGTAGAATACTGTATTGTATAGGGGTAGAATACTGTATTGTACTGGGGGGTAGAATACTGTATTTACTGGGGGGTAGAATACTGTATTGTATAGGGGGGGGGGTGTAGAATACTGTATTGTATTGGGGGGTAGAATACTGTATTGTACTGGGGGGTAGAATACTGTATTGTGATGGGGAGGTGTAGAATACTGTATTGTACTGGGGGGTAGAATACTGTTTTGTAGTTGGGGTATTTAGAATACTGTATTGTACTGGGTATAATACTGTATTGTATAGGGTGATAGGAATACCTGTATTGTACTGGGGGTGTAGAATACTGTATGTATTGGGGGGTAGAATACTGTATTGTACTGGGGGGGTAGAATACTGAATATTGTACTGGGGGGTAGAATACTGTATTGTACTTGGGGGTAGATAGAATACTGTATTGTACTGGGGGGTAGAATACTGTATGTACTGGGGGTAGAATACTTTGTATTGTATACTGGGGGGTAGAATACTGTATGTTATTAGGGGGTAGAATACTGTATTGTATAGGGGGTAGAATACTTGGTATGGATGTATTGTTGGGGGTTAGAATACTGTTACTGGGGGTAGAAGACTGTATGTATGGGGGGTTTAGAGAGGTAGAATACTGTATTGTATGGGGGGTAGAATACTGTATTGTACTGGGGGGTAGAATACTGTATTGTATAGGGGGGGTAGAATATGTATTGGGGTTTAGAATACTTATTGTTGGGGGGTAGAATACTGTATTGTACTGGGGGGTTAGAAGGGGTAGAATACTGTATTGTATTGGGTGGGGGGGGTAGAATACTGTATTGTATTGGGGGAGGAGGTTTAGAAACTGTATTGTACGGGGGGGGGGGGGTAGAATACTGTATTGTCTAGGGGGGGGGGGGGGTGTAGAAGGGGGTGTAGGATACGTATTGTATTGGGGGTGAATACTGTATTGTATTGGGGGAGGTAGAATACTGTATTGTACGGGGGGGGGTAGAATACTGTATTGTATTGGGGGGGGTGTAGAATACTGTATTGTATAGGGGGGTAGAATACTGTATTGTATTGGGGGGTAGAATACTGTATTGGTTGAGGGGTAGAATACTGTATTGTATTATTGGGGGTAGAATACTGTATTGTATTATTGGGGGTAGAATGCTGTATTGTACTGGGGGTAGAATACTGTATTGTATTGGGGGGTAGAATACTGTACTGTATTGGGGGGTAGAATACTGTATTGTATTGGGGGGTAGAATACTGTATTGTATTGGGGGGTAGAATACTGTATTGTATTGGGGGGGTGTAGAATGGAAAGGAAACAAAGGAAAGGACACAAATAAGACTAATGACATTAAACTATGATGATCAATATCTAACAGACTGTCACGTCCATCACACGAAGGAGACCAAGGCATAGCGTGGTAAGCGTACATTCTTAATTTATTAAACGAATGAACACTGAAACAAACTAACAAAATAACAAACAACCGAACGAAACGTGAAGCTATAACAGTCAACTACACATAGACAAGAACCCACAAACACAAAAGGGAAAATGGCAACCTAAATATGATCCCCAATCAGAGACAACAATAAACAGCTGCCTCTGATTGGGAACCATATCAGGCCACCATAGACATACATATACCTAAACCTACCAAACATATACCAGGTAAGGATCAATATGTAACAGACTCATTCTATGTAATATATATGTAATATATAGGTGAGATTAGGGCTTTGGCGGTAATACGGTCAACGTAACAGCCCTAGGTAGGTTTTAATAAACCCACCAATCAGAGGGATTCTCAATCTATTAGCAGATACATGTGTCTCATGTCTTGATTAACTGAGAAAACAGGCTGATTTAGGGATTAAATAACGTCTGTCTCTTTCTGTCACGGCTCAAATGAGAACAATTCAGCGAGCCAGAACTGAACCGTTTCCTGAATGGGAAATTGCTGAGTCACTGGGCAATCACTCAGTAGTTATAGAACAGCAGTAGCCTATGGCACTCAAGCTAATGATAATCTTCCTGGAAACCTCCTAAATGGGACCCTATCCCCTAGGTAGTGCATAGGCACATAGGGCCCTGGTCAAAAGTAGTGCACTATTTAGGGAAGAGGGTGCCATTTGGGACGCATTTCTGTATTTAGTCGAGTACACTCATTCACTTCCTCGCTCCCTAGAGGTAAGGGCTGTGCATATTCTTATCGGCAGACTCAGTAGCCTCAGTTTTTCTAATGACTGCCTTGCCTGGTTCACCAACTACTTTGCAGACAGAGTTCAGTGTGTCAAATCGGAGGGCATGTTGTCCGGTCCTCTGGCAGTCTCTATGGGGGTTCCACAGGGTTCAATTCTCGGGCCGACTCTTTTCTATGTATATATCAATGATGTTGCTCTTGCTGCGGGCGATTCCCTGATCCACCTCTATGCAGACGACACCATTCTGTATACTTCTGCTAACATCTACTAACTAGCATCCAGCTATCCCTCACCGTTATCTCCAATGCTAATATCTACTATTTATCGACACTCTTCCTTTTCATTTTCTCTGATCTGAATAAAGTCTAATGTCTTCAGATGTTAGTCATCACCCAGCGTGGAGATAAGATTAAACATTTTGACACACGCTCACATTCAATTATCTGCAGACTCCCTGCTAGTCGCTAGTCTATTAACATCTGACTTTAGAGGAAGGAGGGAAGACACTGAGGAGCTTTAGAGGAAGACATTACACTGAGGAGCTGTAGAGGAAGACATTACACTGAGGAGCTGTAGAGGAAGACATTACACTGAGGAGCTTTAGAGGAAGACATTACACTGAGGAGCTGTAGAGGAAGACATTACACTGAGGAGCTTTAGAGGAAGACATTACACTGAGGAGCTGTAGAGGAAGACATTACACTGAGGAGCTTTAGAGGAAGACATTACACTGAGGAGCTGTTGTAAATGTCTAAAGTGGCTTTTTGGAACTCTGTGAGCTCTGCGAGAGTAGTTAGATAAGGACATTTGATTGCTGCCACTAACGGCACTAACTGTAGGGGAGACAGAAGTTTGTGTGTGTGTGTGTGTGTGTGTGTGTATAGGGGGAGGGCTGGAGTTTGGGTGGTTACATGAATGCAGAAGGATTTTAAAGGAACAGATATACACATAGCCATCTTGTAACGGTTTTCTTGAGTTGAAGGAGAGGCGGACCAAAACGCAGCGTGATGATGATTCATGGTTCTTTAATAAAGGAACTAACATGAATAAACTACAAAACAAGAAACGTGAAAAACCAAAACAGCCCTATCTGGTGCAAACACAGAGACAGGAACAATCACCCACAAACACACAGTGAAACCCAGGCTACCTAAGTATGATTCTCAATCAGAGACAACTAATGACACCTGCCTCTGATTGAGAACCATACTAGGTCGAAACATAGAAATACCCAAATCATAGAAAAACAAACATAGACTGCCCACCCCAACTCACGCCCTGACCATACTAAATAATGACAAAACAAAGGAAATAAAGGTCAGAACGTGACACATCTTTACCCAGAACCCCCCTCACTTTTGAACCAGCAGACTGAGGACGGGATGGAGAGAATAAAAGAGAGGGCAAAATGAAGAGATTAAAACCACCCCCATGACATGTATGGTTATAGAGCAGGTTGCTCACATTATATACATATATACTAAGTGGACAGTTTATTAGGCACACCCATTTAGTACCGGGTCAGACCCAAGAACAGACTGAATTCTTCGGGGCATGGATTACACAATGTGTCAGAAACCTTCCAATACACACAGTCAGTTAGGAAAGCAAAGCCTAGCTTTTTCAAACAGAAATTTGCATCCTGCTGCACTAATTCCAAAAGGTTTTGGGACATGGTGAAGTCCATGGAGAATAAGAGTACCTAACAGCTGCTCACTGCACTGAGACTAGGAAACACTGTCACCACTGATAAATCCACGATAATTTCAATAAGCGTTTCTCTACGTCTGGCCATGCTTTCCACCTGGCTACCCCAACCCCGACCAACAGCTCTGCAACCTCCGCAGCAACTGTCCCAAGCCCCCCAACCCCCCCCCCCCCCCCCGCTTCTCCTTCACCCAAATCTAGACAGCTGATGTTCTGAAAGAGTTGCAAAATCAAGATCCCTACAAATCAGCTGGGCTAGACAATCTAGACCCTCTCTTCCTAAAATTATCTGCCGCCATTGTTGCAACCCCTATTACTAGCCTGTTCAACCCCTCTATCGTATCGTCTGAGATTCCTAAAGATTGGCAAGCGGCCAAAGTCATCCCCCTGTTCAAAGAGGGAGACACTCTAGACCCAAACTGTTACAGACCTATATCCATCCTGCCATGCTTTTCTAAAGTCTTAGAAAGCCAAGTGAACAAACAGATCACCGACCATTTCAAATCCCACCGTACCTTCTCCGCTATGCAATCTGGTTTGCACAATCACGGGTGCACCTCAGCCACGCTCAAGGTCCTAAACGATATCTTAACCGATATCATAATCAATAAAAGACAGTACTGTACAGTCGTCTTCATCGACCTGACCAAGGCTTTCGACTCCGTCAATCACTGTATTCTTATCGGCAGACTCAACAGCCTTGGTTTCTCTAATGACTAATTTCTCCCGACTATCATCACTACTCTGGACGGTTCTGACTTAGAATATGTGGACAACTATAAATACCTAGGTGTCTGGCTAGACTGTAAACTCTCCTTCCAGACTCACATTAAACATCTCCAATCCAAAGTAAAATCTTGAATCGGCTTCCTATTTCGCAACAAAGCCTACTTCACTCATGCTGCCAAACTTACCCTTGTAAAACTGACTATCCTACTGATCCTTGACTTTAGTGATGTCATTTACAAAATAGCCTCCAACACTCTACTCAGCAAACTGGATGTAGTCTATCCCAGTGCCATCCGTTTTATCACCAAAGCCCCATATACTACCGACACTGCGACCTGTATGCTCTCGTTGGCTGACCCTCGCTACGTATTCGTCGTCAAACCCACTGGCTCCAGGTCATCTATAAGACTTTGCTAGGTAAAGCTCCACTTTATCTCAGCTCACTGGTCACCATAGAAACACCCACCTGTAGCACGCGCTCCAGCAGGTATATTTCACTGGTCATCCACCAAAGCAGAAGTAACTGAATGCCTTGATGCCATGTGATCCATTTCTGTGGCCCGTGAGTGTAAATGTCAACTGTAACCCCATTGATACCAGCTGTCAGTGTAACTCTGGTGTTGTAACCATCCTAGCAGTTAGAGAAGCCACAGAGCAACCGGAGGGTTGCCAGTTTGAATCTAGGGTCCAATAGAAAAAAATCTGTCTGGGAATTGAGCTGGCAACAAGAGGGTTGCCTTCGGCTCGCCTCTCTAACCGTTAGGCTATCTCCCGCCCACACATACAGAGAATTATATTTAGTGTTAGCTTTAGCTTGTAGTTTGTATATAGAACATCATTGTCAGTGTTAGCTTTAGCCTGTAGTTTGTATATAGAACATCATTGTCAGTGTTAGCTTTAGCCTGTAGTTTGTATATAGAACATCATTTTCAGTGTTAGCTTTAGCCTGTAGTTTGTATATAGAACATCATTTCAGTGTTAGCTTTAGCCTGTAGTTTGTATATAGAACATCATTTTCAGTGTTAGCTTTAGCCTGTAGTTTGTATATAGAACATCATTTTCAGTGTTAGCTTTAGCCTGTAGTTTGTATATAGAACATCATTTTCAGTGTTAGCTTTAGCCTGTAGTTTGTATATAGAACATCATTTTCAGTGTTAGCTTTAGCCTGTAGTTTGTATATAGAACATCATTTTCAGTGTTAGCTTTAGCCTGTAGTTTGTATATAGAACATCATTGTCAGTGTTAGCTTTAGCCTGTAGTTTGTATATAGAACATCATTTTCAGTGTTAGCTTTAGCCTGTAGTTTGTATATAGAACATCATTTTCAGTGTTAGCTTTAGCCTGTAGTTTGTATATAGAACATCATTTTCAGTGTTAGCTTTAGCCTGTAGTTTGTATATAGAACATCATTTCAGTGTTAGCTTTAGCCTGTAGTTTGTATATAGAACATCATTGTCAGTGTTAGCTTTAGCCTGTAGTTTGTATATAGAACATCATTTTCAGTGTTAGCTTTAGCCTGTAGTTTGTATATAGAACATCATTTTCAGTGTTAGCTTTAGCCTGTAGTTGTATATAGAACATCATTTTCAGTGTTAGCTTTAGCCTGTAGTTTGTATATAGAACATCATTTTCAGTGTTAGCTTTAGCCTGTAGTTTGCATATAGAACATCATTTTCAGTGTTAGCTTTAGCCTGTAGTTTGTATATAGAACATCATTTTCAGTGTTAGCTTTAGCCTGTAGTTTGTATATAGAACATCATTTTCAGTGTTAGCTTTAGCCTGTAGTTTGTATATAGAACATCATTTTCAGTGTTAGCTTTAGCCTGTAGTTTGTATATAGAACATCATTTTCAGTGTTAGCTTTAGCCTGTAGTTTGTATATAGAACATCATTGTCAGTGTTAGCTTTAGCCTGTAGTTTGTATATAGAACATCATTTCAGTGTTAGCTTTAGCCTGTAGTTTGTATATAGAACATCATTTTCAGTGTTAGCTTTAGCCTGTAGTTTGTATATAGAACATCATTTTCAGTGTTAGCTTTAGCCTGTAGTTTGTATATAGAACATCATTTTCAGTGTTAGCTTTAGCCTGTAGTTTGTATATAGAACATCATTGTCAGTGTTAGCTTTAGCCTGTAGTTTGTATATAGAACATCATTTTCAGTGTTAGCTTTAGCCTGTAGTTTGTATATAGAACATCATTTTCAGTGTTAGCTTTAGCCTGTAGTTTGTATATAGAACATCATTTTCAGTGTTAGCTTTAGCCTGTAGTTTGTATATAGAACATCATTTTCAGTGTTAGCTTTAGCCTGTAGTTTGTATATAGAACATCATTTCAGTGTTAGCTTTAGCCTGTAGTTTGCATATAGAACATAGTGCTTTAGTACAAACTACATATTAAAGCTAACACTAAATATATTGCTGAATTACAAACAGGCATTAAATTAACAAAACTATATTCTCAGTACAAACAGGCTAAGTTAACACTGAACACTATGCTCTAAACTCTGTCCCCTGTCTGGGAGGGTAATAACCACCATGTCACCCTCCCCTCGTTTAGAGCCTGGAGAGGACACACACACACACACACACACACACACACACAACCCTCAGTCTCAATGAGAGACACACATCATGTGAGCTGAAACCAAACTACTGTTGAAATCTGACAGAAATTCAGCGCCCTTTTTACTGACTACAGACAGCACAGAGAAACTCCTATTCATAATGAACTTACAGTATCGTCAACAACCTAGAGTATTACCATGACAGAAACCCACAAGATACTATGGCATATTATAGCAGCATCTTAATCCTCTATGGTAGTTGGACATACCTAACCCCCTCATCGAACTCCTCAGGCTCCTCCTCATCCTCACGCTTAGGAGAAAAATGGAGATATCATCATATTAAAACACATTATTTTATAAAGCCGTTCATGAATAAGTCCTTTTTAAATCCATAGAATGGATCAACATGGGAGTCAGGGACATGGGAGTCAGGGACATGGGAGTCAGGGACATGGGAGTCAGGGACATGGGAGTCAGGGACATGGGAGTCAGGGACATGGGAGTCAGGGACATGGGAGTCAGGGACATGGGAGTCAGGGACGATACCACCACTGATCTCAAAGTAGGATTCTAAAACAATCACACAAGGAGCAATATAGGGATGGAGAGGTCTACAGACCAACAAGAAGCTATATAGGGATGGAGAGGTCTACGGACCAACAAGAAGCTATATAGGGATGAAGAGGTCTACAGACCAACAAGAAGCTATATAGGGATGGAGAGGTCTACAGACCAACAAGAAGCTATATAGGGATGGAGAGGTCTACGGACCAACAAGAAGCTATATAGGGATGGAGAGATCTACAGACCAACAAGAAGCTATATAGGGATGGAGAGGTCTACAGACCAACAAGAAGCTATATAGGGATGGAGAGGTCTACAGACCAACAAGAAGCTATATAGGGATGGAGAGGTCTACAGACCAACAAGAAGCTATATAGGGATGGAGAGGTCTACGGACCAACAAGAAGCTATATAGGGATGGAGAGATCTACGGACCAACAAGAAGCTATATAGGGATGAAGAGGTCTACAGACCAACAAGAAGCTATATAGGGATGGAGAGGTCTACAGACCAACAAGAAGCTATATAGGGATGAAGAGGTCTACAGACCAACAAGAAGCTATATAGGGATGGAGAGATCTACGGACCAACAAGAAGCTATATAGGGATGAAGAGGTCTACAGACCAACAAGAAGCTATATAGGGATGGAGAGGTCTACGGACCAACAAGAAGCTATATAGGGATGAAGAGGTCTACAGACCAACAACAAGATATATAGGGATGAAGAGGTCTACAGACCAACAACAAGATATATAGGAATGGAGAGGTCTATAGACCAACAAGAAGCTATATAGGGATGGAGAGGTCTACAGACCAACAAGAAGCTATATAGGGATGGAGAGGTCTACAGACCAACACAAAGCTATATAGGGATGGAGAGGTCTACAGACCAACAAGAAGCTATATAGGGATGAAGAGGTCTACAGACCAACAAGAAGCTATATAGGGATGGAGAGATCTACGGACCAACAAGAAGCTATATAGGGATGAAGAGGTCTACAGACCAACAAGAAGCTATATAGGGATGGAGAGGTCTATGGACCAACAAGAAGCTATATAGGGATGAAGAGGTCTACAGACCAACAACAAGATATATAGGGATGAAGAGGTCTACAGACCAACAACAAGATATATAGGAATGGAGAGGTCTACAGACCAACAAGAAGCTATATAGGGATGAAGAGGTCTACAGACCAACAACAAGATATATAGGAATGGAGAGGTCTACAGACCAACAAGAAGCTATATAGAGATGAAGAGGTCTACAGACCAACAAGAAGCTATATAGGGATGGAGAGGTCTACAGATATCACCAGAGGGGGAAGAGAGACACCCAGGGACAGTCTAAGATTTAGCCAGAGGAGGAGAGACACCCAGGGACAGTCTGAAAGATATACCCAGAGGAGGAGAGACAACCAGGGACAGTCTAAGATTTAACCAGAGGGGGAGAAGAGATGCCCAGGGACAGTCTAAGATTTAACCAGAGGGGGAGAAGAGATGCCCAGGGACAGTCTAAGATTTAACCAGAGGGGGAGGAAAGACACCCAGGGACAGTCTGAAAGATATACCCAGAGGAGGAGAGACAACCAGGGACAGTCTAAGATTTACCCAGAGGAGGAGAGACACCCAGAGACAGTCTGAAAGATTTACCCAGAGGAGGAGAGACACCCAGGGACAGTCTAAGATTTAACCAGAGGGGGAGGAGAGACACCCAGGGACAGTCTGAAAGATATACCCAGAGGAGGAGAGACGCCCAGGGACAGTCTAAGATTTACCCAGAGGAGGAGGAGAGACAGGTTCTTGACACCTTGGACCCAGGTTAGATATAACCTACCATACACTCCTCTGTATCGACCTGGAGAGACACACACTTGGTCGTTAGGCTTTATAGGGTTCAATATGCACTGATCCACGCTTGTACACACACACACACACAGTTGAGTTACCCACCCCAGCACAATATGTGATGTGAAATGTATGTCTCAAAGTATTGATTCTCACCTGTTTAGCCCCCATGCACTCAAACATCTTCTCCAACAAGACCCGCATCTGTTGTATGTTATTCATCAACACACAGGGCTGGGAGAGAGAGAGAGAGAGAGAGAGAGACAGAGACAGAGACAGAGACAGAGAGAGACAGAGACAGAGAGAGAGAGAGAGAGAGAGAGAGAGAGAGAGAGAGAGAGAGAGAGAGAGAGAGAGAGAGAGAGAGAGAGTGAGAGTGAGAGAGAGAGAGAGAGAGAGACAGAGAGAGAGAGAGAGAGAGAGAGAGAGAGAGAGACAGAGAGAGAGAGAGCAAAAACAAAGTGTGTGTGAGAGGATAGAGATTCAGAGAGAAACAGGGAGAAAGAGAGAGAGCGGGAGAAGAGAAAAAGTAGAGGTGGAGAAGAGATAAACAGAACAGTAAGTTAGAGAAAGAGATGTTTTATTAAATACTGTTCATGAACTGTAAAGAGCATATAGAAACCTTCAGAAATAAGCTTAGTGAGTGGGCTTTATATAGCATCGGGTCCTTCTGAAAACTACTCACTATCTTCTCCTTCTGGCAGTAGGAGGGGAACTCCTTGGACAGGATAGCGCAGTACTGCATCAGCACCTTGGTGATGGTCTGGAGACAGAGAGACGTAAATACAACCCATATCTATGCTTATTTATTTTATCTTGTGTCCTTTACCATTTGTACATTGTTAAAACACTGTGTATATATATATATATATAATATGACATTTGTAATGTCTTTATTGTTTTGAAACTTCTGTATGTTATTGTTCATTTCACTTTATATATTCACTTCATATATTATCTACCTCACTTGCTTTGGCAATGTTAACACATGTTTCCCATGCCAATAAAGCCCTTGAATTGAATTGATTTGAGAGAGATGTCAACACTGTTAGAAAACCTCCTCAGTTCATTGTGTCCTGCGGCACCTGACCATCACTGGCCAACACTGGCTACATCAAACCCATTCTATTTCCATTTGTTGAGTATTTTCTGCACCACTAAACCCTTATCTCAATTCAGGATGATTTCTCTGACAGACCAAGAGAACAAGTTGTGAATACAATGAATCTACAAGTTACAGAGATTTTGTGTAAGT
>NC_034176.2:7527361-7549861 GCF_002021735.2 Oncorhynchus kisutch | reverse complement strand
ACCCCCTGTTCTTAATTTCTGCTTTTACTACAAGCAGTCTACCCCTACACACCTCCATTGAGGAGTACATCTTTACAGCCAGACCCGGTACAAAAAGGACTGCCACCCACGCATCGCTGGCACCATTTGTGTTAAGCGAGCCTACCCAAAGAGTCTCCATAAAAAGTGAAATTAAAGCCAGCAAAGAAAGAGACCAATAGCAAAGCTCCAAAAACCGCAGTGCCAGAAAAAGAGAGAGAGAGAGAGAGAGAGAGAGAGAGAGAGAGAGAGAGGGAGAGAGAGAGAGAGAGAGAGAGAGAGAGAGAGAACGAGACAAAGAGAGAGAGAGAGAGAGAGAGGAGAGAGAGAGAGAGAGAGAGAGGGAGAGAGAGAGAGAGAGAGAGAGAGAGAGAGAGAGAGAGAGAGAACGAGACAGAGAAAGAGAGAGAGAGAGAGAGAGAGAGACAGAGAGAGAGAGAGAGAGAGAGAGCGGGAGCGGGAGAGAGAGAGAGAGAGAGACACAGAGAGACACACAGAGAGAGAGAGAGAGAGACAGATAGAGAGAGAGAGAGAGACAGAGAGGGAGAGAGACATCGCTCTCAAACGCATCCCCAACACTCCACACAGGAGCAACAGATCAATAGACACCCCACCCAGACCAGCGAGACACCCTCCCAGATCTGCAGGACCTCCCCCTGGACCTACACATAGAGGACCCATGCCAAGAGGAATTACATCCAGACCACAGTACACCCAGACACATCCACACCCCCACCCCAACCAATCAACACCCCCCCACGTCAACCATGCCCACACTCCATTTAGGCCCCCTCAGATCAGACCTATGCCACTCCTGCCCACCCCATGCACCCCACCCCCGCAAAGAGGGCCTCAACATGGAAGCCACACATACGCCCAGGTAGTGAGCGGGCAAACAGTCCCAACCCCCACTCTCACACTCGCCCAAGCCAATGGCATGTACCAGATGCTCAGCAAGCTCTGCTCACACTTACTGGCCTGAGGCTAAACCACGACCAACAACATTGGACACTCTATGGAACAAAAAGCCTTCACTATATTATCCTGGAATATCCAAGGCCTGAGGTCATCTGCCTTTGGCCTAAAGAGCAGAAACCCGGACTTCACCAAAGAAATCGATAATACAGACATTGTCATCCTGCAAGAAACCTGGTATAGAGGAGATGGACCCACTGGTTGCCCTCTAGGTTACAGAGAGCTGGTAGTCCCATCCACCAAACTACCAGGTGTGAAACAGGGAAGGGACTCAGGGGGTATGCTAATTTGGTATAGAGCAGACCTAACTCACTCCATTAAATTAATCAAAACAGGAACATTCTACATTTGGCTAGAAATTCAAAAAGAAATTATCCTAACAGAGAAAAATGTCCTCCTGTGTGCTACCTATATCCCCCCACTAGAATCCCCATATTTTAATGAAGACAGCTTCTCCATCCTGGAGGGGGAAATCAATCACTTCCAGGCCCAGGGACATGTACTAGTCTGTGGTGACCTAAATGCCAGAACCGGACAAGAACCTGACACCCTCAGCACACAGGGGGACAAACACCTCCCTGGAGCTGACAGCATTCCCTCCCCCATATGCCCCCCTAGGCACAACTATGACAACATAACCAACAAAAACGGGTCACAACTCCTGCAGCTCTGTCGCACGCTGGGTATGTACATAGTCAACGGTAGGCTTCGAGGGGACTCCTATGGTAGGTACACCTATAGCTCATCTCTTGGCAGTAGTACTGTAGACTACTTTATCACTGACCTCAACCCAGAGTCTCTCAGAGCGTTCACAGTCAGCCCACTGACACCCCTATCAGACCACAGCAAAATCACAGTCTACTTAAACAGAGCAATACTCAATCATGAGGCATCAAAGCCAAAGGAACTGAGTAACATTAAGAAATGCTATAGATGGAAGGAATGCAGTTTGGAAACCTACCAAAAAACAATTAGGCAACAACAAATTCAATCCCTCTTAGACAATTTCCTGGGTAAAACGTTCCACTGTAATAGTGAAGGTGTAAACTTGGCAGTAGAAAATCTTAACAGTATATTTGACCTCTCAGCTTCCCTATCAAATCTAAAAATCTCAAATAGAAAACCGAAGAAAATTAACAATAATGACAAATGGTTTGATGAAGAATGCAAAAATCTAAGAAAGAAATTGAGAAACCTGTCCAACCAAAAACATAGAGACCCGGAAAACCTGAGTCTACGCCTTCACTATGGTGAATCACTAAAACAATACAGAAATACACTACGGAAAAAGAAGGAACAGCATGTCAGAAATCAGCTCAATGCAATTGAAGAATCCATAGACTCTAACCACTTCTGGGAAAATTGGAAAACACTAAACAAACAACAACACGAAGAATTATCTATCCAAAATGGAGATGTATGGGTAAACCACTTCTCCAATCTTTTTGGCTCTATAACAAAGAATAAAGAGCAAAAACTTATACATGATCAAACACAGATTTTAGAATCAACTATTAAAGACTACCAGAACCCACTGGATTCTCCAATTACATTGAAAGAGTTACAGGACAAAATAAAAACCCTCCAACCCAAAAAGGCCTGTGGTGTTGATGGTATCCTCAATGAAATGATCAAATATACAGACAACAAATTCCAATTGGCTATACTAAAACTCTTTAACATCATACTTAGCTCTGGCATCTTCCCCAATATTTGGAACCAAGGACTGATCACCCCAATCCACAAAAGTGGAGACAAATTTGACCCCAATAACTACCGTGGAATATGTGTCAACATTAACCTCGGGAAAATCCTCTGCATTATTATTAACAGCAGACTCGTACATTTCCTCAATGAAAACAATGTACTGAGCAAATGTCAAATTGGCTTTTTACCAAATTACCGTACAACAGACCACGTATTCACCCTGCACACCCTAATTGACAATCAAACAAACCAAAACAAAGGCAAAGTCTTCTCATGCTTTGTTGATTTCAAAAAAGCCTTCGACTCAATCTGGCATGAGGGTCTGCTATACAAACTGATGGAAAGCGGTGTTGGGGGTAAAACATACGACATTATAAAATCCATGTACACAAACAACAAGTGTGCGGTTAAAATTGGCAAAAAACACACACATTTCTTCACACAGGGTCGTGGGGTTAGACAGGGATGCAGCTTAAGCCCCACCCTCTTCAACATATATATCAACGAATTGGCGAGGGCACTAGAAAAGTCTGCAGCACCCGGCCTCCCCCTGCTAGAATCCGAAGTCAAATGTCTGCTGTTTGCTGATGATCTGGTGCTTCTGTCACCAACCAAGGAGGGCCTACAGCAGCACCTAGATCTTATGCACAGATTCTGTCAGACCTGGGCCCTGACAGTAAATATCAGTAAGACCAAAATAATGGTGTTCCAAAAAAGGTCCAGTCACCAGGACCACAAATACAAATTCCATCTAGACACTGTTGCCCTAGAGCACACAAAAAACTATACATACCTTGGCCTAAACATCAGCACCACAGGTAACTTCCACAAAGCTGTGAACGATCTGAGAGACAAGGCAAGAAGGGCATTCTATGCCATCAAAAGAAACATACATTTCAACATACCAATTAGGATTTGGCTAAAAATACTTGAATCAGTCATAGAGCCCATTGCCCTTTATGGTTGTGAGGTCTGGGGTCCGCTCACCAACCAAGACTTCACAAAATGGGACAAACACCAAATTGAGACTCTGCACGCAGAATTCTGCAAAAATATCCTCCGTGTACAACGTAGAACACCAAATAATGCATCCAGAGCAGAATTAGGCCGATACCCACTAATTATCAAAATCCAGAAAAGAGCTGTTAAATTCTACAACCACCTAAAAGGAAGCGATTCACAAACCTTCCATAACAAAGCCATCACCTACAGAGAGATGAACCTGGAGAAGAGTCCCCTAAGCAAGCTGGTCCTGGGGCTCTGTTCACAAACACAAACACACACTACAGAGCCCCAGGACAGCAGCACAATTAGACCCAACCAAATCATGAGAAAACAAAAAGATAACTACTTAACACATTGGAAAGAATTAACAAAAAAACAGAGCAAACTAGAATGCTATTTGGCCCTACACAGAGAGTACACAGCGGCAGAATACCTGACCACTGTGACTGACCCAAAATTAAGGAAAGCCTTGACTATGTACAGACTCAGTGAGCATAGCCTTGCTATTGAGAAAGGCCGCCGTAGGCAGACATGGCTCTCAAGAGAAGACAGGCTATGTGCTCACTGCCCACAAAATGAGGTGGAAACTGAGCTGCACTTCCTAACCTCCTGCCCAATGTATGACCATATTAGAGAGACATATTTCCCTCAGATTACACAGATCCACAAAGAATTCGAAAACAAATCCAATTTTGAAAAACTCCCATATCTACTGGGTGAAATTCCACAGTGTGCCATCACAGCAGCAAGATTTGTGACCTGTTGCCACGAGAAAAGGGCAACCAGTGAAGAACAAACACCATTGTAAATACCACCCATATTTATGCTTATTTATTTTATCTTGTGTCCTTTAGCCATTTGTACATTGTTAGAACACTGTATATATATAATATGACATTTGTAATGTCTTTACTGTTTTGAAACTTCTGTATGTGTAATGTTTACTGTTAATTTTTGTTGTTTTTCACTTTATATATTCACTTTGTATGTTGTCTACCTCACTTGCTTTGGCAATGTTAACACATGTTTCCCATGCCAATAAAGCCCTTGAATTGAATTGAATTTAATTGAATTGAGAGAGAGAGACACAGAGAGAGAGAGAGAGAGACAGAGAGAGAGAGACAGAGAGAGAGGGAGCGGGAGCGCAAGAAAGAGAGCAGGAGTGAGAGGGAGCGAGAGAGAGAGATGTGTGTGTGTGGTCACTCACGCAGAGTACTCTGGTACAGTGTCTTGGAAGGAAGGCAGGTCGGCCACATACTCATTGTAAAGCCACTTGACCTTGAAGTGAAGATTCATGTAGTCAGCACTCTTACACAGACGGTGCTTCTCATGCTCTGAGGACAGAAACACACACACACACGCACACACACACACACACACAGTTAGCCTCTGTCTGTCTTACACTCCTCGGTCATGCCTGGGGAACAAGTCCCTGAAGGGATGGACTGCTCTGTCCCAAACTCTAATAATGAATTGCCAATACATGTATTGATCCCATCTCCTTAGTGAAGACGGCAGGGAAAGACAAAGCTGTGTTAGAGTCTGTTCTGTTAAGTGCTGTAGTCAAATCAAACTTTATTAGTCACATGCACCGAATACAACAGGTGTAGTAGACCTTACAGTGAAATGCTGAATACAACAGGTGTAGTAGACCTTACAGTGAAATACTGAATACAACAGGTGTAGTAGACCTTACAGGGAAATGCTGAATACAACAGGTGTAGTAGACCTTACAGTGAAATGCTGAATACAACAGGTGTAGTAGACCTCACAGTGAAATGCTGAATACAACAGGTGTAGGTAGACCTCACAGTGAAATGCTGAATACAACAGGTGTAGTAGACCTTACAGTGAAATGCTGAATACAACAGGTGTAGTAGACCTTACAGTGAAAATGCTGAATACAACAGGTGTAGTAGACCTTACAGTGAAATGCTGAATACAACAGGTGTAGTAGACCTTACAGTGAAATGCTGAATACAACAGGTGTAGTAGACCTCACAGTGAAATGCTGAATACAACAGGTGTAGTAGACCTTACAGTGAAATGCTGAATACAACAGGTGTAGTAGACCTTACAGTGAAAATGCTGAATACAACAGGTGTAGTAGACCTTACAGTGAAATGCTGAATACAACAGGTGTAGTAGACCTTACAGTGAAATGCTGAATACAACAGGTGTAGTAGACCTTACAGTGAAATGCTGAATACAACAGGTGTAGTAGACCTTACAGTGAAATGCTGAATACAACAGGTGTAGTAGACCTTACAGTGAAAATGCTGAATACAACAGGTGTAGTAGACCTTACAGTGAAATGCTGAATACAACAGGTGTAGTAGACCTTACAGTGAAATGCTGAATACAACAGGTGTAGTAGACCTTACAGTGAAAATGCTGAATACAACAGGTGTAGTAGACCTTACAGTGAAATGCTGAATACAACAGGTGTAGTAGACCTTACAGTGAAATGCTGAATACAACAGGTGTAGTAGACCTTACAGTGAAATGCTGAATACAACAGGTGTAGTAGACCTTACAGTGACATGCTGAATACAACAGGTGTAGTAGACCTTACAGTGAAATGCTTACTTACAGGCTCTAACCGACAATGCAGTTTGAAAAAATACAGATAAGAATAAGAGATACAAGTAACAAGTAATTAAAGAGCAGCAGTGAAATAACAATAGCGAGACTATATACAGGGGGATACCGGTACAGAGTCAATGTACGGGGTTATTTGAGGTAATATGGACATGTAGGTAGAGTTATTCAAATGACTATGCATAGATGAACACAGGGAGTAGCAGTGGTGTAAAGAGGGGGGGGGGGGGGGGGGGGGGGGGGGGGGGGGCGCTGCAAATAGTCTGGGTAGCCATTTGATTAGATGTTCAGGAGTCTTATGGATTGGGGGTAGAAGCTGTTTAGAAGCCTCTTGGACTAGTCAGTGTGTAGTCAGTGTGTTTCTGTTATGTGCTGTAGTCCGTGAAGTTCTGTAGTCAGTGTGTAGTCAGTGAAGTTATGTAGTCAGTGTGTAGTCCATGTGTAGTCCGTGTGTAGTCCGTGTGTAGTCAGCAAATTTCTGTAGTCCGTGTGTAGTCCGTGTGTAGTCAGTGAAGTTCTGTAGTCAGTGTGTAGTCAGTGAAGTTCTATAGTCAGTGTGTTTCTGTTATGTGCTGTAGTCAGTGTCGTTCTGTTATGTGCTGTAGTCAGTGTGGTTCTGTAGTCAGTATGTGTCTGTTATGTGTGTCTGTTATGTGTGTAGACAGTGTATATTCAGTCTGTAGTCAGTAAGTAGTCAGTGTATATTCAGTCTGTAGTCAGTAAGTAGTCAATGTATATTCAGTCTGTAGTCAGTCTGTAGTCAGTGTATATTCGCTCTGTAGTCAGTCTGTAGTCCGTGTATATTCAGTCTGTAGTCAGTCTGTAGTCAGTGTGTAGTCAGTGTATAGTCAGTGTATATTCAGTCTGTAGTCCGTCTGTAGTCCGTCTGTAGTCAGTGTGTAGTCAGTGTTGTCCTGTTATGTGCGGTAGTCAGTGTATATTCAGTCTGTAGTCAGTGTGGTTCTATAGTCAGTGTGTAGTCTGTGTTTCTGTTATGTGTGTAGTCAGTATGTAGTCAGTCTGTAGTCAGTGTATATTCAGTGTGTAGTCAGTCTGTAGTCAGTGTATATTCAGTGTGTAGTCAGTGTGTAGTCCGTGTGTAGTCTGTCTGTAGTCAGTGTGTAGACAGTGTGTAGTCTGTATGTAGTCAGTCTGTAGTCAGTGTGTAGTCTGTCTGTAGTCAGTGTGTAGTCTGTCTGTAGTTTGTGTGTAGTCAGTGTATACTCAGTGTGTAGACAGTGTGTAGTCAGTGTATATTTAGTCTGTAGTCAGTGTGTAGTCAGTCTGTAGACTGTGTGTAGTCAGTGATTACTCAGTGTGTAGACAGTGTGTAGTCAGTGTATATTCATTCTGTAGTAAGGGTGTAGACAGTGTGTAGTCAGTGTGTAGACAGTGTGTAGTCAGTGTATACTCAGTGTGTAGACAGTGTGTAGACAGTGTGTAGTCAGTGTATACTCAGTGTGTAGACAGTGTGTAGACAGTGTGTAGTCAGTGTATACTCAGTGTGTAGACAGTGTGTAGTCAGTGTGTAGACAGTGTGTAGTCAGTGTGTAGACAGTGTGTAGACAGTGTGTAGACAGTGTGTAGTCAGTGTTTAGACAGTGTGTAGACAGTGTGTAGTCAGTGTGTAGACAGTGTGTAGTCAGTGTGTAGATAGTGTGTAGACAGTGTGTAGACAGTGTGTAGTCAGTGTATACTCAGTGTGTAGACAGTGTGTAGTCAGTGTGTAGTCAGTGTGTAGACAGTGTGTAGACAGTGTGTAGACAGTGTGTAGTCAGTGTATACTCAGTGTGTAGACAGTGTGTAGTCAGTGTGTAGACAGTGTGTAGTCCGTGTAGACAGTGTGTAGTCAGTGTGTAGACAGTGTGTAGACAGTGTGTAGACAGTGTGTAGTCAGTGTGTAGACAGTGTGTAGACAGTGTATACTCAGTGTGTAGACAGTGTGTAGACTGTGTGTAGTCAGTGTATACTCAGTGTGTAGACAGTGTAGACTCAGTGTGTAGTCAGTGCATACTCAGTGTGTAGACAGTGTGTAGACAGTGAGTAGACAGTGTATACTCAGTGTGTAGACAGTGTATACTCAGTGTGTAGACAGTGTGTAGACAGTGTGTAGTCAGTGTATACTCATTGTGTAGACAGTGTGTAGTCAGTGTATACTCAGTGTGTAGACAGTGTATACTCAGTGTGTAGACAGTGTGTAGTCAGTGTATACTCTGTGTGTAGACAGTGTGTAGTCAGTGTATACTCAGTGTGTAGACAGTGTAGACTCAGTGTGTAGTCAGTGCATACTCAGTGTGTAGTCAGTGCATACTCAGTGTGTAGACAGTGTGTAGTCAGTGTGTAGTCAGTGTGTAGACAGTGTGTAGTCAGTGTATACTCAGTGTGTAGACAGTGTGCACTCAGTGTGTAGACAGTGTGTAGTCAGTGTATACTCAGTGTGTAGACAGTGTGTAGTCAGTGTGTAGACAGTGTGTAGACTGTGTGTAGTCGGTGTGTAGTCAGTGTGTAGTCAGTGTGTAGACAGTATGTAGTCAGTGTGTAGACAGTGTGTAGTCAGTGTGTAGACAGTGTGTAGACTGTTTAGACTCAGTGTGTAGACTGTGTGTAGTCAGTGTATACTCAGTGTGTAGACAGTGTGTAGACTGTGTAGACTCAGTGTGTAGACAGTGTGTAGTGAGTGTATACTCAGTGTGTAGACTGTGTGTAGTCAGTGTATATTCAGTCTGTAGTCAGTGTGTAGACAGTGTGTAGACAGTGTGTAGTCAGTGTATACTCAGTGTGTAGTCCGTGTATACTCAGTGTGTAGTCAGTGTGTAGTCAGTGTGTAGACAGTGTGTAGACAGTGTGTAGACGGTGTGTAGACGGTGTGTAGACAGTGTATACTGTGTGTAGTCAGTGTATACTCAGTGTGTAGTCAGTGTGTAGTCAGTGTGTGGTCAGTGTGTAGTCAGTGTGTAGTCAGTGTGTAGACAGTGTATAGTCAGTGTGTAGTCAGTGTATACTCAGTGTGTAGACAGTGTGTAGACAGTGTGTAGACAGTGTGTAGTCAGTGTGTAGACTGTGTGTAGTCAGTGTATACTCAGTGTGTAGACAGTGTGTAGTCAGTGTGTAGACAGTGTGTAGTCAGTGTATACTCAGTGTGTAGACAGTGTATAGTCAGTGTGTAGACAGTGTGTAGTCAGTGTGTAGACAGTGTGTAGACAGTGTTTAGACAGTGTGTAGACAGTGTGTAGTCAGTGTGTAGACAGTGTGTAGTCAGTGTGTAGACAGTGTGTAGACAGTGTGTAGTCAGTGTATACTCAGTGTGTAGACAGTGTGTAGTCAGTGTGTAGTCAGTGTGTAGACAGTGTGTAGACAGTGTGTAGTCAGTGTATACTCAGTGTGTAGACAGTGTGTAGACAGTGTGTAGACAGTGTGTAGTCAGTGTGTAGTCAGTGTATACTCAGTGTGTAGACAGTGTGTAGACAGTGTGTAGTCAGTGTGTAGACAGTGTGTAGACAGTGTGTAGACAGTGTGTAGTCAGTGTGTAGACTGTGTGTAGTCAGTGTATACTCAGTGTGTAGACAGTGTGTAGTCAGTGTGTAGACAGTGTGTAGTCAGTGTATACTCAGTGTGTAGACAGTGTGTAGTCAGTGTGTAGACAGTGTGTAGACAGTGTGTAGACAGTGTGTAGTCAGTGTGTAGTCAGTGTGTAGACAGTGTGTAGTCAGTGTATACTCAGTGTGTAGACAGTGTGTAGTCAGTGTGTAGACAGTGTTTAGACAGTGTGTAGACAGTGTGTAGTGAGTGTGTAGACAGTGTGTAGTCAGTGTATACTCAGTGTGTAGACAGTGTGTAGACAGTGTGTAGTCAGTGTGTAGCCAGTGTGTAGACAGTGTGTAGACAGTGTGTAGTCAGTGTATATTCAGTGTGTAGACAGTGTGTAGACAGTGTGTAGTCAGTGTGTAGACTGTGTGTAGTCAGTGTATACTCAGTGTGTAGACAGTGTGTAGTCAGTGTGTAGTCAGTGTATACTCAGTGTGTAGACAGTGTGTAGTCAGTGTGTAGACAGTGTGTAGACAGTGTGTAGACAGTGTGTAGTCAGTGTGTAGACAGTGTGTAGTCAGTGTATAGACAGTGTGTAGTCAGTGTATACTCAGTGTGTAGACAGTGTGTAGTCAGTGTGTAGTCAGTGTGTAGTCAGTGTGTAGACAGTGTGTAGTCAGTGTATACTCAGTGTGGAGACAGTGTGTAGTCAGTGTGTAGACAGTGTGAAGACAGTGTGTAGTCAGTGTGTAGTCAGTGTGTAGTCAGTGTATACTCAGTGTGTAGACAGTGTGTAGTCAGTGTGTAGACAGTGTATACTCAGTGTGTAGACAGTGTGTAGACAGTGTGTAGACAGTGTGTAGTCAGTGTGTAGACAGTGTGTAGTCAGTGTGTAGTCAGTGTGTAGTCAGTGTGTAGACAGTGTGTAGTCAGTGTGTAGACAGTGTGTAGACAGTGTTTAGACAGTGTGTAGACAGTGTGTAGTCAGTGTGTAGACAGTGTGTAGTCAGTGTGTAGACAGTGTGTAGACAGTGTGTAGTCAGTGTATACTCAGTGTGTAGACAGTGTGTAGTCAGTGTGTAGTCAGTGTGTAGACAGTGTGTAGACAGTGTGTAGTCAGTGTATACTCAGTGTGTAGACAGTGTGTAGACAGTGTGTAGACAGTGTGTAGTCAGTGTGTAGTCAGTGTATACTCAGTGTGTAGACAGTGTGTAGACAGTGTGTAGTCAGTGTGTAGACAGTGTGTAGACAGTGTGTAGACAGTGTGTAGTCAGTGTGTAGACTGTGTGTAGTCAGTGTATACTCAGTGTGTAGACAGTGTGTAGTCAGTGTGTAGACAGTGTGTAGTCAGTGTATACTCAGTGTGTAGACAGTGTGTAGTCAGTGTGTAGACAGTGTGTAGACAGTGTGTAGACAGTGTGTAGTCAGTGTGTAGTCAGTGTGTAGACAGTGTGTAGTCAGTGTATACTCAGTGTGTAGACAGTGTGTAGTCAGTGTGTAGACAGTGTTTAGACAGTGTGTAGACAGTGTGTAGTGAGTGTGTAGACAGTGTGTAGTCAGTGTATACTCAGTGTGTAGACAGTGTGTAGACAGTGTGTAGTCAGTGTGTAGCCAGTGTGTAGACAGTGTGTAGACAGTGTGTAGTCAGTGTATATTCAGTGTGTAGACAGTGTGTAGACAGTGTGTAGTCAGTGTGTAGACTGTGTGTAGTCAGTGTATACTCAGTGTGTAGACAGTGTGTAGTCAGTGTGTAGTCAGTGTATACTCAGTGTGTAGACAGTGTGTAGTCAGTGTGTAGACAGTGTGTAGACAGTGTGTAGACAGTGTGTAGTCAGTGTGTAGACAGTGTGTAGTCAGTGTATAGACAGTGTGTAGTCAGTGTATACTCAGTGTGTAGACAGTGTGTAGTCAGTGTGTAGTCAGTGTGTAGTCAGTGTGTAGACAGTGTGTAGTCAGTGTATACTCAGTGTGGAGACAGTGTGTAGTCAGTGTGTAGACAGTGTGAAGACAGTGTGTAGTCAGTGTGTAGTCAGTGTGTAGTCAGTGTATACTCAGTGTGTAGACAGTGTGTAGTCAGTGTGTAGACAGTGTATACTCAGTGTGTAGACAGTGTGTAGACAGTGTGTAGACAGTGTGTAGTCAGTGTGTAGACAGTGTGTAGTCAGTGTGTAGTCAGTGTGTAGTCAGTGTGTAGACAGTGTGTATTCAGTGTATACTCAGTGTGGAGACAGTGTGTAGTCAGTGTGTAGACAGTGTGAAGACAGTGTGTAGTCAGTGTGTAGACTGTGTGTAGTCAGTGTATACTCAGTGTGTAGACAGTGTGTAGTCAGTGTGTAGACAGTGTGTAGTCAGTGTATACTCAGTGTGTAGACAGTGTGTAGTCAGTGTGTAGACAGTGTGTAGACAGTGTGTAGTCAGTGTGTAGACAGTGTGTAGACAGTGTGTAGACAGTGTGTAGTCAGTGTATAGACAGTGTGTAGTCAGTGTATACTCAGTGTGTAGACCGTGTGTAGTCAGTGTGTAGTCAGTGTGTAGACAGTGTGTAGTCAGTGTGTAGTCAGTGTGTAGTCAGTGTGTAGACAGTGTGTAGTCAGTGTGTAGACAGTGTGTAGACAGTGTGTAGACAGTGTAGACTTTGCTGTAAAACATATTCTTCTTCTTCCCACGTTTACTGGTACTGAGCTCAATCTCATCTCCTTCTAAAGGCCACTGAATGTGGATCTATCTTTTGTCTGCCTGTTTTACGGACCACCCGCTGTTGACATCTGGCTGCTAACAGTTTTCATGCCATGTAACATTGGTGCCCACTCCACGTTCGGAGGTGCTAAGTACTCTCGGCCAGCAAACGCTCGTCTAGACTTGGTCACCCCCCCCATGGCTAACACAGCTCAAATCATTACAGGCATTCACTGGGAAATGGCTTAGTGGTCAACAAGACAATAAGACCACAGCAAAAGTGATCAACCCAAAGACACACAAACACACACACACACCTCTTACCAGCATAATGTCTAGTGTACGGATCCAGATTGTTTCCGGAGCTGAGATGGCAACACAAATAAGAGACAAAACATGAGAGAGAGAAGAGGAGAGTACAAGATGAAGAGAAAGAAAAAATAGTCCGAAAGAGAAGGGAGGGAAAGGAGAGAGATGACAGAATGGCTGGTAGGAGACATGACTAAAGACAGAATGGCTGGTAGGAAACATGACTAAAGACAGAATGGCTGGTAGGAAACATGACTAAAGACAGAATGGCAGCAGGAAACATGACTAAAGACAGAATGAAACATGACTAAAGACAGAATGGCTGGTAGGAAACATGACTAAAGACAGAATGGCTGGTAGGAAACATGACTAAAGACAGAATGAAACATGACTAAAGACAGAATGGCTGGTAGGAAACATGACTAAAGACAGAATGAAACATGACTAAAGACAGAATGGCTGGTAGGAAACAATACATGAAAGATAATGAGACTCCTAAACATGATGGGAAGAGAGAGAGAGATGATGTGGAGACAGAGTGACAGAACAAGAAACAAAGGTAGACGATAATGAGACTCCTAAACAACAGAAGCCCTCTGGAGTCAACATCAACCATCTCTAACATGTCAGCAAATGTTAGCATGGGACGTGACTCCATGTATGATAAACAACAGTAGTACCATGCTACATAGTGGTACTAGTGTGTAAAGGGGCTATAGATAAGCTACAACTGACACACAGATATACTCGGCCATCATCAACCAGTCAGTACATATGCACACACACTCACAAACTTGTCTTACCTTCTAGGGCATACTTCATGTCCTGAACGAACAGCGTCCACATGACCTCACCACTGACCTTTCCCACGTTGAGCTCCTGAGGAAACCTGGCAACACAGAGGTCAGAGGTCAGGGGCACAGACCAGTTAGACATGCTGAATTAACCAACAGGATTTATATATACAGTGGCAAGGAAACAGTATGTGAACCCTTTGGAATTACCTGCATTTCTGCATAAATTGGTCATCAAATTTGATCAGATCTCCATCTAAGTTACAACAATAGACAAACAGTCTGCTTAAACGAATAACACACACATTATTGTATGTGAAAAGTATGTGAACCCCCTAAGCTAATGACTTCTCCAAAGCTAATTGGAGTCAGCAGTCAGCTAACCCGGAGTCCAATCAATGAGACGAGATTGGAGATGTTGGTTAGAGCTGCCTTGCCCTATAAAAAACACTCACAAAATGTTTGTTTGCTCATCTCAGATCACAGAAGACCTAAGATGAAGAATTGTTGACTTGCATAAAGTTGGAAAGGGTTACAAAGTATCTCTAAAAGCCTCGATGTTCATCAGTCCACGGTAAGACAAATTGTCTATAAATGGAGAAAGTTCAGCACTGTTGCTACTCTTCCTAGGAGTGCAAAGCTGACTACAAGAGCACAGCACAGAATGTTCAATGAGGTTAAGACGAATCCTAGAGTGTCAGCTAAAGACTTACAGAAATCTCTGGAACATGCTAACATCTCTGTTGACGAGTCTATGATATGTAGAACACTAAACAAGAATGGTGTTCATGGGAGGACACCACGGAAGCGCCACTGGCAAAATATTCTGTGGATAGATTAAACTACAGTTGAGTTGTTTGGAAGGAAAACACAACACTATGTGTGGAGAAAAAAAGGCACAGCACACCAACATCAAAACCTCACCCCAACTGTAAAGTATGGTGGAGGAAGCATCATGGTTTGGGCTGCTTTGCTGCCTCAGGGCCTGGACAGCCTGCTATCATCGACAGAAAAATGAATTCCCAAGTTTATCAAGACATTTTGTAGAAGAATGTAAGGCTATCTGTCTGCCAATTGAAGCTGAACAGAAGATGGGTGATGCAACAGGACAACGAACCAAAACACACAAGTAAATCAACAACAAAATGGCTTCAACAGAAGAAAATACGCCTTCTCGAGTGGCCCAGTCAGAGTCCTGACCTTCTGGAGTTTCCCAGTCAGAGTCCTGACCTTCTGGAGTGGCCCAGTCAGAGTCCTGACCTTCTGGAGTGGCCCAGTCAGAGTCCTGACCTCAACCCCATTGAGATGCTGTGGCATAACCTCAAGAGAGCATAATTGTATGTGTTATTAGTTTAAGCAGACTGTTTGTCTATTGTTGTGACTTAGATGAAGATAAGATCACATTTGATGACCAATTTATGCAGAAATGCAGGTAATTCCAAAGGGTTCACATACTTTTTCTTGCCAGTGTGTGTGTGTGTGTGTGTGTGTGTGTGTGTGTGTGTGTGTGTGTGTGTGTGTGTGTGCGTGTGTACTGACTGGTTAATGATGGGTGTGTAAGAGTGATTATCTTCTTCTATGATGGAGACGATGAGGGTGATGAGTTTTGGCCAGAAGTCCAGGTTGTGGATAGTAGGCCCTGTCTCTTCTGACTCCTTCTTCATTTCCTTCTCTTCATCTTCCTCCTCCTCCTCTTCTTCCTCAGCCCCCTCCTCTCCCTGTTTCTTCTCCTTTTCATTCTTCTTCATCTCCTTTTTCTGCTCTGGCTTGGGCTTGGGCTTGGGCTGTGGGAAAGAGAAGGGAATTAGCCATTAGATTATTCATGTTTTTATTCATATTGTTTTTTTTGACCAGTGGTTCTCAACTGGACCCAAATGGAACCAGATTGTCTCAGTCGCAACACAATATTCACATCGCAAAAAAATGATCAGTAAAATACAATCTGAAATCTAGTGTTGCAGGCCTGCACTCAGAAATAGTTATTATTTATAAGGTGATGATCATTAAAAATACAATCTGAAAAAATATTCCTAATAAGGTTATCTAGTGTTGCAGGCCTGCACTAGTTATTATTAGTAAGGTTCATATTCTTCCTGATTGCACTCACAGGTACAAGGGCGGGCTGGAACTGTCTCATGTAGAGGTCTATACAGTTGTTAAATATGTACTCGTAGGTGGAGTTACCACAGGCCTTCACACAGTCTCTCACCACATGGGCTGCCCTGGGGGGGTTCTGAAGTTCCAACACCTGGCCACACGAGGGAGACAGAGAGACAGTCAGACAGAGAGACAGTCAGACAGAGAGACAGGCAGACAGAGAGACAGGCAGACAGAGAGACAGGCAGACAGACAGATACTCAGACAGAAAGACAGTCAGACAGAGAGACAGTCAGACAGACAGATACTCAGACAGAAAGACAGTCAGACAGACAGTCAAAGACAGAGAGACAGGCAGACAGAGAGACAGTCAGACAGAGAAACAGACAGTCAACCACAGACAGTCCCAGAGTGAGAGACAGCAGAGAGACACAGACCCAGAGGGGAGACAGAGCGACAGTCATACCGACAGACAGACAGACAGACAGACAGACAGACAGACAGACAGACAGACAGACAGACAGACAGACAGACAGACAGACAGACAGACAGACAGACAGACAGACAGACAGACAGACAGAGAGACAGTCAGACAGACAGGCAAAGACAGAGAGACAGGCAGACAGAGAGACAGTCAGACAGAGAGACAGACAGTCAAACACAGCCAGTCCCAGAGGGAGAGACAGCAGAGAGACACAGACCCAGAGGGGAGACAGAGCAACAGTCATACCGACAGACAGACAGACAGACAGACAGACAGACAGACAGTCATACAGACAGACAGGCAGACAGACAGACAGACAGACAGACAGTCATACCGACAGACAGGCAGACAGACAGACAGACAGACAGACAGGCAGACAGGCAGACAGACAGACAGTGCAACACTGCCTGAAATCAAACAAATGTAAAGTGCATTTAAACACCTGAACACAGGAAAACACATGACTTAGGCTGCTGTATGTGAACATTCATACCAATGAACGAACTATAAACTATACATTGCAAAGAGTTCTATAGAGATCAATCAGATCACGCGCATACTTGGCGATGTAGCAAATGGAAGCCAATAATCAATTACCAGCGCAGAAAAAAACGTGGTAGTTAACCACACTAACCTTTCCACTTAAACCCCCCTTCCAGCATTGGGGGAACATGTCGCGCATAGCTCTCTAAGGTCTGCAATGACTGACATTAGGAACTGATGATGTACTACCCAATCTAGAAATGGCACCATATGCATTCTACTATTACAAATGCCAAGAGTAAGTTGAAAGCTGGATAAAGTTCCTTAAAAAAAAATAAAAAAATAATAAAAGGCAGATTCCCTCACGCCCCCCAGTTTAGGAACCACTGGTCAACATGATAAGATTATTACGGATAAAAGCGAGAATATTTTTATTTGTCAAACGGCAGTCAAGCATCGATCATCATGTCACCAGAATCAGACCATCGATATTTATTGGAAAGGAGCTTCAAGATCACCATGCGCTTCCACCAACCTGTAAAGTTAATACATCATTATTTCATCATCTGTAGGCTAATAAACTGCATGGTGTCCAGAGTCGTAGTGGGAGGACCACACAACATGTCATCACGTATCAATATTTGCGCATAAAAGCGTTTCCACCGCCATTTCTCGCATAATACAGTTTACCGACACAAAGAGATCGAACGAAGGAATTTATACGTCTGCAGTTATAAAATTGTACCGAAACATCCTGTTTCCATCCATTTTTTTCATACTGTCCTGACTTTAATAACTCATAATAACTGTGATTGCAACGTGCTTAATGACCAGAATGCATTGCCTGCCTACTTCTCCGGTTTGTTTCTTTTACACCGGTTACCTAAAAGAGACAGAAGAATGAGCAACGGAGAGGGAAAGAGAGCGTTTTCTTCACAAAGTATCTCTCTACCTGAAGACACAATCTAAGTGATTGATAGTTGGTATTCAGCCCTCATAAAAGTAGGCCTTATTTACATTGAATAACTACTAAAATAGTGATTTTGTCAAACGGCAGAGGCAGCAGCGCTATAGAGATAAGATGATGACTTGGAATGAAATGATAAAGTCATCAAATAAAACAAACATTTTATTAAAGCAATGTGAATAAATTATGGGTAATAGGTGATCAGCAGTAAGAGACAGTCACTGCCATATTGGTAGTCTTATTCTGTGTTGTTATGGCGTTCAAACCCACATAATACATAGCGCATTTCATGTAAAAACATTTGAAACCATTTTTGAAACAACCTCAAAAAGCTCTAATCGCTCAGCACTACCAGCCTGACACCACAGGAACAGGATTGATCAACCGTGTGTGTGTGTGTGTGTGTGTGAGACACTAAGACATATTTCCGTACCTTCATTCTGAAGAAGGTGATGCTAGTCAGCAGATCCACAGTAGACGTCAGGTCCTGCAGACGAGGTGTACTACTGGCTGGGAAGTTTATTCTGATGGGGGGATAGGTGGAGAAAGCGGAAGAGATGGGAGACAGGGGAGAAAAGGGACAGGAGGGAGTGAGGGAGAGAGGACGGACGAGTTGGGGAGAGAAGGGAGAGAGGGGAGTGAGGGAGAGAGGAAGGACGAGTTGGGGAGAGAAGGGAGAGAGGGGAGTGAGGGACAGAGGAAGGACGAGTTGGGGAGAGAAGGGACAGAGGGGAGTGAGGGACAGAGGAAGGACGAGTTGGGGAGAGAAGGGACAGAGGGGAGTGAGGGAGAGAGGGGAGAAGAGAAGGGGAGAGAAGGGAGAGAGGGGGAAGTGAGGGGAGAGAGGAGGGACGAGTTGGGGAGAGAAGGGACCAGAGGGGAGTGAGGGACAGAGGAAGGACGAGTTGGGGAGAGAAGGGACAGAGGGGAGTGAGGGACAGAGGAAGGACGAGTTGGGGAGAGAAGGGACAGAGGGGAGTGAGGGAGAGAGGGGAGAAGAGAAGGGGAGAGAAGGGAGAGAGGGGAGTGAGGGAGAGAGGAGGGACGAGTTGGGGAGAGAAGGGAGAGAGGGGAGTGAGGGAGAGAGGAAGGACGAGTTTGGGAGAGAGGGGAGTGAGGGAGGGAGGGGAGTGAGGGAGAGGGGAAGGACAAGATGGGGAGAGAAGGGAGAGAGGGGAGTGATGGAGAGAAGGGAGTGAGGGAGAGAGGAGGGAAGAGTTGGGGAGAGAAGGGAGAGAGGGGAGTGATGGAGAGAAGGGAGTGAGGGAGAGAGGAGGGAAGAGTTGGGGAGAGAGGGGATTGAGGGAAAGAGGAGGGAAGAGTTTGGGAGGAGGGGAGAGAGGGGAGTGAGGGAGAGAGGAAGGGCGAGATGGGGAGAGAAGGGAGAGAGGGGAGTGATGGAGTGAGGCGAGTGAGGGAGAGAGGCTCCATCGGTAAGTCAAGGAGTAGGCTTAGTCTATGTACCAGCCCCCATAGACATAACACATCTACTGTTCTATCGACTGGCCTAGACTGTCATGGTGAAGGACCTTTAGACTGGTCTAGACTGTCAGGGGTGAAGGTCCTTTAGACTGGTCTAGACTGTCCGGGTGAAGGTCCTTTAGACTGGTCTAGACTGTCAGGGTGAAGGACCTTTAGACTGGTCTAGACTGTCAGGGTGAAGGTCCTTTAGACTGGTCTAGACTGTCAGGGTGAAGGACCTTTAGACTGGTCTAGACTGTCCGGGTGAAGGTCCTTTAGACTGGTCTAGACTGTCAGGGTGAAGGTCCTTTAGACTGGTCTAGACTGTCAGGGTGAAGGACCTTTAGACTGGTCTAGACTGTCAGGGTGAAGGTCATTTAGACTGGTCTAGACTGTCAAGGGTGAAGGACCTTTAGACTAGTCTAGACTGTCAGGGTGAAGGACCTTTAGACTGGTCTAGACTGTCAGGGTGAAGGACCTTTAGACCAGTCTAGACTGTCAGGGTGAATGACCTTTAGACTGGTCCTTTTATTTGAAAGAAAAGCTATTTTTGTCCATTACAGTAACATCAAATTGATCAGAAATACAGTGTAGACATTGTTAATGTTGTAAATGACTATTGTAGCTGGAAACAGAAGATTTTTTTATGGAATATCTACAAAGGCGTACAGAGGCCCATTATCAGCAACCATCACTCCTGTGTTCCAATGGCACGTTGTGTTAGCTAATACAAGTTTATCATTTTAAAAGGCTAATTGATCATTAGAAAAACCTTTTGCAATTATGTTAGCACAGCTGAAAACTGTTGTACTGATTAAAGAAGCAATAAAACTGTCTTTCTTTAGACTAGTTGAGTATTTAGGGCATCAGCATTTGTGGGTTGGATTACAGGCTCAAAATGGCCAGGGACAACGTACTTCCTTCTGAAACTTGTCAGTCTATTCTTGTTCTGAGAAATGAAGGCTATTCCATGCGAGAAATTGCTAAGAAACTGAAGATCTCGTACAACGCCTTGCGAAAGTATTCACCCCCTTTGGCATTTTTCTTCTTTTGTTGCCTTGCAACCTGTATTTAGAATATATATTTTGGGGGGGTTGTATCATTTGAGAACAATATTTTTTATTGTGAAACAAACAAGAAATAAGACAAAAAACAGAAAACTTGAGCGTGCATTACCCCCCAAAGTCAATACTTTATAGACACCTTTTGCAGTAATTACACCTGCAAGTCTCTTGGGATATATAAGCTTGCACGTTTAGCCACAGGGATTTTTGGCCATTTTGGCCATTCTTCAAGCAAAACTGCTCCAGCTCCTTCAAGTTGGATGGGTACCGCTGGTGTACAGCAATTTTTAAGTCTTACCACAGATTCTCAATTGGATTGAGGTCTGGGCTTCGACTAGGCCATTCCAAGACATTTAAATGTTTCCCCTTAAACCACTCGAGTGTTGCTTTAGCAGTATGCTTAGGGTCATTGTCCTGCTGGAAGGTGAACCTCCGTCCCAGTCTCAAATCTCTGGAAGACTGAAACAGGTTTCCCTCAAGAATTTCCCTGTATTTAGCGCCATCCATCATTCCATCAATTCTGACCAGTTTCCCAGTCCCTGCCGGTGAAAAACATCCCACAGCATGATGCTAACACGACAATGCTTCACTATGGGGATGGTGCTCTCAGGGTGATGACAGGTGTTGGGATTGTGCCAGACATAGCTGGCCAAAAAGCTAAATTTTTGTGTCGACTGAACAGAATACCTTCTTCCATATGTTTTTGGAGTCTCCCACATGCCTTTTGGTGTTTGCCAAAGCAATGGCTTTTTTCTGGCCACTCTTCTTTAAAGCCCAGTTCTGTGGAGTGTCAGGCTTAAAGTGGTCCTATGGGCAGATACTCCAATCTCCGCTGTGGAGCTTTGCAGCTCCTTCAGGGTTATCTTTGGTCTCTTTGTTGCCTCTCTGATTAATGCCCCCCTTGCCTGATCTGTGAGTTTTGGTGGGCGACCATCTCTTGGCAGTTTTGTTGTGGAGCCATATCCTTTCCATTTAATGGTGCTCTTTGGGATGTTTAAAGTTTCTGATCTTTTTTTATAACCCAACCCTGATCTGTACCTCTCCACAACCTTGTACCTGACCTGTTTGGAGAGCTGCTTGGTCTTCATGGTGCCGCTTGCGTTGTTGGTGCCCCTTGCTGAGTGGTGTTGCACTGAGTATACTGAGATCATGTGACAGATCATGTGACACTTAGATTGCACACAGGTGGACTTTATTTAATTAATTATGTGACTTCTGAAGGGAATTGGTTGCACCAGATCGTATTTAGGGGCTTCATAGCAAAGGGAGTGAATGCATTTTTTTCATTTCACCAATTTGAAGTATTTTGTTTATGTCCATTACATGAAATCCAAATAAAAATGCATTTTAATTCCAGGTTGTAATGCAACAAAATAGGAAAACCGCCAAGGGGGTGAATACTTTTGCAGGGCTCTATATAACACTGTGTACTACTCCACCTTCACAGAACAGTGCAAACTGGCTCTAACCAGAATAGAAAGAGGAGTGGGAGGCCCCGGCGCACAACTGAGCAAGAGGACAAGTGCAATTAGAGTGTTTAGTTTGAGAAACAGACGCATCACAAGTTCTCAACTGGTAGCTTCATTAAATAGTACCTGCAAAACACCAGTCTCAACAGTGAAGAGGTGACTCCGGATGCTGCTGTATAGGCAGAGTAGCAAAGAAAAAGCCATATCTCAGACTTGCCAATAAAAATAAAAGATTAAGATGTGCAAAAGAACACAGATGCTGGAAATCTATATATGTTCTATATATATTTTCAATCTAATATGATTGACAGAATATTTCCACGACAAACACAGGAGTGATGGTTGCTGATAATGGGCCTCTGTAAGCCTATGTAGATATTCCATATAAAAATCGGCCATTTCTAGCTACAATAGTCATTTACAACATTTAACAATGTCTACACTGTATTTCTGATCAATTTGATGTTATTTTAATAGACTACCTACACGGTAGCGTAGGTAGACATGGTGGGCAGATAAGCTAGTTAGGAGAGATGTAGACTTACTCTGTATGTGGAGAGGTCAATACGAAGAGAGTTGTGTAGCTGATCAAGAAGCTTAACAAAACGATCTTTCTATTTTGGAGGAGAGAGACAGAGAGAGAGACAGAGAGACAGAGACAGAGAGAGCGAGAGAGAGACAAAGAGAGAGAGACAGAGAGAGAGCGAGAGAGCGAGCAAGAGAGACAGAGAGAGAGAGAGAGCAAGAGAGAAACAGAGAGAGAGACATTTAGCACTAGCTGGATTCAACCATTCACCATCAATAACAACATTCAGATGAATACAAATCTCTATCCAAAATGAGTACACTAATTATTGGCAAAACT
>NC_034176.2:7497361-7522361 GCF_002021735.2 Oncorhynchus kisutch | reverse complement strand
GTCATGATGGGGTATGTGATGTCATTATGGGGTATTGTGATGTCATTATGGGTATTGTGATGTCATTATGGGGTATTGTGATGTCATTATGGGGTTATTGTGATGTCCTTACGGGGTATTGTGATGTCATTACGGGGTATTGTGATGTCATTACGGGGTATTGTGATGGTCATGATGGGGTTATTGTGATGTCATTATGGGGTATTGTGATTCATGACTGGGGTATTGTGATGTCATTATGGGGTATTGTGATGTCATTATGGGGTATTGTGATGTCATTATGGGGTATTGTGATGTCATTATGGGGTATTGCGATGTCATTATGGGGTATTGCGATGTCATTATGGGTTATTGCGATGTCATTATGGGTTATTGCGATGTCATTATGGGGTATTGCGATGTCATTATGGGTATTGCGATGTCATGATGGGGTATTGCGATGTCATGATGGGGTATTGCGATGTCATGATGGGGTATTGCGATGTCATGATGGGGTATTGCGATGTCATTATGGGGTATTGCGATGTCATTATGGGGTATTGCGATGTCATTATGGGGTATTGCGATGTCATTATGGGTATTGCGATGTCATTATGGGTTATTGCGATGTCATTATGGGTTATTGCGATGTCATGATGGGGTATTGCGATGTCATGATGGGGTATTGCGATGTCATGATGGGGTATTGCGATGTCATGATGGGGTATTGCGATGTCATGATGGGGTATTGCGATGTCATTATGGGGTATTGCGATGTCATTATGGGGTATTGCGATGTCATTATGGGGTATTGCGATGTCATTATGGGGTATTGCGATGTCATTATGGGTATTGTGATGTCATTATGGGGTATTGTGATGTCATTATGGGTTATTGTGATGTCATTATGGGGTATTGTGATGTCATTATGGGGTATTGTGATGTCATTATGGGGTATTGTGATGTCATTATGGGGTATTGTGATGTCATTATGGGGTATTGTGATGTCATTATGGGGTATTGTGTGTAGATTGTTGAGAAAAATAAATATTTAATCAATTTTAGAACAAGACTGTAACGTAACAAATGTGGAAAAGGTCAAGGGGTCTGAATACTTCCCGAAGTCCCTGTATACGTTGGAGTCAACGGAAGGCGAATAAGAACTAGGGGTATGGAAAGTTACTGAGTGGGGAAAAAGCCACGGATTAGGGAGGAGTGAGGAATTTGGGCCTAGGTCAGGTCAGATGAATTGAGAACACACCACTTAATAAGTTCCTGCTTTAGCAACAGAGATGTATTGGCTGTCTAGAGTTGACTCCGCCTAGTGGGAGGGTATAAATACTTGTGATGGCCTTGTCTTTTCAACTGTTTGACCCAGTGGGTGAAAAAACTTGGTTTGAGCTTTTCACTAGTTGTCCATTAGTTTTTCATTCTGTTTGTCAGAAGCTAACACTGTCGTCAGTCGGGAACGGAAGGTTCTGGCAATCTGGCAACCCAGTCACTTTATAGTCAGTAATGGAACAGCAGACGCTTTTCAATCTGGCAACAAACTCCCACTATAGTCAGTAGGGAAACAGGTTGTCACCAATCTAGCAATCCACTATCACTACAGTTAGTAAGAAACAGCAAGCTCACACTAACCTCACAACCGACCTTAATTCTAGTCAGAAGTGAAACAGGTTGGCGCTTACCAATTTGGCATCTCCATAGGTCATTTATGGTAACACTAGGTAGTCCCTGAGCCTATTAGACTGAATACACATTGCTAGCCAGCAGCCAGTTGCTCATAAATCACAGTCATCTGACTGCGACTGGCAGGGGACAAAGCCGGTGGCGGAGCCAAAATGGACATTCATCTCAGTTGCCGTGGCACTACTAGTGCTGTTGGCTAGGATCCCAAGGGCCATTAAGACTGGCCTCTGACTGCGTCTGGTCTCTCTCAACTGGCTAAGACTGGGCTCGAAATTCATAACACGACTTATCAGTCCTCTTCTCTGTATGGAGAGAGACACAGATACACACTGTCAGAGACAGACACACAGATCCACACTGTCAGAGACAGAAGTAGGAGTAGGATCCCCTTTCCATAACACTGCTACTCTGAGACTCCCTGTGAATAATATACACCTGGTTTTTATGGTATGGTCATGTTGTGGTGTGTCTCTGTCACACAGCTTTTAAGACTCACACACTGCAGAGTTTACCAAACAGCAAATACAATAACGAAGAGTCTTACCCCGAAGTTGGAGGCATTGAAGCGGTCACATGCGGAGACGTTGGTGATGGTAGTAGGATGGGCGTAGAAGGCGTTGATATTGGCCAATAGAGTACTCATCACAGCAGGAATACCAGACAACATGTACTTAGAGGACAGACAGGCAAAGTGACTGGAGAGAGACAGAGGGATGGAGAGAGAGAGAGACAGAAGGATGGAGAGAGAGAGAAAGGGAGAGAGACAGAGGGATGGAGAGAGAGAGAGACAGAGGGATGGAGAGAGAGAGAGAGACAGAGGGATGGAGAGAGAGAGAAAGGGAGAGAGACAGAGGGATGGAGAGAGAGAGAGACAGAAGGGATGGAGAGAGAGAGAGGGATAGAGAGAGAGAGAGACAGAGGGAATGGAGAGAGAGAGAGGGATGGAAGAGAGAGAGAGGGATGGAGAGAGAGACAGAGGGATGAGAGAGAGAGACAGAGGGATGGAGAGAGAGAGACAGAGGGATGGAGAGAGAGAGAGACAGAGGGATGGAGAACAAGAGACAGAGAGACAGAGGGATGGAGAGAGAGAGAGACAGAGGATGGAGAGAGAGAGAGACAGAGGGATGGAGAGAGAGAGGGGATGGAGAGAGAGAGAGACAAGAGGGATGGAGAGAGAGAGAGACAGAGGGATGGAGAGAGAGAGAGACAGAGGGATGGAGAGACAGAGAAAGGAGAGAGAGAGAGGGATGGAGAGAGAGAGAGACAGAGGGATGGAGAGAGAGAGAGAGAGGGAATGGAGAAGAGAGAGAGACAGAGGGATGGAGAGAGAGAGAGACAGAGGGATGGAGAGAGAGAGAGAGAGGGATGGAGAGACAGAGAGACAGAGGGATGGAGAGAGAGAGACAGAGGGATGGAGCGAGAGAGACAGAGGGATGGAGAGAGAGAGAGACAGAGGGATGGAGAGAGAGAGAGACAGAGGGATGGAGAGACAGAGAGACAGAGGGATGGAGAGAGAGAGAGACAGAGGGATGGAGAGAGAGAGAGACAGAGGGATGGAGAGAGAGAGAGACAGAGGGATGGAGAGAGAGAGAGACAGAGGGATGGAGAGAGGGATGGAGAGAGAGAGACAGGGGGATGGAGAGAGAGAGACAGGGGGATGGAGAGAGAGAGACAGGGGGATGGAGAGAGAGAGACAGGGGGATGGAGAGAGAGAGACAGGGGGATGGAGAGAGAGAGACAGGGGGATGGAGAGAGAGAGGGATGGAGAGAGAGAGAGAGAGGGATGGAGAGAGAGAGAGAGAGAGAGGGATGGAGAGAGAGAGAGAGAGGGATGGAGAGAGAGAGAGACAGAGGGATGGAGAGAGAGAGAGACAGAGGGATGGAGAGACAGAGAGACAGAGGGATGGAGAGAGAGAGAGACAGAGGGATGGAGAGAGAGAGAGACAGAGGGATGGAGAGAGTGAGACAGAGGGATGGAGAGAGAGAGAGACAGAGGGATGGAGAGAGAGAGAGACAGAGGGATGGAGAGACAGAGAGACAGAGGGATGGAGAGAGAGAGAGACAGAGGGATGGAGAGACAGAGAGACAGAGGGATGGAGAGACAGAGAGACAGAGGGATGGAGAGACAGAGAGACAGAGGGATGGAGAGAGAGAGAGACAGAGGGATGGAGAGAGAGAGAGACAGAGGGATGGAGAGAGAGAGACAGAGGGATGGAGAGACAGAGAGACAGAGGGATGGAGAGACAGAGAGACAGAGGGATGGAGAGAGAGAGAGACAGAGGGACAGAGAGACAGAGAGATGGAGAGACAGAGAGATGGAGAGAGAGAGAGAGAGACAGAGGGATGGAGAGAGAGAGAGAGAGACAGAGGGATGGAGAGAGGGATGGAGAGAGAGAGAGGGATGGAGAGAGAGAGAGGGATGGAGAGAGAGAGAGGGATGGAGAGAGACAGAGGGATGGAGAGAGACAGAGGGATGGAGAGAGAGAGAGGGATGGAGAGAGACAGAGGGATGGAGAGAGACAGAGGGATGGAGAGAGACAGAGGGATGAGAGAGACAGAGGGATGGAGAGAGAGAGAGGGATGGAGAGAGAGAGGGATGGAGAGAGAGAGAGACAGAGGGATGGAGAGAGGGATGGAGAGAGACAGAGGGATGGAGAGAGAGAGAGACAGAGGGATGGAGAGAGAGAGAGACAGAGGGATGGAGAGAGAGAGAGACAGAGGGATGGAGAGAGAGAGAGACAGAGGGATGGAGAGAGGGATGGAGAGAGAGAAGAGGGATGGAGAGAGAGAGAGGGATGGAGAGAGAGAGAGGGATGGAGAGAGAGAGAGGGATGGAGAGAGAGAGACAAGGGGATGGAAGAGAGACAGAGGGATGGAGAGAGACAGAGGGATGGAGAGAGAGAGAGGGATGGAGAGAGAGAGAGACAGAGGGATGGAGAGAGGGATGGAGAGAGACAGAGGGATGGAGAGACAGAGAGACAGAGGGATGGAGAGAGAGAGACAGAGGGATGGAGAGAGAGAGAGACAGAGGGATGGAGAGAGGGATGGAGAGAGAGAGAGGGATGGAGAGAGAGAGAGGGATGGAGAGAGACAGAGGGATGGAGAGAGAGAGAGACAGAGGGATGGAGAGAGAGAGAGACAGAGGGATGGAGAGAGAGAGAGACAGAGGGATGGAGAGAGAGAGAGACAGAGGGATGGAGAGAGAGAGAGACAGAGGGATGGAGAGAGAGAGAGACAGAGGGATGGAGAGACAGAGAGACAGAGGGATGGAGAGAGAGAGAGACAGAGGGATGGAGAGACAGAGAGACAGAGGGATGGAGAGACAGAGAGACAGAGGGATGGAGAGACAGAGAGAACAGAGGGATGGAGAGAGAGAGAGACAGAGGGATGGAGAGAGAGAGAGACAGAGGGATGGAGAGAGAGAGAGACAGAGGGATGGAGAGACAGAGAGACAGAGGGATGGAGAGACAGAGAGACAGAGGGATGGAGAGACAGAGAGACAGAGGGATGGAGAGAGAGAGAGACAGAGGGACAGAGAGACAGAGAGATGGAGAGACAGAGAGATGGAGAGAGAGAGAGAGACAGAGGGATGGAGAGAGAGAGAGAGAGACAGAGGGATGGAGAGAGGGATGGAGAGAGAGAGAGGGATGGAGAGAGAGAGAGGGATGGAGAGAGAGAGAGGGATGGAGAGAGACAGAGGGATGGAGAGAGACAGAGGGATGGAGAGAGAGAGAGGGATGGAGAGAGACAGAGGGATGGAGAGAGACAGAGGGATGGAGAGAGACAGAGGGATGGAGAGAGAGAGAGGGATGGAGAGAGAGAGAGGGATGGAGAGAGAGAGAGGGATGGAGAGAGAGAGAGGGATGGAGAGAGAGAGAGGGATGGAGAGAGAGAGAGACAGAGGGATGGAGAGAGGGATGGAGAGGACAGAGGGATGGAGAGAGAGAGAGACAGAGGGATGGAGAGAGGGATGGAGAGAGAGAGAGGGATGGAGAGAGAGAGAGGGATGGAGAGAGAGAGAGGGATGGAGAGAGACAGAGGGATGGAGAGAGACAGAGGGATGGAGAGAGAGAGAGGGATGGAGAGAGACAGAGGGATGGAGAGAGAGAGAGGGATGGAGAGAGAGAGGGATGGAGAGAGAGAGAGGGATGGAGAGAGAGAGGGATGGAGAGAGAGAGAGGGATGGAGAGAGAGAGAGGGATGGAGAGAGAGAGAGACAGAGGGATGGAGAGAGAGAGACAGAGGGATGGAGATAGAGAGAGACAGAGGGATGGAGAGAGAGAGAGACAGAGGGATGGAGAGAGAGAGAGACAGAGGGATGGAGAGAGGGATGGAGAGAGAGAGAGGGATGGAGAGAGAGAGAGGGATGGAGAGAGAGAGACAGAGGGATGGAGAGAGAGAGACAGAGGGATGGAGAGAGAGAGAGGGATGGAGAGAGAGAGGGATGGAGAGAGAGAGAGGGATGGAGAGAGAGAGAGGGATGGAGAGAGAGAGAGGGATGGAGAGAGAGAGAGGGATGGAGAGAGAGAGAGACAGAGGGATGGAGAGACAGAGAGACAGAGGGATGGAGAGAGAGAGAGACAGAGGGATGGAGAGAGGGATGGAGAGAGAGAGAGGGATGGAGAGAGAGAGAGGGATGGAGAGAGAGAGAGGGATGGAGAGAGAGAGAGGGATGGAGAGAGAGAGACAGAGGGATGGAGAGAGACAGAGGGATGGAGAGAGACAGAGGGATGGAGAGAGAGAGAGGGATGGAGAGAGAGAGAGGGATGGAGAGAGAGAGAGGGATGGAGAGAGAGAGAGAGACAGAGGGATGGAGAGAGGGATGGAGAGAGACAGAGGGATGGAGAGACAGAGAGACAGAGGGATGGAGAGAGAGAGAGACAGAGGGATGGAGAGAGGGATGGAGAGAGGAGAGAGAGAGAGGATGGAGAGAGGGATGAGAGAGAGAGAGGATGGAAGAGAGAGAGGGATGGAGAGAGAGAGACAGAGGGATGGAGAGAGAGAGACAGAGGGATGGAGAGAGGGATGGAGAGAGAGAGAGGGATGGAGAGAGAGAGAGGGATGGAGAGAGAGAGAGGGATGGAGAGAGGGAGAGGGATGGAGAGAGAGAGAGGGATGGAGAGAGACAGAGGGATGGAGAGAGACAGAGGGATGGAGAGAGAGAGAGGGATGGAGAGAGAGAGAGGGATGGAGAGAGAGAGAGGGATGGAGAGAGAGAGAGGGATGGAGAGAGAGAGAGGGATGGAGAGAGAGAGAGGGATGGAGAGAGAGAGAGGGATGGAGAGAGAGAGAGGGATGGAGAGAGAGAGAGGGATGGAGAGTGAGGGATGGAGAGAGAGAGAGAGAGGGATGGAGAGAGAGAGTGAGAGGGATGGAGAGAGAGAGAGACAGAGGGATGGAAAGAGAGAGAGACAGAGGGATGGAGAGAGAGACAGAGGGATGGAGAGAGAGAGGGATGGAGAGAGAGAGAGAGACAGAGGGATGGAGAGAGAGAGAGAGACAGAGGGATGGAGAGAGAGAGAGACAGAGGGATGGAGAGAGAGAGAAAGGGAGAGAGACAGAAGGATGGAGAGAGAGAGAAAGGGAGAGAGACAGAAGGATGGAGAGAGAGAGAAAGGGAGAGAGACAGAAGGATGGAGAGAGAGAGAAAGGGAGAGAGAGTGAGGGATGGAGAGAGAGAGAGACAGAGGGATGGAGAGAGAGAGAAAGGGAGAGAGATAGAGGGATGGAGAGAGAGAGAAAGGGAGAGAGACAGAGAGATGGAGAGACAGAGAAAGGGAGAGAGAGAGGGATGGAGAGAGAGAGAAAGGGAGAGAGACAGAGAGATGGAGAGACAGAGTAAGGGAGAGAGACAGAGGGATGGAGAGAGAGAAAGGGAGAGAGACAGCGAGAGGGAGAGAGGCAGAGAGATGGAGAGGGATGGAGAGACAGAGAAAGGGAGAGAGACGGAGAGATGGAGAGACAGAGTAAGGGAGAGAGACAGAGGGATGGAGAGAGAGAAAGGGAGAGAGACAGCGAGAGGGAGAGAGGCAGAGAGATGGAGAGGATGGAGAGACAGAGAAAGGGAGAGAGACAGAGAGATGAAGAGGGATGGAGAGACAGAGAAAGGGAGAGAGAGAGAGATGGAGAGGGATGGAGAGACAGAGAAAGGGAGAGAGAGAGAGGGATGGAGACAAATAGAGAGAGAGACAGAGAGAGGAGAGAGAGAGAGATGGAGAGGATGGAGAGAGGGAGAGAGAGAGAGAGACAGAGAAAGGGAGAGAGAGAGGGATGGAGAGAGAGAGAGAGAGAGATAGAGAGAGACAGAGAAAGGGAGAGAGACAGAGGGATGGAGAGACAGAGAAAGGGAGAGAGAGAGAGGGATGGAGAGAAAGAGTGAGACAGAGGGATGGAGAGAGACAGAGAAAGGGAGAGAGAGAGGGATGGAGAGAAAGAGAGAGACAGAGGGATGGAGAGAGAGAGAGAGGGAGAGAGGGGGAGTGAGATGAAGAGAGAAATAACATGTTATTTCTCCATCAGCCATCTCCTAAAAGTCACATAGTGAGAGATCGATTGCAATGAAATCCTGACTGTCTCTGTAATGGGAAGCTGTGTGTGCGTGACAGGTCATGAGACATGTTATTGATGAGTGTACTCAGTGTTATTGATGAGTGTACTCAGTGTTATTGATCAGTGTACTGTACTCAGTGTTATTGATCAGTGTACTCAGTATTATTGATCAGTGTACTCAGTGTTATTGATGAGTGTACTCAGTGTTATTGATCAGTGTACTGTACCCCTCAGTGTTATTGATCAGTGTACTGTACTCCTCAGTGTTATTGATCAGTGTACTGTACTCCTCAGTGTTATTGATCAGTGTACTGTACTCCTCAGTGTTATTGATCAGTGTACTTAGTGTTATTGATCAGTGTACTGTACTCCTCAGTGTTATTGATCAGTGTACTGTACCCCTCAGTGTTATTGATGAGTGTACTGTACCTCTCAGTGTTATTGATCATTGTACTGTGCCCCTCAGTGTTATTGATCAGTGTACTGTACTCCTCAGTGTTATTGATGAGTGTACTGTACCCCTCAGTGTTATTGATCAGTGTACTGTCCCCCTCAGTGTTATTGATCAGTGTACTGTACCCCTCAGTGTTATTGATGAGTGTACTGTACCCCTCAGTGTTATTGATGAGTGTACTGTACCCCTCAGTGTTATTGATCAGTGTACTGTACCCCTCAGTGTTATTGATGAGTGTACTGTACCCCTCAGTGTTATTGATCAGTGTACTGTACCCCTCAGTGTTATTGATCAGTGTACTGTACCCCTCAGTGTTATTGATGGGTGTACAGTACTCCTCAGTGTTATTGATCAGTGTACTGTACCCCTCAGTGTTATTGATCAGTGTACTGTACTCCTCAGTGTTATTGATCAGTGTACTGTACTCCTCAGTGTTATTGATCAGTGTACTGTACTCCTCAGTGTTATTGGTCAGTGTACTTAGTGTTATTGATCAGTGTACTGTACTCCTCAGTGTTATTGATCAGTGTACTGTACCTCTCAGTGTTATTGATCAGTGTACTGTGCCCCTCAGTGTTATTGATCAGTGTACTGTACCCCTCAGTGTTATTGATCAGTGTACTGTACCCCTCAGTGTTATTGATCCGTGTACTGTACCCCTCAGTGTTATTGATCAGTATACTGTACCCCTCAGTGTTATTGATGAGTGTACTGTACCCCTCAGTGTTATTGATCAGTGTACTGTGCCCCTCAGTGTTATTGATCAGTGTACTGTGCCCCTCAGTGTTATTGATCAGTGTACTGTGCCCCTCAGTGTTATTGATCAGTGTACTGTACCCTCAGTGTTATTGATCAGTGTACTGTACCCCTCAGTGTTATTGATCAGTGTACTGTACCCCTCAGTGTTATTGATGAGTGTACTGTACCCCTCAGTGTTATTGATCAGTGTACTGTACCCCTCAGTGTTATTCATCAGTGTACTGTACCCCTCAGTGTTATTAATGAGTGTACTGTACTCCTCAGTGTTATTGATCAGTGTACTGTACCACTCAGTGTTATTGATCAGTGTACTGTATTTCTCAGTGTTATTGATCAGTGTACTTAGTGTTATTGATCAGTGTACTGTACTCCTCAGTGTTATTGATCAGTGTACTGTACCCCTCAGTGTTATTGATCAGTGTACTGTACCCCTCAGTGTTATTTATCAGTGTACTGTACCCCTCATTGTTATTGATGAGTGTACTGTACTCCTCAGTGTTATTGATCAGTGTACTTAGTGTTATTGATCAGTGTACTGTACTCCTCAGTATTATTGATGAGTGTACTGTACCTCTCAGTGTTATTGATCATTGTACTGTGCCCCTCAGTGTTATTGATCAGTGTACTGTACTCCTCAGTGTTATTGATGAGTGTACTGTACCCCTCAGTGTTATTGATCAGTGTACTGTCCCCCTCAGTGTTATTGATCAGTGTACTGTACCCCTCAGTGTTATTGATCAGTGTACTGTACCCCTCAGTGTTATTGATCAGTGTACTGTACCCCTCAGTGTTATTGATGAGTGTACTGTACCCCTCAGTGTTATTGATCAGTGTACTGTACCCCTCAGTGTTATTGATCAGTGTACTGTACCCCTCAGTGTTATTGATGAGTGTACTGTACTCCTCAGTGTTATTGATCAGTGTACTGTACCCCTCAGTGTTATTGATCAGTGTACTGTACTCCTCAGTGTTATTGATCAGTGTACTGTACTCCTCAGTGTTATTGATCAGTGTACTGTACTCCTCAGTGTTATTGATCAGTGTACTTAGTGTTATTGATCAGTGTACTGTACTCCTCAGTGTTATTGATCAGTGTACTGTACCCCTCAGTGTTATTGATGAGTGTACTGTACCTCTCAGTGTTATTGATCAGTGTACTGTGCCCTCAGTGTTATTGATCAGTGTACTGTACTCCTCAGTGTTATTGATGAGTGTACTTAGTGTTATTGATGAGTGTACTGTACTCCTCAGTATTATTGATGAGTGTACTGTACCTCTCAGTGTTATTGATCATTGTACTGTGCCCCTCAGTGTTATTGATCAGTGTACTGTACTCCTCAGTGTTATTGATGAGTGTACTGTACCCCTCAGTGTTATTGATCAGTGTACTGTCCCCCTCAGTGTTATTGATCAGTGTACTGTACCCCTCAGTGTTATTGATCAGTGTACTGTACCCCTCAGTGTTATTGATCAGTGTACTGTACCCCTCAGTGTTATTGATGAGTGTACTGTACCCCTCAGTGTTATTGATCAGTGTACTGTACCCCTCAGTGTTATTGATGAGTGTACTGTACCCCTCAGTGTTATTGATCAGTGTACTGTACCCCTCAGTGTTATTGATCAGTGTACTGTACCCCTCAGTGTTATTGATGAGTGTACTGTACTCCTCAGTGTTATTGATCAGTGTACTGTACCCCTCAGTGTTATTGATCAGTGTACTGTACTCCTCAGTGTTATTGATCAGTGTACTGTACTCCTCAGTGTTATTGATCAGTGTACTTAGTGTTATTGATCAGTGTACTGTACTCCTCAGTGTTATTGATCAGTGTACTGTACCCCTCAGTGTTATTGATGAGTGTACTGTACCTCTCAGTGTTATTGATCAGTGTACTGTGCCCCTCAGTGTTATTGATCAGTGTACTGTACTCCTCAGTGTTATTGATCAGTGTACTGTACCCCTCAGTGTTATTGATGAGTGTACTGTACCCCTCAGTGTTATTGATGAGTGTACTGTACCCCTCAGTGTTATTGATGAGTGTACTGTACCCCTCAGTGTTATTGATCCGTGTACTGTACCCCTCAGTGTTATTGATCCGTGTACTGTACCCCTCAGTGTTATTGATCAGTATACTGTACCCCTCAGTGTTATTGATCAGTGTACTGTGCCCCTCAGTGTTATTGATCAGTGTACTGTGCCCCTCAGTGTTATTGATCAGTGTACTGTACCCCTCAGTGTTATTGATCAGTGTACTGTACCCCTCAGTGTTATTGATCAGTGTACTGTACCCCTCAGTGTTATTGATGAGTGTACTGTACCCCTCAGTGTTATTGATCAGTGTACTGTACCCCTCAGTGTTATTGATCAGTGTACTGTACCCCTCAGTGTTATTAATGAGTGTACTGTACTCCTCAGTGTTATTGATCAGTGTACTGTACCCCTCAGTGTTATTGATGAGTGTACTGTACCCCTCAGTGTTATTGATCAGTGTACTGTACCCCTCAGTGTTATTGATCAGTGTACTGTACCCCTCAGTGTTATTAATGAGTGTACTGTACTCCTCAGTGTTATTGATCAGTGTACTGTACCCCTCAGTGTTATTGATCAGTGTACTGTATTTCTCAGTGTTATTGATCAGTGTACTTAGTGTTATTGATCAGTGTACTGTACTCCTCAGTGTTATTGATCAGTGTACTGTACCCCTCAGTGTTATTGATCAGTGTACTCAGTGTTATTTATCAGTGTACTGTACCCCTCATTGTTATTGATGAGTGTACTGTACTCCTCAGTGTTATTGATCAGTGTACTTAGTGTTATTGATCAGTGTACTGTACTCCTCAGTATTATTGATCAGTGTACTCAGTGTTATTGATCAGTGTACTGTACTCCTCAGTGTTATTGATCAGTGTACTCAGTGTTATTGATCAGTGTACTGTACTCCTCAGTGTTATTGATCAGTCTACTGTACTCCTCAGTGTTATTGATCAGTGTACTGTACTCCTCAGTCTACCTGTCAGAGAATTCAGGCAATTGTGCAGTCATGGGGTTCACACACACACACACACACACACACACACACACACACACACACACACACACACACACACACACACACACACACACACACACACACACACACACACTAAGTTCTTGGACTCACGTCATGGCCTGGTAGATGGTCTCGATGCCATAGCGCAAGGCGAACTCGTCCACGATATTCTGATGCACCTCGTCAAAGTAGACCTTCCATGCATCATCTCCATAGGCAACAGGCATCTTCACTACCCCCTGACCCACAACGTCAGTAGAGTAATGGAACATGTTCTAGAGGGGGAGAGAGGGGGTGAGAGAGAGAAAGCGAGAGAGAGAGGAGGGAGAGAGAGAGAAAGAGAGAGAGAGGAGGGAGAGAGAGAAAGAGAGAGAGAGAGGGGAAGAGAGAGAGAAAGAGAGAGAGAGAGGGGAAGAGAGAGAGAAAGAGAGAGAGAGAGGAGAAGAGAGAGAGAAAGAGAGAGAGAGAGGGGAAGAGAGAGAGAAAGAGAGAGAGAGAGGAGGGAGAGAGAGAAAGAGAGAGAGAGGATGGAGAGAGAGAGAGAAAGAGAGAGAGAGGATGGAGAGAGAGAGAGAAAGAGAGAGAGAGGATGGAGAGAGAGAGAAAGAGAGAGAGAGGATGGAGAGAGAGAGAGAAAGAGAGAGAGGATGGAGAGAGAGAGAGAAAGAGAGAGAGAGGATGGAGAGAGAGAGAGAAAGAGAGAGAGAGGATGGAGAGAGAGAGAGAGACAGAGAAAGAGAGAGAGAGAGAGGAGGGAGAGAGGGAGACAGAGAGAGAGAGAGAGGGAGACAGAGAGACAGAGAGAGAGGGGGAGAGAGAGAGAGAGAGAGAGAGAGAGACAGAGGAGGGAGTTTCCTTTGTTTCTATGCTTTCTGTAGTCACAATATATAGTATACGCTGTATAACATGTGATGTGTTACCTCATGCAGGCTGGTGTACTGAACAGTGTGTGTTACCTCATGTAGGCTGGTGTACTGAGCGGTGTGTGTTACCTCATGTAGGCTGGTGTACTGAGCAGTGTGTGTTACCTCATGTAGGCTGGTGTACTGAGCAGTGTGTGTTACCTCATGCAGGCTGGTGTACTGAGCGGTGTGTGTTACCTCATGTAGGCTGGTGTACTGAGCAGTGTGTGTTACCTCATGTAGGCTGGTGTACTGAACAGTGTGTGTTACCTCATGTAGGCTGGTATACTGAACAGTGTGTGTTACCTCATGCAGGCTGGTATACTGAACAGTGTGTGTTACCTCATGTAGGCTGGTATACTGAACAGTGTGTGTTACCTCATGCAGGCTGGTGTACTGAACAGTGTGTGTTACCTCATGTAGGCTGGTGTACTGAACAGTGTGTGTTACCTCATGTAGGCTGGTGTACTGAACAGTGTGTGTTACCTCATGTAGGCTGGTATACTGAACAGTGTGTGTTACCTCATGTAGGCTGGTGTACTGAACAGTGTGTGTTACCTCATGTAGGCTGGTGTACTGAACAGTGTGTGTTACCTCATGTAGGCTGGTGTACTGAACAGTGTGTGTTACCTCATGTAGGCTGGTGTACTGAACGTGGTAGGATGCTCCTTTCTCCTCCCCTTCAATCTCCACACTGATCTGTAACCTGATGGCCCCAGACACTGCTGACTTATCAGTCCTCTTCTCTGTAGGGAGAGAGACACAGATCCACACTGTCAGAGACAGACACACAGATCCACACTGTCAGAGACAGACACACAGATCCACACTGTCAGAGACAGATCCACACTGTCAGAGACAGATCCACACTGTCAGAGACAGATCCACACTGTCAGAGACAGATCCACACTGTCAGAGACAGATCCACACTGTCAGAGACAGATCCACACTGTCAGAGACAGATCCACACTGTCAGAGACAGATCCACACTGTCAGAGACAGATCCACACTGTCAGAGACAGATCCACACTGTCAGAGACAGACACACAGATCCACACTGTCAGAGACAGATCCACACTGTCAGAGACAGACACACAGATCCACACTGTCAGAGACAGACACACAGATCCACACTGTCAGAGACAGACACACAGATCCACACTGTCAGAGACAGATCCACACTGTCAGAGACAGATCCACACTGTCAGAGACAGATCCACACTGTCAGAGACAGATCCACACTGTCAGATCCACACTGTCAGAGACAGACACACAGATCCACACTGTCAGAGACAGACACACAGATCCACACTGTCAGAGACAGACACACAGATCCACACTGTCAGAGACAGACACACAGATCCACACTGTCAGAGACAGACACACAGATCCACACTGTCAGAGACAGACACACAGATCCACACTGTCAGAGACAGACACACAGATCCACACTGTCAGAGACAGACACACAGATCCACACTGTCAGAGACAGACACACAGATCCACACTGTCAGAGACAGACACACAGATCCACACTGTCAGAGACAGACACACAGATCCACACTGTCAGAGACAGACACACAGATCCACACTGTCAGAGACAGATCCACAGATCCACACTGTCAGAGACAGATCCACACTGGCAGAGACAGATCCACACTGGCAGAGACAGATCCACACTGGCAGAGACAGATCCACACTGTCAGAGACAGACACACAGATCCACACTGTCAGAGACAGATCCACACTGTCAGAGACAGATCCACACTGTCAGAGACAGACAGAACTGAAAGAAGATGAACGGACAAGTTAAAACATATTACACAATCAAAGAAGGGAGACAATGAGCCAGTTAGACAGTGAGTCTACAGTAAAAAATGTTGTGATTGGTTTGGTGCTTAGTCCTCTTTGGCAATATTTCTCTCAAGTGTTTCCCTCTCTCCCTCCCTCTCCCTCCCTCATTCACCCGTGGAGACGACCCTACTGGCTCCCCTCAATATGTTAAACAGCTGCTGCCAATCAGAGCGCTCTATCTGGTCTCACCCCATTAATATTCAGGAGGCAAAAGAGGCACAGTCTGCCCTGTTGCTAGGGACACACGTTTAACTGAGAAAGAAAGAGAGAGAGAGAGAGAGCTAAAGAGAGAGAGAGAGGGGGAGGGAGAGAGAGGAAAAGGGAGACAGAGAGAGAGAGAGGAAAAGGGAGACAGAGAGAGAGAAAAGGGAGAGAGAGAGAGAGAGGAAAAGGGAGAGAGAGAGAGAGAGGAAAGGGAGAGAGAGAGAGGGGGAGGGAGAGAGAGAGAGGGGGAGGGAGAGAGAGAGAGGGGGAGACAGAGAGAGAGAGAGGAAAAGGGAGACAGAGAGAGAGAGAGGAAAAGGGAGAGAGAGAGGAAAAGGGAGAGAGAGAGAGAGAGAGAGAGAGAGGAAAAGGGAGAGAGAGAGAGAGAGAGAGGAAAGGGAGAGAGAGAGAGAGGGAGAGAGAGAGAGACAGAGAGAATGAGAGAGTCTACAGCAGAGCCTGGACCTGCAAGAGCAGTACTGCCAGACCTGGGCCCTGGCAGTAAACCCCAAGAATATTAAAATAATTATTTTCCAGAGAAGATACAGATCTCAGGGACTTAGACTAAAATATATAGAGTACTGTACACACTAAAATGACTTAGGTTTAAAAATAATCTCAACTGGACACCTTAATGAGACAGTAGATGAACTGAGAGAGAAAGCACGCAGGGCTATCTACGCCATTAAAAAACACATTCAAATTGTAATACCTCATTAAAATTAGGCAAAAAACTAATTGAATGTGTCATTGAACCAATTGCACATAATGGCAGTGAGATGTGGGGTCCACTTGCAAAACAAAATTTCACCAAATTGGACAAACACCCCATTGAAACCCTGCATGCAGAGTCCAGAGGAAAACTACAAACAACGCATGCAGGGCAGGATTAGGCTAATATCCACTAATAATATAAACTCAAAAAAGAGCATGTAAGTTTTGGAAAAAATAACTAGGCAAAGAAAAGAGTCCCCTCATCCAGCTGGTCCTGGGGCTGAGTTCACAAACCTGTTCTACTAACACACTGAAGCCTCAGTCCCCTCATCCAGCTGGTCCTGGGGCTGAGTTCACAAACCTGTTCTACTAACACACTGAAACCTCAGAACCAGAACATCCAATCAATCAGAATAAAACAAATTATAACACAATCAAAACAAAACTACATATCTTATTGGGTAACACAAGCACAAAGCAAAATGCAGTGCTATCTGGCCCTAAATCGACATCGTGGCTAATAGCTAACTGTTTGAACATGGTAACTGATCAAAACCTTAGAAAGTCCTTGACAAAGTACAGGCTCAGTGAGCACATCCGTGCCATTGAGAAGGGTAGACACAGGAAAACCTGGCTCCCTGTAGAGGAAAGGCTGTGCAACCACTGCACCACAGCAGAACCTGGCTCCCTGTAGAGGAAAGGCTGTGCAACCACTGCACCACAGCAGAATCTGGCTCCCTGTAGAGGAAAGGCTGTGCAACCACTACACCACAGCAGAACCTGGGCTCCCTGTAGAGGAAAGGCTGTGCAACCACTACACCACAGCAGAACCTGGCTCCCTGTAGAGGAAAGGCTGTGCAACCACTGCACCACAGCAGAACCTGGCTCCCTGTAGAGGAAAGGCTGTGCAACCACTGCACCACAGCAGAACCTGGCTCCCTGTAGAGGAAAGGCTGTGCAACCACTGCACCACAGCAGAACCTGGCTCCCTGTAGAGGAAAGGCTGTGCAACCACTGCACCACAGCAGAACCTGGCACCCTGTAGAGGAAAGGCTGTGCAACCACTGCACCACAGCAGAACCTGGCTCCCTGTAGAGGAAAGGCTGTGCAACCACTGCACCACAGCAGAACCTGGCTCCCTGTAGAGGAAAGGCTGTGCAACCACTGCACCACAGCAGAACCTGGCTCCCTGTAGAGGAAAGGCTGTGCAACCCACTGCACCACAGCAGAACCTGGCTCCCTGTAGAGGAAAGGCTGTGCAACCACAGCAGAACCTGGCTCCCTGTAGAGGAAAGGCTGTGCAACCACAGCAGAACCTGGCTCCCTGTAGAGGAAGGCTGTGCAACCACTACACCACAGCAGAACCTGAGACGGAGCTGCATTTCCTGACAAAATAAAACAATTAGAGCGTCATTTACCCAAATTTGAAAACCTTATTCAAGGTTTCAAGACCTCTCTGATCAGAGTAGGCTACCCGTCCTGTTGGGGGAGGATGCAGGGAGCTGTGCGTTGGCAGCACACTACATTGCTGCCTGCCATAAGATGAGGGACAGTCTCTGACAGACCAATCAACCTGCAATGTCCTCTACTGTATGCTTATTGTTATTGTTCAATGTATGGTTGTTTTTTACCCTTGGTTACTGTTGTTACTGTTGTTACTGTTGCTATTGTTATTGTTGTTATTGTTGTTACTGTTGTTACTGTTGTTATCGTTGTTATCGTTGTTATCGTTGTTACTGTTGTTATCGTTGTTACTGTTATCGTTGTTATCGTTGTTACTGTTGTTATTGTTGTTATTGTTTGTTACTGTTGTTACTGTTGTTATCGTTGTTACTGTTGTTATCGTTGTTATCGTTGTTATCGTTGTTACTGTTGTTATCGTTGTTACTGTTATCGTTGTTATCGTTGTTACTGTTGTTATTGTTGTTATTGTTGTTACTGTTGTTACTGTGTTATCGTTGTTACTGTTGTTATCGTTGTTATCGTTGTTACTGTTGTTATCGTTGTTACTGTTGTTACTGTTGTTACTGTTGTTATCGTTGTTATTGTTGTTATTGTTGTTATTGTTGTTACTGTTGTTACTGTTGTATTGTTGTTACTGTTGTTACTGTTGTTATTGTTGTTACTGTTGTTACTGTTGTTATTGTTGTTATTGTTGTTACTGTTGTTATTGTTGTTACTGTTGTTACTGTTGTTATCGTTGTTATTGTTGTTACTGTTGTTATGTTGTTACTGTTGTTACTGTTGTTACTGTTGTTACTGTTGTTACTGTTGTTACTGTTGTTATTGTTGTTACTGTTGTTATTGTTGTTACTGTTGTTACTGTTGTTACTGTTGTTACTGTTGTTATTGTTGTTACTGTTGTTACTGTTGTTATCGTTGTTACTGTTGTTACTGTTGTTACTGTTGTTATCGTTGTTACTGTTGTTACTGTTGTTACTGTTGTTACTGTTGTTACTGTTGTTACTGTTGTTATCGTTGTTATCGTTGTTACCGTTGTTACCGTTGTTATTGTTGTTACTGTTGTTACTGTTGTTACTGTTGTTACTGTTGTTATCGTTGTTATCGTTGTTACTGTTGTTACTGTTGTTACTGTTGTTACTGTTGTTACTGTTGTTACTGTTGTTATCGTTGTTACTGTTGTTACTGTTGTTACTGTTGTTACTGTTGTTACTGTTGTTATTGTTGTTACTGTTGTTACTGTTGTTACTGTTGTTATCGTTGTTACTGTTGTTACTGTTGTTACTGTTGTTACTGTTGTTACTGTTGTTACTGTTGTTACTGTTGTTACTGTTGTTACTGTTGTTACTGTTGTTATCGTTACTGTTGTTACTGTTGTTATCGTTACTGTTGTTACTGTTGTTATCGTTACTGTTGTTACTGTTGTTATCGTTACTGTTGTTACTGTTGTTATCGTTGTTACTGTTGTTACTGTTGTTACTGTTGTTACTGTTGTTACTGTTGTTACTGTTGTTACTGTTGTTACTTGTTACTGTTGTTATCGTTGTTACTGTTGTTACTTGTTTACTGGTTTGTTACTGTTGTTACTGTTGTTACTGCTTGTTATTGTTGTTACTGTGTTACTGTTGTTACTGTTGTTACTGTTGTTACTGTTGTTACTGTTGTTATCGTGTTACTGTTGTTACTGTTGTTACTGTTGTTACTGTTGTTATACTGTTGTTACTGGTTGTTTACTGTTACTGTTGTTACTGTTGTTACTGTTGTTACTGTTGTTACTGTTGTTACTGTTGTTACTGTTGTTATCGTTGTTACTGTTGTTACTGTTGTTACTGTTGTTACTGTTGTTACTGTTGTTACTGTTGTTACTGTTGTTACTGTTGTTACTGTTGTTATCGTTGTTACTGTTGTTACTGTTGTTACTGTTGTTACTGTTGTTACTGTTGTTACTGTTGTTACTGTTGTTACTGTTGTTACTGTTGTTACTGTTGTTACTGTTGTTATCGTTGTTACTGTTGTTACTGTTGTTACTGTTGTTATCGTTGTTACTGTTGTTACTGTTGTTACTGTTGTTACTGTTGTTACTGTTGTTATTGTTGTTACTGTTGTTACTGTTGTTACTGTTGTTACTGTTGTTACTGTTGTTATCGTTGTTACTGTTGTTACTGTTGTTACTGTTGTTACTGTTGTTACTGTTGTTACTGTTGTTACTGTTGTTATCGTTGTTACTGTTGTTACTGTTGTTACTGTTGTTACTGTTGTTACTGTTGTTATCGTTGTTACTGTTGTTACTGTTGTTACTGTTGTTACTGTTGTTACTGTTGTTACTGTTGTTACTGTTGTTACTGTTGTTATCGTTGTTACTGTTGTTACTGTTGTTACTGTTGTTACTGTTGTTACTGTTGTTACCGTTGTTACCGTTGTTACCGTTGTTACCGTTGTTACCGTTGTTACCGTTGTTACTGTTGTTACTGTTGTTACTGTTGTTACTGTTGTTATTGTTGTTACTGTTGTTACTGTTGTTACTGTTGTTACTGTTGTTACTGTTGTTATTGTTGTTACTGTTGTTACTGTTGTTACTGTTGTTACTGTTGTTACTGTTGTTACTGTTGTTACCGTTGTTACCGTTGTTACCGTTGTTACCGTTGTTACCGTTGTTACCGTTGTTACCGTTGTTACCGTTGTTACCGTTGTTATTGTTGTTACTGTTGTTACTGTTGTTACTGTTGTTACTGTTGTTACTGTTGTTACCGTTGTTACCGTTGTTACCGTTGTTACCGTTGTTACCGTTGTTACCGTTGTTACCGTTGTTACCGTTGTTACCGTTGTTACCGTTGTTACCGTTGTTATTGTTGTTACTGTTGTTACTGTTGTTACTGTTGTTACTGTTGTTACTGTTGTTACTGTTGTTACTGTTGTTACTGTTGTTATTGTTGTTATTGTTGTTACTGTTGTTATTGTTGTTACTGTTGTTACTGTTGTTACTGTTGTTACTGTTGTTACTGTTGTTACTGTTGTTACTGTTGTTATTGTTGTTATTGTTGTTACTGTTGTTACTGTTGTTACTGTTGTTACTGTTGTTACTGTTGTTACTGTTGTTATTGTTGTTACTGTTGTTATTGTTGTTACTGTTGTTACTGTTGTTACTGTTGTTATTGTTGTTACTGTTGTTACTGTTGTTACTGTTGTTACTGTTGTTACTGTTGTTACTGTTGTTACTGTTGTTATTGTTGTTATTGTTGTTACTGTTGTTATTGTTGTTACTGTTGTTACTGTTGTTACTGTTGTTACTGTTGTTACTGTTGTTACTGTTGTTACTGTTGTTACTGTTGTTACTGTTGTTACTGTTGTTATCGTTGTTACTGTTGTTACTGTTGTTACTGTTGTTACTGTTGTTACTGTTGTTACTGTTGTTACTGTTGTTACTGTTGTTACTGTTGTTACTGTTGTTACTGTTGTTACTGTTGTTACTGTTGTTACTGTTGTTACTGTTGTTACTGTTGTTACCGTTGTTACCGTTGTTACCGTTGTTACTGTTGTTACTGTTGTTACCGTTGTTACCGTTGTTACTGTTGTTACTGTTGTTACTGTTGTTACTGTTGTTACTGTTGTTACTGTTGTTATTGTTGTTACTGTTGTTACTGTTGTTACTGTTGTTACTGTTGTTACTGTTGTTATTGTTGTTATTGTTGTTACTGTTGTTATTGTTGTTACTGTTGTTACTGTTGTTACTGTTGTTACTGTTGTTACTGTTGTTACTGTTGTTATTGTTGTTATTGTTGTTACTGTTGTTACTGTTGTTACTGTTGTTACTGTTGTTACTGTTGTTACTGTTGTTACTGTTGTTATTGTTGTTACTGTTGTTATTGTTGTTACTGTTGTTACTGTTGTTACTGTTGTTATTGTTGTTATTGTTGTTACTGTTGTTACTGTTGTTACTGTTGTTACTGTTGTTACTGTTGTTACTGTTGTTACTGTTGTTATTGTTGTTATTGTTGTTACTGTTGTTATTGTTGTTACTGTTGTTACTGTGTTACTGTTGTTACTGTTGTTACTGTTGTTACTGTTGTTACTGTTGTTTACTGTTGTTACTGTTGTTACTGTTGTTACTGTTGTTACTGTTGTTACTGTTGTTATCGTTGTTACTGTTGTTACTGTTGTTACTGTTGTTACTGTTGTTACTGTTGTTACTGTTGTTACTGTTGTTATTGTTGTTACTGTTGTTATTGTTGTTACTGTTGTTACTGTTGTTATTGTTGTTACTGTTGTTATTGTTGTTACTGTTGTTACTGTTGTTACTGTTGTTACTGTTGTTACTGTTGTTACTGTTGTTACTGTTGTTATTGTTGTTATTGTTGTTATTGTTGTTATTGTTGTTATTGTTGTTACTGTTGTTACTGTTGTTACTGTTGTTACTGTTGTTATTGTTGTTACTGTTGTTACTGTTGTTACTGTTGTTATTGTTGTTATTGTTGTTATTGTTGTTACTGTTGTTATTGTTGTTATTGTTGTTATTGTTGTTACTGTTGTTATTGTTGTTATTGTTGTTACTGCCGTCCAGTTGACAATTTTGATTCTTATTATTTTAATATTAATATTGTAAATATTCAAAGTAAACTTTGGCGACATGTACATTGTTGCGTCATGCCAATAAAGCATATCGAATTGAGAGAGAGAGAGAGAGAGAGAGGATCAAATCAAATCAAAATCAATTTTATTTATATAGCCCTTCGTACATCAGCTGATATCTCAAAGTGCTGTACAGAAACCCAGCCTAAAACCCCAAACAGTAAGCAATGCAGGTGCTGAAGCACGAGAGACAGAGACAGAGACAGAGACAGAGACAGAGACAGAGACAGAGACAGAGAGATCCACAGTGTTCACACTTGTGCAACAACTTAACATACAGTGCAACTCCCCAGGATACAACCATAATAGCACATGTATTATTAAAAGTGTAGATGTCTGTATAACACAACCAAGCAACAGAAAGCCTAAAGGGGAGACTGGCCTGGCTAAGTACATATTTAGGTATGCAGGTAGGTAGGTATTTAGGTATGTAGGTAGGTATTTAGGTAGGTAGGTAGGTATTTAGGTAGGTAGGTAGGTATTTAGGTATGTTTTTAGGTAGGTATTTAGGTATGTAGGTAGGTAGGTATTTATGTATGTAGGTAGGTAGGTATTTATGTATGTAGGTAGGTAGGTATTTAGGTATGTAGGTAGGTAGGTATTTAGGTATGTAGGTAGGTAGTTATTTAGGTATGTAGGTAGGTAGTTATTTAGGTAGGTAGGTAGGTAGTTATTTAGGTAGGTAGGTAGGTATTTAGGTATGTAGGTATTTAGGTAGGTAGGTATTTAGGTTGGTAGGTAGGTATTTAGGTATTTAGGTAGGTAGGTATTTAGGTAGGTAGGTATTTAGGTAGGTAGGTAGGTATTTAGGTAGGTAGGTATTTAGGTAGGTAGGTATTTAGGTAGGTAGGTAGGTAGGTAGGCAGGCAGGCAGGCAGGTATTTAGGTAGGTAGGTAGGTATGTAGGTAGGTAGGTATTAAGGTAGGCAGGCAGGCAGGCAGGCAGGCAGGCAGGCAGGCAGGCAGGCAGGCAGGCAGGCAGGCAGGTAGATAGATAGGTAGGCCTGTATGTGACTCCGTACCCAGGTTGTACCAGACGTCCCATCTCTCCGCTGAGTGTTCTGACCTCGATGATGCTCTGACCCAGGAAGTCATCAGACTCTCTCTTGAGACGCTGTTTCACCCTGGACTTGATGTCATCATCCTCGTCCCAAACACGCAGCTTGATACGTTCTGACGTGTTGTGGCACTCACTGGTGGAGGAGGGGTTTCATACGGTGATGTCATTATTCAGTCTTTATACGTTATTCATCGACATTTATGACTCAACATTTAACAAACAAAAAAAACTGAAAAGGAGAAAGGGAGGAAGAGGAGGAGGATTGTGGGAGATGTAGCGCACAAAGGGTGAGGTCAAAGGATGGAGAAGGGAAGGGTTGAAGACGAAGAGGGAGGAAGATGATTAGGAAGAAGGAGAGGGCGAGAAGAGAGGGGTAAAGAAGAGGAGGAGAAGAAGGAAAAGTCTTACAAGTCGAACGTCTCCTCCCAGACAGGGTTGAGGTTTCCGTAGATTGGTCTTGGTTCTCTTCTTAGTCTTCCCCACCTGGATGGTCACATAGGGGTCACTGGAGCCAGTCCTGTCTTTAGCCTGGAGACCCTGAGCACTGACAACTAACACACACACACACACACACACGTTATTAGTCATTAGTTATTAGTCACACACACTTACTTTGACCAAGTCTGTCTGTCTGTGTGTGTGTGTGTGTACACTGACACCAAGCAGTGGCAGGCTGTTTCACCTCGGTAACTTCCCTGCAACTAACATAACCATCTATAGTACATTAGGGTTACCAGATGTTTATCAGACAGCTGGTTGTTACTGTGGCTATCTGACCAATCCAGTCACTATAGTGGGCAAAAATGTGTTAAAATCACCTGGTCATTTTTGAAACATGGTTTAAAAGTGCTGGTGTAATAGTGTCATATCTATTCAAAGACTTCTCCTCACCTTCTGGCAAAGGTACACAGGTACTATAGTGTCTTGTCAACTTCAACAGCATGAATAAAACGATACACTCACACCCAGCAGGATATTTCCAAAAAGTTAGATCTGGCCATTTTTTGGGCTCCCGAGTGGCGCAGCGGTCTAAGGCACTGTATCTCAGTGCTAAAGGCGTCACTACAGACCTTGGTTTGATTCCAGTGGTGCTGTGGGGCGGTGTGGTGGGGTACTGTTGTGGTGGTATGGTGGGGTAATGTGGAGATGGTGTGATGGGGTAATGTTGTGGAGGTGTGGTGGGGTAATGTTGTGGTGGTGTGGTAGGGTAATGTTGTGGAGGTGTGGTGGGGTACTGTTGTGGAGGTGTTGTGGGGTAATGCGGTGTAATGTGGTGGGGTATGTTGGGGAGGGGTGGTGCGGTAATGTGGGGTAATGTGGTGGGGGTACTGTTGTGGAGGTGTTGTGGGGGTAATGTGGGGTAATGTGTTGGGGCAATGTTGGGGAGGTGTGGTGGGGTAATGTTGTGGAGGTGTGGTGCGGTAATGTGGGGTAATGTGGTGGGGGTAATGTTGTGGCGGTGTGGTGGGGTAATGTGGGGATGGTGTGGTGGGTTGTTGTGGTGCAGGGCGGTGGGGTACTGTTGTGGCGGTGTGGTGGGGGTAATGTGGGGATGGTGTGGTGGGGAACTGTTGTGGCGGTGTTGTGGGGTGTGGTGGGGTACTGTTGTGGCGGTGGTTGTGGGGTAATGTGGGGATGGTGTGGTGGGGTAATGTGGGGATGGTGTGGTGGGGTACTGTGGGGATGGTGTGGTGGGGTA
>NC_034176.2:7489911-7494761 GCF_002021735.2 Oncorhynchus kisutch | reverse complement strand
TCTGTCTGTCTGTCTGTCTGTCTGTCTGTCTGTCTGTCTGTCTGTCTGTCTGTCTGTCTGTCTGTCTGTCTGTCTGTCTGTCTGTCTGTCTGTCTGTCTGTCTGTCTGTCTGTCTGTCTGTCTGTCCTGTCTGTCTGTCTGTCTGTCTGTCTGTCTGTCTGTCTGTCTGTCTGTCTGTCTGTCTGTCTCTTTGTCTGTCTGTCTGTCTGTCTGTCTGTCTGTCTGTCTGTCTGTCTGTCTGTCTGTCTGTCTGTCTGTCTGTCTGTCTGTCTGTCTGTCTGTCTGTCTGTCTGTCTGTCTGTCTGTCTGTCTGTCTGTCTGTCTCTTTGTCTGTCTCTTGTCTGTCTGTCTGTCTGTCTGTCTGTCTGTCTGTCTGTCTGTCTGTCTGTCTGTCTGTCTGTCTGTCTGTCTGTCTGTCTGTCTGTCTGTCTGTCTGTCTGTCTGTCTGTCTGTCTGTCTGTCTGTGTCTTGCTAGACCTGCTAATCAAACAGCTCTGAAACTGTTAGCCGCTCCATGCTAAATGGCTAGAATGCTCTGAGGAGAAAAACAGGAGACAAACTAAGAGCCCACTCTGCCATCGTAATCACGGTCCGTATGAGGTGTGTTAAACATACGACAGCTTGTGTGTGTGGGAGAAGCGTTGGACTGGATTCTAATTGGAGTGTATTTTGTTAACGTGAAGTAAGGCGCCAGACTCGTTTCATAAACGTAACAGCAGATTGTTTTCTCCTTTTAACAAAGAGAAGAGCAGATGGTCACTTGACTTTGTGGAGTACCAGAACACGTTGACTAAAGCTCAGGTCTACTTTCTCTCTCTGCGGTTCGACTGTTGAGCTCAGAGTGTTGTTGACTTGTTGTTGTCAATGTGTGCGGCCGTGAGCATTGTGCAGTCGTGACACCCAGCTTGTGTTTCCCAAACAGAGTGTGTGTGTGTGTGTGTGTGTGTGTGTGTGTGTGTGTGTGTGTGTCCATGCTATCATACAGTATTATACTGGTATTTAGACATTCATGTCACTGGGATTGGAAGGACAAATGGCTAAAACCAGGAGGAGAAAACTCACTGACACTTACCATTGTCTGAGGGAAGAGAGAGAGACAGGGCAGGCAGCCGAGAGAGAGAGAGACAGGGCAGGCAGCGAGAGAGAGAGAGAGACAGGGCAGGCAGCGAGAGAGAGAGAGACAGGGCAGGCAGCGAGAGAGAGAGAAGACAGGGCAGGCAGCGAGAGAGAGAGAGACAGGGCAGGCAGCGAGAGAGAGAGAGACAGGGCAGGCAGAGAGAGAGAGAGACAGGGCAGGCAGCGAGAGAGAGAGAGACAGGGCAGGCAGCGAGAGAGAGAGAGACAGGGCAGAGAGAGACAGGGCAGGCAGAGAGAGAGAGAGAGACAGGGCAGGCAGAGAGAGAGAGAGAGAGAGAGAGAGAGAGGGCAGGCAGGCAGAGAGAGAGAGACAGGGCAGAGGGAGAGAGACAGGGCAGGCAGAGAGAGAGAGAGAGAGACAGGGCAGAGAGAGACAGGGCAGGCAGAGAGAGAGAGAGACAGGGCAGAGGGAGAGAGACAGGGCAGAGGGAGAGAGACAGGGCAGGCAGAGAGAGAGAGACAGGGCAGAGAGAGACAGGGCAGGCAGAGAGAGAGAGAGACAGGGCAGAGGGAGAGAGACAGGGCAGGCAGAGAGAGAGAGAGAGAGACAGGGCAGAGAGAGAGAGAGAGAGAGAGAGAGAGAGAGACAGGGGCAGAGAGAGAGAGAGAGACAGGGCAGAGGGAGAGAGGGAGGGCAGAGGGAGAGAGAGAGGGCAGAGGGAGAGAGACAGGGCAGAGAGAGAGAGAGAGAGAGAGAGAGAGAGAGAGAGAGAGGAGAGAAGACAGGGCAGAGAGAGAGAGAGAGAGACAGGGCAGAAGAGAGAGAGAGAGAGAGAGAGAGAGGGCAGAGGGAGAGAGAGAGAGAGAGAGAGACAGGGCAGAGAGAGAGAGAGAGAGAGAGAGAGAGGGCAGAGGGAGAGAGGGAGGGCAGAGGGAGAGAGAGAGACAGGGCAGAGAGAGACAGGGCAGAGAGAGAGAGAGGGAGGGCAGAGGGAGAGAGGGAGGGCAGAGGGAGAGAGGGACATTAATATTTTGTAATATATTACTTTACCTTACCTTAACTTTACCTTATTTAACTATTCATTTACTTCCACAGATGTTATTCTGTTTGTCTGAGGTACTGTAAATTCAGGGGTGAAAGGTCAAAATGACAGTAGGTAAGAGGGCAGGGTTGAGGGGTCAAAAGAACTCACCAGCTCGCCGACCAGGGGGATAGGCTGTTTTTTGCGGAGGTCAGGCATACTGTCGATCCCAAAGGGCGTGGCACCACTAAACACACAAAGTTATAAACAACAAAATAAAAACAAAACACAGGATCAAATATATTAGAGGTTATAATTACAGGAGTATGTTCAGACACACACACACACACACACACACACACACAGAGGCAGTGTCACTGACGCAGGCTTGGTCCACGGGTGCTTGCTGGGCTCTCCATCTCTGTCTCGGCCCTGTAATAGAGGTCAAAGGTCAGATGTTTAGCCACTGAGACCGACAGTTCTTATAGAAGTTATAATAATATAGCATGCCCACATTATATCAGACAGAGAAAGACAAAGAGATAAAGGTACAGAAAGAGAGAGACAGAGAAAGAGAGAGACAGAGAAAGAGAGAGGGAGAAAGACAGAGGGAGAAAGAGAGAGGGAGAAAGACAGAGGGAGAAAGAGAGAGACAGAGAAAGACAGAGGGAGAAAGAGAGAGGGAGAAAGACAGAGGGAGAAAGAGAGAGACAGAGAAAGAGATTGACAGAGAAAGAGAGACAGAGAAAGATATAGTCAGAGATAGACAAAGAAAGAGATACACAGACAAAGACAGAGAAAGAGACAGAGAAAGAGAGAGACAGAGAAAGAGAAAGAGAAAAAACTCCTCTAATGTTCCCTCAACTCCTCTAATGTTCCCTCAACTCCTCTAATGTTCCCTCAACTCCTTTAATGTTCCCTCAACACCTTTAATGTTCCCTCAACTCCTCTAATGTTCCCTCAAATCCTTTAATGTTCCCTCAACTCCTCTAATGTTCCCTCAACTCCTTTAATGTTCCCTCAACTACACTAATGTTCCCTCAACTCCTTTAATGTTCCCTCAACTCCTTTAATGTTCCCTCAACTACACTAATGTTCCCTCAACTCCTTTAATGTTCCCTCAACTACACTAATGTTCCCTCAACTCCTCTAATGTTCCCTCAACTCCTCTAATGTTCCCTCAACTCCTTTAATGTTCCCCCAACACCTTTAATGTTCCCTCAACTCCTTTAATGTTCCCTCAACTACACTAATGTTCCCTCAACTCCTTTAATGTTCCCTCAACTCCTTTAATGTTCCCTCAACTACACTAATGTTCCCTCAACTCCTTTAATGTTCCCTCAACTACACTAATGTTCCCTCAACTCCTCTAATGTTCCCTCAACTCCTCTAATGTTCCCTCAACTCATTAATGTTCCCTCAACTCCTTTAATGTTCCCTCAACTCCTCTAATGTTCCCTCAACTCCTCTAATGTTCCCTCAACTCCTCTAATGTTCCCTCAAATCCTTAATGTTCCCTCAACTCCTCTAATGTTCCCTCAACTCCTTTAATGTTCCCTCAACTACACTAATGTTCCCTCAACTCCTTTAATGTTCCCTCAACTCCTTTAATGTTCCCTCAAACTACACTAATGTTCCCTCAACTCCTTTAATGTTCCCTCAACTACACTAATGTTCCCTCAACTCCTCTAATGTTCCCTCAACTCCTCTAATGTTCCCTCAACTCCTTTAATGTTCCCCCCAACACCTTTAATGTTCCCTCAACTCCTTTAATGTTCCCTCAACTACACTAATGTTCCCTCAACTCCTTTAATGTTCCCTCAACTCCTTTAATGTTCCCTCAACTACCACTAATGTTCCCTCAACTCCTTTAATGTTCCCTCAACTACACTAATGTTCCCTCAACTCCTCTAATGTTCCCTCAACTTCCTCTTAAGTTCCCTCACTCATAATTCCTCAAACTCCTTTAATGTTCCCTCAACTCCTCTAATGTTCCCTCAACTCCTCTAATGTTCCCTCAACTCCTCTAATGTTCCCTCAACTCCTCTAATGTTCCCTCAAAATCCTTTAATGTTCCCTCAACTCCTTTAATGTTCCCTCAACTCCTTTACTATTCCCTCAACTCCTCTAATGTTCCCTCAACTCCTCTAATGTTCCCTCAACTCCTCTAATGTTCCCTCAACTCCTCTAATGTTCCCTCAACTCCTCTAATGTTCCCTCAACTCCTTTAATGTTCCCTCAACTCATTTAATGTTCCCTCAACTTTTTAATGTTCCCTCAACTCCTTTAATGTTCCCTCAACTCCTTTAATGTTCCCTCAACTCCTCTAATGTTCCCTCAACTCCTCTAATGTTGCCTCAACTCCTCTAATGTTCCCTCAACTCCTTTAATGTTCCCTCAACTCCTTTAACAAGGAAAACAAGAAGGCCTGCGTGAAGTGGCAACCTTATAAAGGGTCAAGGGTCAAATCACCAACAAGAGACAATCCAAACTAAGGAAGCAATGTAGGCAATACTACTGTACATGTTGTTGCCATGTAACACAGTAGTAGAAAATGGTATTAACTCATGAGCAAGAATGGTCAACGGCAAAGCACACAAACATGTTATGAGGACATGCACATAAAGACATTGACTTGAGAAAAGAGACCTGATCGTCATGTCGACTTCCATCTGAAAGGGAGGAAAGAGAAAGAGAAGAGAGGAGGGAGATAGAGAGAGAAGAGAGGAGAGAGGAGAGAGAGAGAGAGAG
>NC_034176.2:7485781-7489811 GCF_002021735.2 Oncorhynchus kisutch | reverse complement strand
GGACAGTAGTGATGCTGGGTGGGGGGGGAGATGGTACGAGTAGTGATGCTGGGGGTGGAGATAGTACAATAGTGATGCTGGGGAGGGGGTGATGGTACAATAGTGGTTGCTGGGGTGGGGGTGTGGTAACAATAGTGATGCTGGGGTGGGGGTGATGGTTCAATAGTGATGCTGGGGTGGGGGTGATGGTACAATAGTGATGCTGGGAGGGTGATGCTACAGTATTGATGCTGGGGGGTTGGTACAAGAGTGATCTAGAGAGATGGTACAGTAGTGATGCTGGGAGAGATGGTACAGTAGCGATGCTGGAGGGTGATGGTACAGTAGTGATGCAGGGGGAGGTGGTACAATAGTGATGCTGGGAGGGGGGTGGGTAGCATAGTGATGCAGGGGGGATGTACAATAGTGATGCTGGGCGGTGATGGTACAGTAGTGATGCTGGGGGTGGGGGGGGATGGTACAGTAGTGATGCTGGGGGGGTGATGGTACAGTATTAATGCTGGAGAGATGGTACAGTAGTGATGCTGGGGGGGTGATGGTACAGTAGTGATGCTGGGAGGGTGATGGTACAGTAGTGATGCAGGGGGAGGTGGTACAATAGTGATGCTGGGAGGGGGGTGGTACAGTAGTGATGCAGGGGTGGATGGTACAATAGTGATGCTGGGGGTGTGATGGTACAGTAGTGATGCTGGGGTGGGGGGGATGGTACAGTAGTGATATTGGGGGGTGATGGTGCAATAGTGATGCTGGGGGGGGTGATGGCACAGTAGTGATGCTGGAGAGATGGTACAGTAGTGATGCTGGGGGGGGTGATGGTACATTAGTGATGCTGGGTGGTGATGGTACATTAGTGATGCTGGGAGTGTGATGATACAGTAGTGATGGTGGGAGGGTGATGGTACAGTAGTGATGCTGGGAGGGGGTGATGGTACAATAGTGATGCTGGGGGGGTGAGTATACAGTAGTGATGCTGGAGAGTGATGGTACATTAGTGATGCTGGTGGGGTGAGTGTACAGTAGTGATGCTGGGATGGGTGATGCTACAGTAGCGATGCTGGGAGGGTGATGGTACATTAGTGATGCTGGTGGGGTGAGTGTACAGTAGTGATGCTGGGAGGGGTGATGGTACAGTAGTGATGCTGGGAGGGTGATGGTACAGTAGTAATGCTGGGGGGTGCTACATTAGTGATGATGGAGGGTGATGGTAAAGTAGTGATGCTGGGAGGCTGATGGTAGAGTAATGCTGGGAGGGTGATGCTACAGTAGTGATGCTGGGAGGGTGATGGTACAGTAGTAATGCTGGGAGGGTGATGCTACAGTAGTGATGCTGGGTGGGTGAGTATACAGTAGTGATGCTGGGGGGGTGATGGTAAAATAGCAAAATGACTAGGTAGATGTGAGAGAATAGAACGAAAAATAGTTATTCATGCTAATAAATAAATAACCAGATGATGAACATGTGCTCTTGTTCCAGACAGTGCTTTACGAGTAACAGTACGACTGATGGTGATAGCTACCTGGAATGAGGTTGTCCTCCTTGAAGGTGGACATGGTCATGCTGGTGAGCTGGCGCCGTGACTCCCTCTTCTCCCGAAGGATCTGCTGGAAGGTCCTCAGGCACTTCAGCCTCCGCACCTCCCTTATCTCCAGGGTGTGCTCCTCTGCTCTCTCTGCCTTTCCCACTGCATCTCTTGCTGCTTCGCCTTCTGGGGCTGCAGGCGTATCTGGGACTTCTGGGTCTTCTGTGTCGGGCTGTGGCAGCGACAGGGATGGGGGTTCGTCTCCCTGCTCCTCCTGGGGTGCCGGCTCCTCAGCCGAGAAGGAGAGTGAGAGGGACTCTACAGTGGTGCATTGCGATAGAGAGATGTTCCGAGTGGGGGTGTGTGTTGGGCCCTGAGGCAGAGGATAGGCTCCTTTTTCTTCTGCCTCTGCATTGGGTGGGGAGACCATAGGCTCTGGGCCAAGTGACGCAAAGTCTAGGCCTGTTTGGGAAACGTCCTGTCCGGAGTAAGGAAGGAGAGAAGGTCCGTAAGGGTCATCTTGAGCCTGTTGGTGGCCGTCGCTGACCTCCTCTGGCAGGGTTTCACCTGGGCAGGGGGCAGAGGGGGCAGAGGAGAGGACACAGGTCTGGGTTAGTCTCTCTGTGTCATCCAAGGCCCCTGGGTCCAACCCATCCTCTTTTGACGTTTGGGACATATCTGCGTGGGGTAGGTTTGTTTGAGACTCCACCAAAAAGCTTGTGGGCTCAGTCTCATCTCCAGGACTCTTGTCGGTTCCGGGTCCTTCCAACTTGCGTAGTGCCTCCCGCAGGGCGGAGCTGAAGTCCAGCACGGCTCGCCCGATTCGCTTCACGTTAAAACCAACGTTTTGGATCTCTGCACTGTTAGGGCGCGGGAGGTGCCCTAGCATAACTCCTTCATCTGTACTGACCAATGGCATGTCTGTTTCAGCCACAGTAGTACAGGTCACCTGTAGTGAGCTCCAGGTACTGGTCACCTCTGTAAACTCTTCAGTCATGTCGTGCTCATGGCCAGAATAGTTCTCCAGGTAACTATCTACTTGGCAGTCAGTTGGGTAGCTGAGATCTGTGGGGGGAGCTGTGTAGCCATAGCTCTCCACTCCTTCTGTATGTCCTTCCACTGAGTGGTAACCAGAGCTCTGGGGAAATAAGCAATCGGCAGCACCCTTGTATCCCAGGCTGGGGTACTCTGAGTGGATGTCTGTGGGAACTTGAGTCCCATGATGTTGTTGCAGCCTCCGTCTATGGCAGCGCCACTCCTCGCGACTGGAAGTGCTGGCGGGGGAGTTGTAGTGTAGTCCAGAGGAGTGGAGAGAGTGGAGGTCGGAGCTTCCTGTGGAGGACTCGGCCAGGGTACCAGTACTATACCCATATGAGCCCCTATACCGATCCCAGCTCCCTGTCCCCTCCAAACAGGCAGGCCCCTCTCCTTCCTGCTCTTCCAGACTCCTCTGTCTGGAATAACATTGTTCTTCACACCATATAGTCGTCTCAGTCCCACCATGTTCTTGGCCACCACCACCCCAGCTCTCCACCCCACCACCCCTACTACCACCTCTAGCACCACCACGCATTGCACCGTGGCTGGATGAGGGTCTCTCAAGGACCGACTCTGAATTGATGCTGTGTTCTGAGGATAGGGAGCTGGTGCTTGGGAAGTCCTGGTCGTCCTGCCGCTCCAGGTAGCCACAGCTCAGTTTGCTGACCATGGTGGGCTCTGGGATGCTGTGTTTCGGCAGCTCATCCTCCTCCTGCTGCTGGCCAACAGGCTCCACTAATTCGGTGCCTGGCGAGACTGTGGTAGACTTCTCTTCTAATGTTGGCAAGTGGAACTCCACTGGCATCCCGTGGATGCTGTGGCGTTGGCTGAAGACGGACGGTCGGCAGACATTGGAATCTGAAGGCACCATCTGCCTGCCTAAACTGCCGTAGGCGCTGACAGGCCTCTGGTGAGGGGTGAAGGAGGATCTGTCACTGCCTCCTGCTGCCCCAGACCAAGCCCCATCTCCTGGACTGCCACTAGCCTTGTTTCCTGAGCGAATGCCCTCTATCTCCAGGAGCACAGCATCCACACAGGAAGACACCTCCTCTACAGAGCCACGCACGGATGAAAGGTAATCTCGCAGGTCCGAGATCTCCTCCTGGATTTTGTTGATCCCTCTCAGCTCTTTGAGAATGTGCTCGATGATGGCACTAGACTCCTCTTCCTCCTCTTCCTCCTCCTCCTCGTCTTCTTCTTCCTCGTCCACCTCCAGCAGAGTATCGTGCCGTGTTCTGTTGAAGTTGTAATCCACATAGTCACCCATAGAAACAGGTCTCTTTTGATCTGCACGGGTCCGACCGAAGTCAGCCTTCCCTCCTGCTGCCCCTGCCTCTGCGGCAAACATTGAGCTGTTTCTGTTTGGGCTAATCCGGTTCTGGTGTAGGACTTCTCTTCTCTGTTCTGGAATGGTCCGGATACCTGCCGGGATTATCCATTTCTGGTGTTTGGGTGTTCGTCTCTTTTCTGGG
>NC_034176.2:7475781-7480781 GCF_002021735.2 Oncorhynchus kisutch | reverse complement strand
AAATGTATGACCATATTAGAGACACATATTTCCCTCAGATTACACAGACCCACAAATAATTAGAAATCAAATCCAATTTTGACAAACTCCCATATCTACTGGGTGAAATACCACAGTGTTCCATCACAGAAGCAAGTGACCTGTTGCCACAAGATACGGGCAACCAGTGAAGAACAAACACCACTGTAAATACAACCCATATTTATGTTTATTTATGTCTCCTTTTGTACTTTAACTATTTGCAATTCTTTACAAAAGGGTATATAGACATAATATGACATTTCAAATGTCTCTATTCATTTGGAACTTTTGTGAGTGTAATATTTACTGTTTATTTTTATAGTTTTTTTTCTCACTTTTGCTTATTGTCTACCTCACTTGCTTTGGCAATGTTAACACGTTTCCCATGCCAATAAAGCCCTTGAATTGAGAGAGAGAGAGAGAGAGAGAGGGAGAGAGAATATAATGGAGGGAGATGAGAGAGAGAGCATAAGAGTGAAAGAGCGATAGAGAGAGAGGGAGAGAGAGAATGTGAGTGAGAAAGAAAAAGAGAGTGATGCTTGTGTCTTTTTCTGAGGCCAGCAGAAACACAGACAGGTCTGTCTAACGCACCTGTGTCCAACTCCCTCCATGGAGGGCCGAGTGTCTGTGGGTTTTCGCTCCACCCTTGATGAATTAAGGTCACAAATTAGTAAGGAACTCCCCTCACCTGGTATTTCACGTCGTGAAATTAGTTGGACACCCCTGGTAACGGCATGGTAGAGACTGATGGACGCCAACAATGTATGGTCTCTAAACATAAATATATCTGGGATGAACACTCCTCTGGACGCCATGGCAACACAGTGCCAGGTCCCTGTGGCCGAGAGACAGAGCTTCAGCTAACTAAAGAACGAGAAGCGGAGGAGGAGAAGAGGAGGAGAGGAGAAAGATGGGATCACAGCACTACTGTGGTGGGAGGACGAGTTCAGTGACTCCAGCTGTCACAGCTGCCATTAACGAGAGAGAGAGACAGAGAGACAGAGAGAGAGAGAGAGAGAGAGAGAGGGAGAAACCGAGAGAGAGACACAGAGAGAGGGAGAAACAGAAAGAGATAGACTGAGAGAGAGAGAAACAGAGAGAGAGAGTACAGGTGAGAGAGAGAGGAAATGAGAGATTAAGAGAGAGGAAGACAAGGGAGAGAGCAAGAGAGAAGCATAGCAATTGAGTAAAATACAAATATAGGTGGAGAAAAAGAAAATGAAAAGACAAGAATAATGAGAGAGAGAAAGGAGGATAAAGACTAGCAGAATGAGAGAGAGGGGAAGGAGAATAAAGACTAGCAGAATGAGAGAGAGGAAGGAGGATAAAGACTAGCAGAATGAGAGAGAGGAAGGAGGATAAAGACTAGCAGAATGAGAGAGAGAGGAAGGAGGATAAAGACTAGCAGAATGAGAGAGAGAGGAAGGAGGATAAAGACTAGCAGAATGAGAGAGAGAGGAAGGAGGATAAAGACTAGCAGAATGAGAGAGAGGAAGGAGGATAAAGACTAGCAGAATGAGAGAGAGGAAGGAGGATAAAGACTAGCAGAATGAGAGAGAGGAAGGAGGATAAAGACTCGCAGAATGAGAGAGAGAGGAAGGAGGATAAAGACTAGCAGAATGAGAGAGAGAGGAAGGAGGATAAAGACTAGCAGAATGAGAGAGAGGAAGGAGGATAAAGACTAGCAGAATGAGAGAGAGGAAGGAGGATAAAGACTAGCAGAATGAGAGAGAGGAAGGAGGATAAAGACTAGCAGGAGACAGTTACCATCTGAAAGCCAGTCCCTCTAGGAGACAGTTACCATCTGAAATCCAGTCCCTCCAGGAGACAGTTACCATCTGAAATCCAGTCCCTCCAGGAGACAGTTACCATCTGAAAGCCAGTCCCTCCAGGAGACAGTTACCATTTGAAAGCCAGTCCCTCCAGGAGACAGTTACCATCTGAAAGCCAGTCCCTCCAGGAGACTGTTACCATCTGAAAGCCAGTCCCTCTAGGAGACAGTTACCATTTGAAAGCCAGTCCCTCTAGGAGACAGTTACCATCTGAAAGCCAGCCCCTCCAGGAGACAGTTACCATCTGAAAGCCAGTCCCTCCAGGAGACAGTTACCATCTGAAATCCAGTCCCTCCAGGAGACAGTTACCATCTGAAAGCCAGTCCCTCCAGGAGACAGTTACCATCTGAAAGCCAGTCCCTCCAGGAGACAGTTACCATCTGAAATCCAGTCCCTCCAGGAGACAGTTACCATCTGAAAGCCAGTCCCTCCAGGAGACAGTTACCATCTGAAATCCAGTCCCTCCAGGAGACAGTTACCATCTGAAAGCCAGTCCCTCTAGGAGACAGTTACCATCTGAAAGCCAGTCCCTCTAGGAGACAGTTACCATCTGAAATCCAGTCCCTCCAGGAGACAGTTACCATCTGAAAGCCAGTCCCTCTAGGAGACAGTTACCATCTGAAAGCCAGTCCCTCCAGGAGACAGTTACCATCTGAAATCCAGTCCCTCCAGGAGACAGTTACCAGCTGAAATCCAGTCCCTCCAGGAGACAGTTACCATCTGAAGCCAGACCCTCCAACAGACAGTCATCAGATGAAATCCAGTCCCTCCAACAGACAGTTATCAGCTGAAAACCAGTCCCTCCAGGAGACTGTTACCATCTGAAAGCCAGTCCCTCTAGGAGACAGTTATCATTTGAAAGCCAGCCCCCCCAGAAGACAGTTATCAGCTGAATGCTGACCCCTCTTGGACACAGTTATCAGCTGAAAACCAGTCCCTCCCCAGGAGACAGCTATCATCTGAAAGCCAGCACCCCCAGGACACAGTTATCAGCTGAAAACCAGTCCCTCCAACAGTCAGTTATCAGCTGAAAACCAGTCCCTCCAATAGACAGTTATCAGCTGAAAGCCAGTCCCTCCCCAACAGACAGTTACCAGCTGAAAACCAGTCCCTCCAACAGACAGTTATCAGCTGAAAGCCAGTCCCTCTAGGATTCCATGATTGCAATTTTTTTTATAGCAAAATCACAATTTCCCCCATTATATGTGAGTGCTTGCAAATTTGACCAATCACAGCACACCACTCCACATAAAGCAGTTGTATCACCGCAATATTATTACATACAACTAACCAATCACCACTGTACAACATTTCAACCAATCAACGCACATTCACCGCATCATTTTGACAGGCACTTCATCCGAGTGGACTGAGATACAGAAAGGGGGAGGAGTGGCCATATGTAAACATGTCAAATCTATTTTCATGGCGTCCCAATCTTTAATAAAAAATGTGAACTTCTGTTCATTTCCGATCATAGACTACAGCTCAGTGTTCAACACTATAGTGCCCTCCAAGCTAAGGACTCTGGGACTGAACATCTTCCTCTGCTACTGGATCCTGGACTTCCTGACGGGCCGCTTCCAGGTGGTGAGGGTAGGCAACAACACATCTGTCACGCTGACCCTCAACACGGGGGTCCCTCAGGTGTGCGTGCTTAGTCCTCTCCTGTACTCTCTGTTCACCCACTACTGTGTGGCTGTGCACGACTCAAACACCATCATTGCCGAGGACAAGACGGTGATGGGCCTGATCGTCAGTGACCATGAGACAGCCTATTGGGAGGAGGTCAGAGACCTGGCAGTGTGGTGCCAGGACAACAACCTCTCCCTCGACGTCAGCATCTATTCCCCAGTACTTCTGTCCAGTTAAGACATTAGCATTTACATGACGCACATCACGAACAGAAGCACACAGGCTCGCATGTACACACAGCAATAAAACTGACCTACAGTACCAGTCAGCAGTGTGGACACAGTCTCAACGTCAACAGTTAAGAGGCAACTCCAGGATGCTGGCCTTCTAGGCAGAGTTGCAACTTGCTGTTTATTTTCTATGCCCTTATCTAGTCCCTTTACCTCTAACTGAATGTACACATGTCCTCGAGTAACCTGTACCCCGGCACATTGACTCAGTACCGGTACCCCCTGTATATAGCCACATTATTTTAATTTAATTTAGTAACTTTTTGTTTAAAAAATTTACTTTATTTAGTGAATATTTTCTTAACTCTATTTCTTGAAATGCATTGTTGGTTAAGGGCTTGTAAGTCAGCATTTCACGGTAAGGTCTACACCTGTTGTATTAGGCATATGTGACAAATACAATTTGATTTAATATTGATAGTAATTTTTGTCCATCTTGAGATGCCGTAGCCAGTATACACTTCCTCAAAATAGCCAGAATTAGAACTGAAGAAATCAGTCATTAATTTTGACGCTTTTGTTGAGGAAATCTTAGTAGCGCAATTTTACATTTAACTAAGATGATTGGTGTAGTATTTGTCAAGTGACAAAATATGCATGAAAACAAATTGTCTCTTGTTGAACGACAAGAGACAATTTGAGAGACAAGAATCCCTACTGATGACCAATCACCAACGAAGGGCTGTAGACTTCGGGCTATTGACTTCCTGCTTGCCTTGTGAGAAAATGTTATGTGGACAAACTGCCGGGGGAAAACAAATTCTGCCCGTACTGTCCTGAACTGTTTCGAATTGGAAGCATGCGGATGTCTTAACCATTCAATGTCTTGAATCAAAATGCATTGTGGGATCAGATCTGCATCCACACCGGTGATGCCGGTGGTGAGATTGACATACAGAATGTCCTTTAAACCCCAGTGTTATGAGGCTGAAGCACTCACCAACCGTAATTCAATAGGGCCCTATCAAACCTGGTTCATTTTTTCCTAAATTCCATTTTCTATATTTAGTTTTTCCAGGTTTTGTTTTTTTTACTTGTTTTTTTACATTTGTTTTCTCTCAAAATCACACTTTTTTATTAGAAAAACAACATGTTTCAATTCCACAACAGATCAGGAGACCACTTTTGAGGTCTTGGAAAAATATAATACGTTTTAATTTTTCGGTGTAGCTACCCTTTAATTAAATTGTTGCATCAGCAATTTAGCTGCGTTTCTGTAGCA
>NC_034176.2:7460781-7470781 GCF_002021735.2 Oncorhynchus kisutch | reverse complement strand
ACTACAGTAACATACAGTAGACTACAGTAGAATACAGTAGACTACAGTAGAATACAGTAAAGTATATCCTTCCTGTTTGGCCCTGTCCGGGGGTGTCCTCAGATGGGGCCACAGTGTCTCCTGACCCCTCCTGTCTCAGCCTCCAGTATTTATGCTGCAATAGTTTATCTGTCGGTGGGCTAGGGTCAGTTTGTTATATCTGGAGTACTTCTCCTGTCCTATTCGGTGTATTCTGTGTGAATTTAAGTGTGCTCTCTCTAATTCTCTCTTTCTCTCTTTCTTTCTCTCTCTCAGAGGACCTGAGCCCTAGGACCATGCCTCAGGACTACCTGACATGATGACTCCTTGCTGTCCCCAGTCCACCTGGCCGTGCTGCTGCTCCAGTTTCAACTGTTCTGCCTTATTATTATTGACACCATGCTGGTCATTTATGAACATTTGAACATCTTGGCCATGTTCTGTTATAATCTCCACCCGGCACAGCCAGAAGAGGACTGGCCACCCCACATAGCCTGGTTCCTCTCTAGGTTTCTACCTAGGTTTTGGCCTTTCTAGGGAGTTTTTCCTAGCCACCGTGCTTCTACACCTGCATTGCTTGCTGTTTGGGGTTTTAGGTTGGGTTTCTGTACAGCACTTTGAGATATCAGCTGATGTACGAAGGGCTATATAAATACATTTGATTTGATTTAAAGTCAGCAGTAGGCAGACAGAAAATAAATGAATCCAGTGAAAGCTAAGAAGAGAGAAACAGAGGTGAGGTACTGTAGAGACTAAGAGCAGTGCGGTGGCAGCAATATTTCCACATGTCCCTGTGGATTTCTCTTGAGGACATTCTGTCTGTATGAGGTTTAAATAGAATCCCTCGGCTCAGCTGGCTGCGGTAAGGACGGCAGAGGACATGTGTTTCTTTGTCTTCACTATTTCTGCTATTTGCAAGTTAGCTTTGTCAAAACGGTCTGTGCACGCACGGCATAATCTGTAAGTCAACAGGTGATCATGCAGACAGTCAGCCACGGAGAGAGATAGCAAAACAGACACCAACTTACCTAACAAAGATATCTCCCGAGATAAATCGATAACAATCAAGAGGAACCGAAGAGGGAAATACAACCTGTTGAACAAAGTTTCAAATCAACTGAATCCTCTAGAAAGAGCCTGGCAAGGGGTGATCCACGAGAGGAGCAGAGTCCAACCATCAACAGGAGAGCTTCAAGTCCAACCATCAATAGGAGAGCTTCAAGTCCAACCATCAATAGGAGAGCTTCAAGTCCAACCATCAATAGGAGAGCTTCAAGTCCAACCATCAATAGGAGAGCTCCAAGTCCAACCATCAATAGGAGAGCTTCAAGTCCAACCATCAATAGGAGAGCTTCAAGTCCAACCATCAATAGGAGAGCTTCAACAACCACACTGCTTTTTTTGTGGTTGAAAAGGCTAAAGGAATGTTAAAAGTGAGGGCATGACTGTCAAGTCCCCCCCACTGGTGTTCGATGGGAAATCCCATAAGCCTTAGCAGCGAGGTAAGCACTGACATCTGTACTGGTCCAAAGCAGAAAGAGAAAGGAAAAACTGTCTATACTCTCTATCTCTATATTTTCTCTCTCTCTCTCTCTCTCTCTCTCTCTCTCTCTCTCTCTCTCTCTCTCTCTCTCTCTCTCTCTCTCTCTCTCTTTTCCTTTCTAACACACACAGTACTATCACTCTCTTTCTTTCTCAATCCTCCTCTCTTTCACACTCTGACACGTGCCACACTCGCTCACACAAGCTCTCTCCTCGTCTTTCTTTATCAATCTATAGTCCCTTCATCCTGTTTTGTCTTTCTCACCCTCTATTTTTCTCCTCTTCTCTCCTCTCACTCCAGTCGGAGTGAATGCAGCTTGTTGCTCAGAGAAAACAGCTGCTCTACGACTTCTGCACTCCCTCACTCTACCAATCTCCTTCTTTCTTGCGCTCGCTCTGGCTCTTTTCCTGCTCTCTCTCCTTTCATGCTCTCTCTCTCCTTTCATGCTCTCTCTCTCCTTTCCTGCTCTCTCTCTCTTTTCCTGCTCTCTCTCCTTTCATGCTCTCTCTCCTTTCATGCTCTCTCTCCTTTCATGCTCTCTCTCTCTTTTCCTGCTCTCTCTCTCTTTTCCTGCCATCTCTCCTTTCATGCTCTCTCTCTCTTTTCCTGCTCTCTCTCTCTTTTCCTGCCATCTCTCCTTTCATGCTCTCTCTCTCTTTTCGTGCTCTCTCTCTTGCACGATTTCACTCTCTCACACGGAGACAGGCAAGCACCAACACTCACACGTCTCTCTCTCTCTCTCTCTCCATATTTACATGTTCTTAATAAGTAAGAATGCTTTTCAGACTAACTCTATCACAATTCTATTGTTTTTTGTGTTTTTTAAAATCACAATGATCTGCTCCTGTCTAGCAGATGTATCAGATATACAGTACCAGTCAAAAGACTAGACACATCTACTCATTCCAGGGTTTTTCTTTGTTTTTATTCTTTTCTACATTGTAGAATAATAATGAAGACATCAAAACTATGAAATGAACACACATGGAATCCAGGCTGTATCACATCCGGCTGTGATTGTGCACAATTGGCCCAGCGTCGTTGGGGTTTGGCTGGTGCAGGACGGCATTGTAACTGAGAATGTGGGTTCTTAACTGACTTAGTTAAATAAAGTATACTTGTTTATGTAGTAACCAAAAAAGTGTTAAACCAATCTAAATCTATTTTGTATTTGAGATTCTTCAAAGTAGCCACCCTTTGCTTTGATGAGAGCTTTGCACACTCTTGGCATTCTCTCAACCAGTTTCATGAGGTAGTCACCTGGAATGCATTTCAATTAACAGGTGTGCCTTGTTAAAAGTCAATGTTTGGAATTTCTTTCCTTCTTAATGTGTTTGAGCCAATCAGTTGTGTTGTGACAAGGTAGGGGGGCTATACAGAAGATAGCCCTATTTAATAAAATACCAAGTCCATATTATGGCAAGAACAGCTAAAATAATCAAAGAGAAACGACAGTCCATCATTATTAAGACATGAAGGTCAGTCAATACAGAACATTTTAAAAACTTTGAACATTTCCTCAAGTGCAGTCACAAAAAACATCAAAGCGCTATTTTGAAACTGCCTCTCATGAGGACCGCTACAGGAAAGGAAGTCCCAGAGTTACCTGTCTCTCATGAGGACCGCTACAGGAAAGGAAGTCCCAGAGTTACCTCTGCTGCAGAGGATCAATTCATTAGAGTTACCTGCACCTCAGATTCCAGCCCAAATAAATCCTTCACAGAGTTCAAGGAGAAGACACATCTCAACATCAACTGTTCAGATGAGACTGCTTGAGTCAGGCCTTCATGGTCGGATTGCTGCAAAGAAACCACTACTAAAGGACACCAATAAGAAGAAGAGACTTGCTTGGGCCAAGAAACACAAGCAATGGACATTAGACCGGTGGAAATCTGTCCTTTGGTCTGATGAGTCCAAATTTCAGATTTTTTTGTTCCTACCGTTGTGACATTGTGAGAAGCAGAGTGAGTGAACGGATGATCTACGCATGTGTGTGTGATGTTGTGTGGTTCCCACTGTGAAGCATGGAGGAGGAGGAGGTGTGATGTTGTGGGGGTGTTTTGCTGGTGATACGGTCTGTGATTTATTTAGAATTCAAGGCACACTTAACCAGCATGGGTACCACAGCATTCTGCAGCGATACACCATCCCATCTGCTGTGTGTTTTGTGAGACTATTATTTGTTTTTCAACAGGACAATGGCCCACACACCGCCAGGCTGTGTAAGGGCTATTTGATCAAGAAGGAGAGTGATGGAGTGCTGCATCAGATGACTGTCCTCAACAATCACCTGGCATCAACCCAATTGAGATGATTTGGGATGAGTTGGACCACAGAGTGAAAGAAAAGCAGCCAACAAGTGCTCAGCATATGTGGGAACTTCTTCAACACATTTAATTTCTTAATTTTTATTTAACCTTTATTTAACTAGGCAGGCCAGTTGAGAACACCTTTATTTAACTAGGCAGGCCAGTTGAGAACACCTTTATTTAACTAGGCAGGCTAGTTGAGAACACCTTTATTTAACTAGGCAGGCCAGTTGAGAACACCTTTATTTAACTAGGTAAGCCAGTTGAGAACAAGTTCTCATTTACAACTGCGACCTGGCCAAGATAAAGCAAAGCAGTGCGACAAAAACAACAACACAGAGTTACACATGGAATAAAAAAACATACAGTCAATAACACAACAGAAAAAATGTCTATATACAGTTTGTGCAAATGTGGTAAGATAAGGGAGGTAAGGCAATAAATAGGCCATAGTAGCAAAATAATAACAATGTAGCAATTAAACACTGGAATGATAGATTTTCAGAAGATGAATGTGCAAGTAGAGATACTGGAGTGCAAAGGAGCAAAAAAATAAAAATAACAGTATGTGGATGAGGTAGTTGGATGGGCTATTTACAGATGGGCTATATACAGGAGTAGTGATCTGTGAGCGCTCTGACAGCTGGTGCTTAGAGTTAGTGAGGGAGATATGGGTCTCCAGCTTCAGTGATTTTTGCAATTCGTTCCAGTCATTGGCAGTAGCGAAATGGAAGAAAAGGCGGCCAAAGTAGGAATTGGCGTTGGGGGTGACCAGTGAAATATACCTGCTGGAGCGCATGCTATGGGTGGGTGCTGCTATGGTGACCAGTGAGCTGAGATAAGGCGGGGCTTTACCTTATAGATGACCTGGAGCCAGTGGGTTTGGCAACGAATATGAAGCGAGGGCCAGCCAACGAGAGCATACAGGTCGCAGTGGTGGGTAGTATATGAGGCTTTGATGAGACAAAACAGATGGCACTGTGATAGATTGCATCCAATTTGCTGAGTAGAGTGTTGGAGGCTATATTGTATATGACATCGCCGAAGTCAAGGATCGGCAGCATAGTCAGTTTTACGAGGGTATGTTTGGCAACATGAGTGAAGGATGCTTGGTTGCGATTCTAGATTTTATTTTGGATTGGAGATGCTTAATGTGAGTCTGGAAGGAGAGTTTACAGTCTAACCAGACACCTAGGTATTTATAGTTGTCCACATATTCTAAGTCAGAGCCGTCCAGAGTAGTGATGCTGGATGGGCGGGCAGGTGCGGGCAGCAATCGGTTGAAGAGCATGCATTTCGTTTTACCTGCATTTAAGAGCAGTTGGAGGCCACGGAAGGAGAGTTGTATTTCATTGAAGCTCGTCTGGATGTTAGTTAACACAGTGTCCAAAGAAGGGCCAGAAGTATACAGAATGGTGTTTTCTGCGTGGAGTTGGGTCAGAGAATCACCAGCAGCAAGAGCGACATCATTGATATATCATTGAAAAGAGTCAGCCCGAGAATTTAACCCTGTGGCACCCCCATAGAGACTGCCAGAGGGCTGGACAATAGGCCCTCCGATTTGACACACTGAACTCTGTCTGAGAAGTAGTTGGTTAACCAGGCGAGGCAGTCATTTAAGAAACCAAGGCTGATGAGTCTGCCGATAAGATTGTGGTGATTGACAGAGTCGAAAGCCTTGGCCAGGTAGATGAAGACAGCTGCACAGTATTTTCTCTTATCGATGGTGGTTATAATATATTTTAGGACCTTGAGCGTGGTTGAGGTGCACCTATGACCAGCTCGGAAACCAGATTGCATAGCGGAGAAGGTACGTGGGATTCAAAATGGTCGGTGATCTGTTTGTTAACTTGGTTTTTGAAGACCTTAGAAAGGCAGGGTAGGATAGATTTAGGTCTGTACCAGTTTGGGTCTAGAGTGTCTCCCCCTTCGAAGAGGGGGATGACCACGGCATCTTTCCCATCTTTGGGGATCTCAGACGATACGAAAGAGAGGTTGAACAGGCTAGGGGTTGTAACAATTTTGGGTGATCATTTTAGAAAGAGAGGGTCCAGATTGTCAAGCCCTGCTGATTTGTAGGGGTCCAGATTTTGCAGCTCTTTCAGAACATCAGCTATCTGGATTTGGGTGAAGGAGAAATGGGGAGGCTTGGGTAAGTGGCTCTGGGGGGTGCAGGGCTGTAGACCGGGGTAGGAGTAGCCAGGTGGAAAGCATGGCCAGCTGTAGAAAAATGCTTTTGGAAATTCTCAATATTTTGTTGATTTATCGGTGGTGACAGTGTTTCCTAGCCTCAGTGCAGTGGACAGCTAGGAGGAGGTGCTCTTATTCTCCATGGACTTTACAGTGTCCCAGAACGTTTTCAAGTTTGTCCTGCAGGATGCAAATTTCTGTTTGAAAAAGCTAGCCTTAGCTTTCTTAACTGCCTGTGTATATTTGTTCCTGACTTCCCTGAAAAGTTGCATATGGGGGCTATTCGATGCTAATGCCGCATGCCACAGGATGTTTATGCACTGGTCAAGGGCATTCGGGTCTGGAGTGAACCAAGGGCTATATCTGTTCTTAGTTCTACATGTTTTTGAATGGGGAATGCTTATTTAAGATTTTGAGTAAAGCACTTTTAAAGAATAACCAGGCATCTTCTACTGACGGAATGAGGTAAATATCCTTCCAGGATACCCGGGCAAGGTCAATTAGAAAGGCCTGCTCTCTGAAGTGTTTTAGGGAGCGTTTGACAGTGATGAAGCGTGGTCGTTTGACCTCAGACCCATTACGGACACAAGCAATGAGGCAGTGATCGCTGAGATACCGGTTGAAGACAGCAGGGGTGTATTTGGAGGGCAGGTTGGTTAGGATGATATCTATGAGGGTGCCTGTGTTTACGGATTTGGGGTTGTACCGGGTAGGTTCACTGACAGTTTGTGTGAGATTGAGGGCATCAAGCTTAGATTGTAGGATGGCCGACTTGTTAAACATGTCCCAGTTTAGGTCACCTAACAGTACGAGCTCTGAAGATGGGGGGCAATCAATTCACATATGGTGTCCAGGGCACAGCTGGGTGCAGAAGGTGGTCTATAGCAAGCGGAAAAGGCGAGAGACTTGTTTCTGGAAAGGTGGATTTTTAAAAGTAGAAGTTCGAATTGTTTGGGCACAGACCTGGATAGTATGACAGAACTCTGCAGGCTATCTCTGCAGTAGATTGCATCTCCACCCCCTTTGACAGCTCTATCTTGTCGGAAAATGTTATAGTTAGAGATGGAGATTTCAGGGTTTTTGGTGGCCTTCCTAAGCCAGGATTCAGACACGGCTAGGACATGCAGGTTGGCAGAGTGTGCTAAAGCAGTGAATAAAATAAACTTAGGGAGGAGGCTTCTAATGTTAACATGCATGAAACCAAGGCTTTTACGGTTACAGAAGTCAACAAACGAGAGGGCCTGGGGAATGGGAGTGGAGATAGGCACTGCAGTGCCTGGATTAACCTCTACATCACCAGAGGAGCAGAGGAGGAGTAGGATAAGGGTACGGCTAAAAGCTATAAGATCTGGTCGTCTAGCACGTTCGGGACAGAGAGTAAAAGGAGCAGGTTTCTGGGCACGGTAGAATAGATTCAATGCATAATGTACAGACAAAGGTAAGGTAGGATATGAGTCCATTGGAGGTAAACCTAGTAAACCTAGACAAAGGTATGTTAGGATGTGAATACAGTTGAGGTAAACCTAGGCACTGACGGACGATGAGAGAGGTTTTGTCTCTAGAGACATCAAACCAGGTGAGATCACAGCATGTGTGGAAGGTGGGACAAGAGGGTTAGCTGAGGCATATTGAGCAGATCTGGAGGCTCTACAGTGAAATAAGACAATAATCGCTAACCAAAACAGCAATGGACAAGGCATATTGACATTAGGGAGAGGCATGTGTAGCCGAGTCTGTTGTGTTGACTATTGGAAGCATTCCTCATGAAGCTGGTTGAGAGTATGCCAAGAGTGTGCATAGCTGTCATCAAGGCAAAGGGTGGCTACCTTGAAAATATAAAATGTAAAATATATTTTTTGATTTGTTTAACACGATTCCAAAATTGTAAAAATTAAGAAAAACCCTTGAATGAGTAGGTGTGTCCAAACTTTTGACTGGTACTGTATATGCATGTGTGTGTGTGTGTGTGTGTGTGTGTGTGTGTGTGTGTGTGTGTGTGTGTGTGTGTGAGAGAGAGAGAGAGAGACAGAGAAAGAGAAATCTCTGTCAGATCTACAGAAACATTTAGCCTACTTCACAGGAAGAGTGAGACAGGTTGAATGTCTGTTTAAATGTTCTGAAGAGATTAAATGAGGACCCTCGAACACACACCACCACCCCCCCACCCCCCACACACACCCCACACGTTTGATTTCAATGGCATCTTTCAGCCAATGTCAGTCCTTTGATGTTCAGTCTGAGGGGAGTTGAGTTAGTATGCTAGCCAGCACCCCTATATCTTCCAACTTGCCTATCCTCTCCTACTCTCTCTTCTCCCTTTATTTCCCTTCTTTACTCGACTCTCTCTTCAACTTTCAACATCTCTCCTCTCCTTTCCTTTCATAATCTCTCCTCTCTCTCCCTCCCTCTAACATATATGAGAATGTATGAGCTGTGTAAAGGAAGTGAGCTACAAAAAGAGAGGGGGACAGAGGGAAAAGAATGAGTATAACATGAATGATCTCTCTAATGTTCAGTTCTGTGTATACAGAAGAAACAAAACAGCCTGAGACTCTAACACTCTGGAGAGTCTAATACCCTGGAGGCTCTAACACCCTGGAGGCTCTAACACTCTGGAGAGTCTAATACCCTGGAGGCTCTAACACCCTGGAGGCTCTAATACTCTGGAGGCTCTAACACCTTGGAGGCTCTAACACCCTGGAGGCTCTAACACCCTGGAGGCTCTAATACCCTGGAGGCTCTAACACCCTGGAGGCTCTAACACCCTGGAGGCTCAGCAAACTGCCTGTTACTCAGGACAGAAGCTAGGATATGTGTATAATTGGTAGATTTGGATAGAAAATTCTCTAAAGTTTCTAAAACTGTAAAAATATTTTCTGTGAGTATAACAGAACTGATATGGCAGAAGAAACCCCAAGGACAAACCATCCCCCCCCCCCAAAAAAAATTGTAGTTTTTCTAGGTGACTCCCATTTTGGCTGTAGTGTTTCCAAGCTCGTGGATGAGGGCGCGTTCTTTGGTACTTTTCTCCGGTAAAGACAATAACGATTCTCTGTCTTAAATTTGATAGTTTATTTACGTATTAGGGTACCTAAGGTTTGATTATAAACGTTGTTTGACTTGTTTGGAGAAGTTTATTAGTAACGTTCGGGATTCATTTTGTATGCATGTTGATGGAGGGAAACTGGATGGATTATTGACTGAAGCGTGCCAGCTAAACTGAGTTTTTATGGATATAAAGAAGGACATTATCGAACAAAATGACCATTTGTGATGTATCTGGGACCTTTTGGAGTGCCAACAGAATAAGATCATTAAAGGCAAGGCATTCATTATATCGCTATTTCTGACTTTCGTGGCGCACCTGCCTGGTTGAAATATGTTTTTCATGCTTTAGTGCGCGGGACACTATCCTCAGATAATTGCATGGTGTGCTTTCGCCATAAAGCCTTTTTCAAATCTGACACAGCGGCTGGATTAACAAGAAGATAACCTTTCTAGCGCAGGCAGTCCGCTTGTGGAATCCCTCGACAACATTCCGCTGAAAAGGCAGTACGCGAAATACAAAAATATTTTTTTGAAATATGTAACTTTCACACATAAACAAGTCCAATACAGCAAATGAAAGATAAACATCTTGTTAATCTACCCATTGTCTCTGATTTAAAAATGCTTTACAGCGAAAGCACAACATATGAGTATGTTAGGTCATAGCCAAGTAAAAAAATCACACAGCCATTTTTCCAGCCAAAGATAGGAGTCTCAAAAAGCAGAAATATAGATAAAATTAATCACTAACCTTTGATGATCTTCATCAGATGACACTCATAGGACATCATGTTACACAATACATGTACGTTTTCATCGATAATGTGCATATTTATATCCAAAAATCTCAGTTTACATTGGCACCTTACGTGCAGTAATATTTTGTATGCAT
>NC_034176.2:7278281-7453281 GCF_002021735.2 Oncorhynchus kisutch | reverse complement strand
CATCTCAATAGTCTGAAGGTATTAATCACTATGGGCAGCTAGTAATAATCCTAGGGGTGCATCTCAATAGTCTGAAGGTATTAATCACTGTGGGCAGCTAGTAATAATCCTAGGGGTGCATCTCAATAGTCTGAAGGTATTAATCACTATGGGCAGCTAGTAATAATCCTAGGGGTGCATCTCAATAGTCTGAAGGTATTAATCACTGTGGGCAGCTAGTAATAATCCTAGGGGTGCATCTCAATAGTCTGAAGGTATTAATCACTGTGGGCAGCTAGTAATAATCCTAGGGGTGCATCTCAATAGTCTGAAGGTATTAATCACTGTAAGCAGCTAGTAATAATCCTAGGGGTGCATCTCAATAGTCTGAAGGTATTAATCACTATGGGCAGCTAGTAATAATCCTAGGGGTGCATCTCAATAGTCTGAAGGTATTAATCACTGTGGGCAGCTAGTAATAATCCTAGGGGTGCATCTCAATAGTCTGAAGAGGCCTCCTCTCCTCCACTTCAACTCCACTAATTGGAAAAAGAACAGGACAGCTGGAAGGCAAAATGCATTTTTTTCTTTTACTTTATTTATCTGTTATTTTACCAGGTAAGTTGACTGAGAACACGTTCTCATTTGCAGCAACAACCTGGGGAATAGTTATAGGGGAGAGGAGGGGGATTAATGAGCCAATTGTAAATTGGGGATTATTAGGTGACTGAGATGGTTTGAGGGCCAGATTGGGAATTTAGCCAGGACAACGGGGTTAACACCCCTACTCTTACGATCAGTGTCATGGGTTCTTTAATGACCTCAGAGAGTCAGGACACCCGTTTAACGTTCCATCCGAAAGACGGCACCCTACACAGGGCAGTGCCCCCAATCACTACCCTGGGGCATTGGGATATTTTGTTTAGACCAGAGGAAAGAGTGCCTCCTACTGGCCCTCCAACACCACTTCCAGCAGCATTTGGTCTCCCATCCAGAAACTGACCAGGTCCAACCCTGCTTAGCATCAGAAGCAAGCCAGCAGTGGTATGCAGGGTGGTATGCAGCTGGTATGCTACCTGTTCAATTAAAAACTTCTTATGGCTGAGATCCCGTTAACGGTTAAAATTCCTCAAACATACAAGTACTTCACACCATTTTAAAGATACACTTCTTGTTAATTCCACCACAGTGTCCGATTTCAAATAGCCTTTACGGCGAAAGCACCACAAATGATTATGTTAGGTGAGAGCCAAGTCACAGAAAAACACAGCCATTTTCCAGCCAAAGAGAGGAGTCACAAAAATCTGAACTAGAGATAAAATTAATCACTAACCATTGATGATCTTCATCAGATGACACTCAAAGGACTTCATGTTACACAATACATGTAAGTTTTGTTCGATAAAGTTCATATTTATATTTTTAAAAATCTCAGTATACATTGACGTGTTATTTTCAGTAGTTCCAAAAACATCCGGTGATTTTGCAGAGAGCCACATCAATTTACAGAAATACTCATCATAAATGTTGATGAAAATACAAGTGTTTTACATGGAACTTTAGATACACTTCTCCTTAATGCAACCGCTGTGTCAGATTTCAAAAAAGCTTTACAGAAAAAGCACACCATGCAATAATCTGAGTACGGCGCTCAGAAACCAGAACAACCAAACAGATATCCGCCATATTGTGCAGTCAACAGAAGTCAGAAATAACATTATAAATATTCACTTACCTTTGATGATCTTCATCAGAATGCACTCCCAGAAATCCCAGTTCCACAATAAATGTTTGTTTTGTTCGATAATGTCCATAATTTGTGTCCAAATACCTCCTTTTGTTAGTGCGTTCAGTTCACAAATCAAAATTTATGACGCCCGTTCACTAGGAGAAGATGAAAAGTAAAAAAGTTCCGTTACAGTCCGTAGAAATGAAGTCAAATGAAGTATAGAATCAATCTTTAGGATGTTTTTAACATACATCTTCAATAATGTTCCAACAGGAGAATTCCTTTGTCTGTACAAATGCAATGGAACAGAGCTCGCTCTCACGTGAAAGAGCGTCCTCTGACTCATTCCCCTCTCATTTGCCCCCACTTCACAGTAGAAGTATCAAACAAGGTTCTAAAGACTGTTGACAACTAGTGGAAGCCTTAGGAAGTGCAACATGACCAATATCCCACTGTATCTTCAATAGGGAATAAGTTGAAAAATTACCACCCTCAGATTTCCCACTTCCTGGTTGGATTTTTTCTCGGGTTTTTGCCTGCCATATGAGTTCTGTTATACTCACAGACATCAGTCAAACAGTTCTAGAAACTTCAGAGTGTTTCCTATACCAATATACTAATATGCATATATTAGCAACTGGGACTGAGTAGCAGGCAGTTTACTCTGGGCACCTTATTCATCCAAGCTACTCAATACTGCCCCCAGCCATAAGAAGTTATAAGTTCCTGTCAGTGTAGATGAGGGAAAGGATAAGATATGGAGAGAGAAGGAGAGGAGAAGGGAGAAAGAAAAGAGAGTAGGAGAGGAGAGGAGAGGAGAGGAGAGGAGAGGAGAGGAGAGGAGAGGAGAGGAGAGGAGAGGAGAGGAGAGGAGAGGAGAGGAGAGAGGAAGAGAAGAGAAGAGAGAAGGAAAGGAGAGGAAGAGAAGAGAGAAGAGAGAAGAGAGGAAGAGAAGAGAGAAGGAAAGGAGAGGAAGAGAAGAGAGAAGGGAAGAAGAGAATAGAGAAGAGAGGAAGAGAAGAGAAGACAGAAGGAAAGGAGAGGAAGAGAATAGAGAAGGAGAGGAAGAGAAGAGAGAAGGAGAGGAAGAGAAGAGAGAAGGGAAGAAGAGAATAGAGAAGAGAGGAAGAGAAGAGAGAAGGGAAGAAGAGAATAGAGAAGAGAGGAAGAGAAGAAGAAGAGAGAAGGAGAGGAAGAGAAGAGAGAAGGAGAGGAGAGGAAGAGAAGAGAGAAGGAAAGGAGAGGAAGAGAAGAGAGAAGGGAAGAAGAGAATAGAGAAGAGAGGAAGAGAGAAGAGAGAAGGGAAGGAGAGGAAGAGAAGAGAGAAGGAGAGGAGAGGAAGAGAAGAGAGAAGGAAAGGAGAGGAAGAGAAGAGAGAAGGGAAGAAGAGAAAAGAGAAGAGAGGAAGAGAAGAGAGAAGGGAAGGAGAGGAAGAGAAGAGAGAAGGAAAGGAGAGGAAGAGAAGAGAGAAGGGAAGAAGAGAATAGAGAAGGAGAGGAGAGGAAGAGAAGAGAGAAGGGAAGGAGAGGAAGAGAAGAGAGAAGGAGAGGAGAGGAAGAGAAGAGAGAAGGAAAGGAGAGGAAGAGAAGAGAGAAGGGAAGAAGAGAAAAGAGAAGAGAGGAAGAGAAGAGAGAAGGGAAGGAGAGGAAGAGAAGAGAGAAGGAAAGGAGAGGAAGAGAAGAGAGAAGGGAAGAAGAGAATAGAGAGGAGAGGAGAGGAAGGAAGAGAAGAGAGAAGGAAAGGAGAGGAAGAGAAGAGAGAAGGGAAGAAGAGAATAGAGAAGGAGAGGAGAGGAAGAGAAGAGAGAAGGAAAGGAGAGGAAGAGAAGAGAGAAGGGAAGAAGAGAATAGAGAAGAGAGGAAGAAAAGAGAAGAGAGAAGGAGAGGAAGAGAAGAGAGAAGGAAAGGAGAGGAAGAGAAGCGAGAAGGGAAGAAGAGAATAGAGAAGAGAGAAGGAGAGGAAGAGAAGAGAGAAGGGAAGAAGAGAATAGAGAAGAGAGGAAGAGAAGAGAAGAGAGAAGGAGAGGAAGAGAAGAGAGAAGGAAAGGAGAGGAAGAGAAGAGAGGAAGTCACTTTATACTATTACGATGCAGCCCAGGAGTTCAGGTATTTGCCAGTCTAACTCTATGCAGTGACGGTAGTAGTGGGAGTGTGTACTCTGATTTAAATACTACCTTCCTTGATCAAATAAGGGAAGGTTGACAAAGGACAGAAAGTAAATCACCGTCTTCCCTCCTACTCATGCCTCCTCTATCATTTCTCACAACTTGATTAACTTAACCACTCACTCCCAATCCCAATTTTGATACCAGACGTTGCCACAGCAACCAGCGATTGTAATCTGCTTTTTATATTTGCATAACTGGCGGGCGGAGAATGGGAAGGCTTGACTCACACTTTTTGTTTTGTTTTGTTCTCGTCCTCCTTTCTGTATGAAAACTCAATTGATTTTTGTTTTGTATTGGTATAGTTTTTTTCTCCAAAAGGTTCTTGTAAACCACAGTGTGTTGTGTTCCCGTGGAAATACATGTCACAGCAGGAGAGGGCTCACTTGTTAAAACACTGCAGAATGTAGCTGTGTTCCAATACTCCAATACTGTGTTCCAATACTAACCATACTATTTGTGAAGTAAATTGAGTATGTAGTATGCGTATTGGTCACAGTATGGATATAGATAGTATGCCAAAAGTTCCCGGATGGCAAACTACATTTGCAAAAAAATATGAAGTATACACACACAGTGGACAGTATTTCCGTGCTTTTAGGGCCCATAATGCAATTCTTCAGAAAATGGGTGTGGCTTCACAGCATTTTCAGATTTATAGAAAATGCCGGAAAAATATGTGTCCGAAGTCTGATGAGAGCGGATACAAATTCATTGCTTTAACAAATTCTAACACTTGTTAAGAGATTGTTAAGCAATGTAATAACTTACATTACACTTTATGATGGCTGACAATTTGTTAGCTACGCTAGCCTTATGAACACCATAACATATAATTACGGCAGTTGCTTGTATGCACTGGTATGTTAGCTAGCTAGCTAACGTTAGCTGGCTACTAATACAATCGAACTTGCCAGTATATTAACTATATATGCTAACTAACTACCCAATGTGTATTGACTTGTTTCTTCACGTCATTCTTAGCTTAGCTAGGTGGTACAGTTGCTGTGTGTTGTTAATGAAGTTGTAAGATGTCTAGCTAGTAATTTATTTATTTTTTATTTTTTTTTCCCTTTATTTAACTAGGCAAGTCAGTTAAGAACAAATTCTTATTTTCAATGACGGCCTAGGAACAGTGGGTTAACTGCCTGTTCAGGGGCAGAACGACAGATTTGTACCTTGTCAGCTCGGGGATTTGAACTTGCAACCTTCCGGTTACTAGTCCAACGCTCTAACCACTAGGCATAGCAACAGCAACAACTTCCAGCAGACAGGCGAGGCACTAATAAACTCAACTCAAAGGATACCGTTTGTTTACAGTATACTAAAATGAACCAATAATGAGTATATACTACATACTATACACTAAGTATCTAGTATACAGTATGTTAGTATGGGTATTCGAACACAACACGTCTTTTTTCATGACTAGAACAAGAAAGACTGGCTGCCTTTTTGTCCAACGCTGCTTTGAATGGAATTGATTTGTTTGTTTTTGTTTTGGTGTCTCCGAGCATGCGTTGACCAACTGGCAACCTGTCACAGACCGAGGCTGTAATACCACCATGTTTCAAGCAGACCACAATAGTCCCTGTGCCCAAGAACACCAAGGTAACCTACCTAAATGACTACCGACCCGTAGCACTCACGTCTGTAGCCACAAATTGCTTTGAAAGGCTGGTCATGGCTCACATCAACACCATTATCCCAGAATCCCTAAACCCACTCCAATTTGCATACCGCCCCAACAGATTCACAGCTGATGCAATCTCTGTTGCACTCCACACTGCCCTTTCCCACCTGGACAAAAGGAACACCTATGTGAGAATGCTATTCATTGACTACAGCTCAGCGTTCAACACCATAGTACCCTCAAAGCTCATCACTAAGCTCTGGGACTACTATGTGACTAAACACCTCCCTCTGCAACTGGATCCTGGACTTCCTGATGGGGCACCCCCAGGTGGTAAGGGTAGGTAACAACACATCTACCACACTGATCCTCAACACGGGGGCCCCTCAGGGGTGCGTGCTCAGTCTCTTCTTGTACTCACCCATGACTGCATGGCCAAGCACGACTCCAACACCATCATTACATTTCCCGATGACACAACAGTGGTAGGCCTGATCACCGACAACAACGAGACAGCCTATAGGAAGGAGGTCAGAAAGCTGGCCATGTGGTGCCAGGATAACAACCTCTCCCTTAACGTGATCAAGACAAAGGAGATGATTGTGGAATACAGAAAAAGGAGGACCGAGCACGCCCCAGGTCAAGAGCTTCAATTTCCTTGGTGTCCAAATCACCAACAAACTAACGTGGTCCAAACATACCAAGACAGTCATGAAGAGGGCACGACAACCCCTATCCCCCCTCAGGAGACGATTTGATTTGGGTCCCCAGATCCCCCCAGATCTTCAAAAAGTTCTACAGCTGCACCATTGAGAGCATCACTGCCTGGTATGGCAACTGCTCGTGCTCAGGCTGCAAGGCACTACAGAGGGGAGTGCGTACAGCCCAGCACATCACTGGGCCAAGCTTCCTGCCATCCAGGACCTCTATACCAGGCAGTCTCAGAGGAAAACCAAAATAATGTTCAAAGACTCCAGCCACCCTAGTCATAGACTGTTGTCTCTGCTACCGTACGGCAAGCGGTACCGGAGCGCCAAGTCTAAGTCTAGGTCCAAAGGGCTTCTTAATAACTTCTACCCCTAAGGCTTTTTAATAACTTTTACCCCTAAGCCATAAGACTACTGAACAGTTAATCAAATGTTTATACCAGGACTATTGCATTGTCCCCACCCCTCATTTTTACGCTGCTGCTACTCTCTGTTTATTATCCATACATAGTCACTTTACCTCTACCTACATGTATATATTACCTAAACTACCTCAACTAACCTGTGCCCCCACACATTGACTCTGTACCGGTACCCCTGTATATAGCCTCCACACATTAACTCTGTACCGGTACCCCTGTATATAGCCTCCACACATTGACTCTGTACCGGTACCCCCTGTATATAGCCTCCACATTGACTCTGTACCGGTACCCCCTGTATATAGCCTCCACATTGACTCTGTACCGGTACCCCCAGTATATAGCCTCCACATTGACTCTGTACCGGTACCCCCTGTATATAGCCTCCACATTGACTCTGTACCGGTACCCCCAGTATATAGCCTCCACATTGACTCTGTACCGGTACACCTGTATATAGTCTCCACATTGACTCTGTACCGGTACCCCCTGTATATAGCCTCGTTACTGTTATTTTATTGTTACTCCCTAATTATTTGTTATTTCCAATTTACATTTTTAACTATTTCTTTCTTACTTCAGTTAATTTTAGTAAATACTTCAACACATTTTTATTAAAACTGCATTGTTGGTTAAGGACTTGTAAGTAAGCATTTCACTCTTAGGTCGACACCTGTTGTATTTAGCGCGTGTGACAAATAAAATTTTATTTTATTTATCAGAAAACCAAACCTTTGCATACTCACACACCACCTATGGCGTTGCCACCTTAATTGTATACCAAAGCAAGGTTGAGTTTCCATAGTAATGTAACATGGTTGCCATGGTAAATCACTTGTTGAGACAAAAATACTATTTTAACCATTCAAGGAATAATGAGCGTTACTGACCAGAATACTGAGAGATACTGACCAGAATACTGAGAGATACTGACCAGAATACTGAGAGATACCGACCAGAATACTGAGAGATACCGACCAGAATACTGAGAGATACCGACCAGAATACTGAGAGATACTGACCAGAATACTGAGAGATACTGACCAGAATACTGAGAGATACCGACCAGAATACTGAGAGATACCGACCAGAATACTGAGAGATACTGAACAGAATACTGAGAGATACTGACCAGAATACTGAGAGATACCGACCAGAATACTGAGAGATACCGACCAGAATACTGAGAGATACCGACCAGAATACTGAGAGATACTGACCAGAATACTGAGAGATACCGACCAGAATACTGAGAGATACCGACCAGAATACTGAGAGATACCGACCAGAATACTGAGAGATACTGACCAGAATACTGAGAGATACTGACCAGAATACTGAGAGATACCGACCAGAATACTGAGAGATACCGACCAGAATACTGAGAGATACCGACCAGAATACTGAGAGATACCGAACAGAATACTGAGAGATACTGACCAGAATACTGAGAGATACCGACCAGAATACTGAGAGATACCGACCAGAATACTGAGAGATACCGACCAGAATACTGAGAGATACTGACCAGAATACTGAGAGATACTGACCAGAATACTGAGAGATACTGACCAGAATACTGAGAGATACCGACCAGAATACTGAGAGATACCGACCAGAATACTGAGAGATACCGACCAGAATACTGAGAGATACTGACCAGAATACTGAGAGATACCGACCAGAATACTGAGAGATACCGACCAGAATACTGAGAGATACCGACCAGAATACTGAGAGATACCGACCAGAATACTGAGAGATACTGACCAGAATACTGAGAGATACCGACCAGAATACTAAGAGATACTGACCAGAATCAAACATGGAACATTTCAAATATCAGCCAAGTGAAAAGTGATCAAATCTTTATTTAATCTGATTATTCCATTTGGCATCTATCACCTATACAAGAGAAACTGTATTTGATGCAAATATACAGTGCATTCGAAGAGGAATCAGACCATGACTTTTTCCACATTTTGTTACACATAACACCCAATAATGACTAAATAAAAACGTTTTATTTTTTTATTTTTGCTAAACAAAAAACAATGCTTCACTGTAGGGATGGTGCCAGGTTTCCTCCATATGTGACGCTTGGCATTCAGGCCAAAGAGTTCAATCTTGTTTTCTTCAAACCAGAGAATCTTGTTTCTCATGGTCTGAGAGTCTTTAGGTGCCTTTTGGCAAACTCCAAGTGGGCTGTCATGGGCCTTTCACTGAGGAGTGGCTTCCATCTGGACACTCTACCATAAAGGCCTGCTTTGTGGAGTGCTGCAGAGATGGTTGTCCTTCTGGAAGGTTCTCCCATCTCCACCGAGGAACTCTGTAGCTCTATCAGAGTGACCATTGGGTTCTTGGTCACCTCCCTGACCAAGGCCATTCTCCACCAATTGCTTAGTTTGACCAGGCGGCCAGCTCTAGGAAGAGTATCGGTGGTTCCAAACTTATTACATTTAAGAATGATGGAGGCCACTGTGTTCTTCTGGAACTTCAATGTTGTGGAAATGTTTTGGTACCCTTCCCCAGTTCTGTGCCTGACTCTCATAGCAAAGGGTCTGATTAAAAAAATTCTAAAAACCTCTTTTCACTTTTTCATTATGGGGTATTGTGATGTCATTATGGGGTATTGTGATGTCATTATGGGGTATTGTGATGTCATTATGGGGTATTGTGTGTAGATTAATGAGACAAAAAATGATTGAATACATTTTAGAATAAGGCTGGACATAACAATGTAGAAAAAGCCAAAGGGTCTGAATACTTTCTGAATGCACTGTAGAGGCATAAACCAAAAGATCACATTTGAATTGATCACATACACGTGTTGAGCAGATGTTATTTCGAGTGTAGTGAAATGCTTGTGCTTCTAGCTCCCACAGTGCAGTAACATCTAATATAACTATATAACAGTCTGATGGCCTTGAGATAGAAACAGTTTTTCAGTTTCTCAGTCCCAGCTTTGATGCACCTGTACTGACCACGCCTTCTGGGTGAACAGGCAGTGACTCGGGTGGTTGTTGTCCTTGATGATCTTTTTGGACTTTCTGTGACATCGGGTGCTGTAGGTGTCCTGGAGGGCAGGGATTTTTCCCTCGGTGATGCGATGGCCTGGCCGCACCACCCTCTGGAGAGCCCTGCGGTTGCGGGCCGTGCAGTTGCCGTACCAGGCGGAGATACAGCCCGACAGAATTGTGCATTGTGCATCTGTAAAAGTTTGTGAGGGTTTCAGGTACCAAGCCAAATTTCTTCAGCCTCTTGCGGTTGAAGAGGTGCTGTTGCGCCTTCTTCACCACACTGTCTGTGTGGGTGGACCCTTTCAGTTTGTGCGTGATGTGTATGCCAAGGAACATGAAGCTTCAACCTGCTCCACTACGGTCCTGTCGATGTGGATAGCGGCGTGCTCCTTCTGCTGTTTCCTGAAGTCCACGATCATCTCCTTTGTTTTGTTGACGTTGAGTGAGAGGTTATATTCCTGGCACCACACTCCCAGAGCCCTCACCTCCTCCCTGTAGGCTGTCTCGTCATTGTTTGTAATCAAGCCTACTATTGTTGTGTCATCTGCAAATTAAGATGGAGGCGTGCTTGGCCACACAGTCATTGGTGAACAGGGAGTAAAATAGGGTACTGAGCACGCACCCTTGTGGGCCCCCAGTGTTGAGGATCAGCGAAGTGGTGTTGTTTCCTACCTTCACCACCTAAGGGCGGACCATCAGGAAGTCCAGGACCCAGTTGCTCAGGGCGGGGTTCAGTCCCAGGGCCTCGAGCTTAATGATGAGCTTGGAGGGTACTATGGTGTTGAATGCTGAGCTGTAGTCAATGAACAGCATTCTTACATATGTATTCCTCCTGTCTAGATGGAATAGGGCAGCGTGCAATGTGACGACGATTGCATCGCCTGTGGGTCTATTGGGGCTGTAAGCAAATTGAAGTGTGTCTAGCTAGGGTGACAGGTAAGGTAGAGGTGATATGATCCTTGACTAGTCTCACAAAGCACTTCAAATCAAATCAAATTGTATTAGTCACATTCGCTGAATACAACAGGCCCTACAGTGAAATGTTTACTCACGAGCCGCCAACCAACAATGATTGGGGGCTCGTAAGTTAGTTGAGGTAGTATGTACATGTAGGTAGTCATTTAGTTCAGTTACCTTTGCTTTAATGGGTACAGGAACAATGGTGGCCGTCTTGAAGCATGTGGGGACAGCAGACTGGGATAGGGAGAGATTGAATATGTCCGTAAACACACTAGCCAGCTGATCTGCGCATGCTCTGAGGATGCGGCTAGGGATGCCGTCTGGGCCAGCAGCCTTGCTAGGGTTAACACGCTTAAATGTCTTACTCACATTGGCCACGGTGAAGGAGAGCCAACAGTCCTTAGTAGCGGGCTGCGTCGGTGGCACTGTGTTATCCTCAAAGCGGGCGAAGAAGGTGTTTAGTTTGTCTGGAAGCAACACGTCCGTGTCTGCGATGTGGCTGATTTTCCTTCCTTGATTGACTGTAGACCCTGCCACATACCTCTCGTGTCTGAGCCATTGAATTGTGACTCCACTTTGACTCCATACTGACGTTTGTTTGAATTCTACCATATTCCCAGTCACTTTACCATGGTTAAATGCAATGGTTCGCACTTTCAGTTTTGCGCGAATGCTGCCATCTATCCCACGGTTTCTGGTTAGGGGTAGGTTTTAATTGTCACAGTTGGTACAACATCTCCTATACACTTCCTGATAAACTCAGTCACTGAATCAGTGTATTCGTCAATGTTATCCTCAGAGGCTACCCAGAACATATCCCAGTCCGCGTGATCAAAACAACCTTGAAGCGTGGATTCCGATTGGTTAGACCAGTGTAGAATAGTCCTTTAGCACGGGTACTTCCTGTTTGAGTTTTCTGCCTATAGGAAGGGAGGAGCAAAATGGAGTCGTGGTCAGATTTGTCGAAAGGAGGGCGGGGGAGGGCCTTTTGGGGCCGGAAGTTGGAGTAACAGTGGTCGAGTGTTCTGGCAGTGCGAGTACTACATTCCATATGTTGATAGAACTTCGGTATTCTTTTTCTCAAATGAGCTTTTTTTAAATTCCCAGCTACAATAAATTCAGCCTCAGGATATGTGGTTTCCAGTTTGCATAAAGTCCAGTGTAGTTCTTTGAAGGTTGTCGTGGTATCAGCTTGAGTGAAGAAAAGGACTTGAGTTCCTGTATGGTAACACAATTACATTATGAGTCGTTAATCATGAAAGATACACCTTTGCCCTTCTTCCCAGAGAGTTCTTTATTCCTGTCTGCGCAATGAACTGAGAATCCATGCTGGCTGAATCGATTCAGACAGTATATCCCGAGAGAGCCGTGTTTCCGTGAAGCAGAGTACGTTGCAATCTCTGATGTCTCTCTGGAAAGAGAGCCCTGAGCTTGTCAACTTTATTATCCGGAGAAAGAATATTAGAGAGTAATATAATCGGAAGACATGGGTGGTGTCTGCGCCTCCTAAATCGGAATAGAAGACCACTCCGAGTACCTCTCCTTCCCCGTTGTTGTTTTGGATCGGCTTCTGGAATCAGTTCAATTGCCCTGGGGGGTTCAAACAAAGGATCTGCTTCGGGAAAGTCGTATTCCTGGTGATGTTGTTAGTGCTGGTGAGTTCCCGCCACTCTGATAACCAATAGTTCTTCCCGGCTGTATGTAATGACACAAAAACATCTCTGGGCTAATAACAATGTAAGAAAATAATACATAAAAATGTTCAAAAAATACTGCAAAGCTTCCTAAGAGCAAGAAGCAAGACAGCCCTCTCGGTCGGCGCCATTTTCACACAGGTTCTGATAAAAGCTATTGATGGCCGAATCATTAATCCTTTAATTTGAATGGAAACAATTCGTTTTTTAATGGTAATCCTTTTCAATGAAAATACATTTAATTTTAATTTTAATTGCACCTCGCCTCTAGCTGGTTTAGCGCCCTGCACATCTTTATACAAATAATCAGAGTCATAGGTATCTACTGTGTCTATACCGCTGCATTCAGTACACTGACAGACAGCCTCCTCCCTATACACTGAACTACCAAGTGACTCTGATCAAACATGAAAATAGCATTCCTCCAAGCAATACCACCATATAATGCTGTCTTATAGAAAGAGTGTTGTGGCACAAAATGGCACCCTTTCCCTTCATAATGCACTACGTTTGACCAGGTCAATCGGATGCCGTTTGGGATGAATGGAGTGTTGTGGCCCAAACTGGCTCCTCTCCCTCATCACACAGGTGAGTGTTCAGTCTAATGCTGGTGAATGAAACAAATTATCTCCGTACAATGTCATTCTCCATGGGGCTGTGGAGATAAAAGGGATCTATGTCAAATAGAATGTATTATTAATACCTAACAGGAGGGGGACAGGCCCTATCTATTCCCTCAAATCTATGCTGATGGGGAAGAGAGGGAGAGGGAGAGTGGAAGAGAAGTTGAGGGGTAGAGAGGAAGAGAGGAGAGGGAGAGTGGAAGAGAAGTTGAGGGGAAGAGAGGAAGAGAGGAAAGGGGAAGAGAGGAGAGGGGAAGAGAGGAGGGGGAGAAGGGAAGAAAATGAGAGGGAGAGGGGAGGAGAGGAAGAGAGGGAGAGGGGAAGAGATGGAGGGGAAGAGAGGGAGAGAGGAAGAGAGGGAGAGGGGAAGAGAGGAGTGGGAGAGGGGAGTAGAGGGAGAGGGGAAGAGAGGAGTGGGAGAGGGGAGTAGAGGGAGAGGGGAAGAGAGGGAGAGGTGGTGTCACACACAGTCCCCTGTATAGGAGAGGTGGTGTCACACACAGTCCCCTGTATAGGAGAGGTGGTGTCACACACAGTCCCCTGTATAGGAGAGGTGGTGTCACACACAGTCCCCTGTATAGGAGAGGTGGTGTCACACACAGTCCCCTGTATAGGAGAGGTGGTGTCACACACGGTCCCCTGTATAGGAGAGGTGGTGTCACACACGGTCCCCTGTATAGGAGAGGTGGTGTCACACACGGTCCCCTGTATAGGAGAGGTGGTGTCACACACGGTCCCCTGTATAGGAGAGGTGGTGTCACACACGGTCCCCTGTATAGGAGAGGTGGTGTCACACACGGTCCCCTGTATAGGAGAGGTGGTGTCACACACGGTCCCCTGTATAGGAGAGGTGGTGTCACACACGGTCCCCTGTATAGGAGAGGTGGTGTCACACACGGTCCCTGTATAGGAGAGGTGGTGTCACACACGGTCCCCTGTATAGGAGAGGTGGTGTCACACACGGTCCCCTGTATAGGAGAGGTGGTGTCACACACGGTCCCCTGTATAGGAGAGGTGGTGTCACACACGGTCCCCTGTATAGGAGAGGTGGTGTCACACACGGTCCCCTGTATAGGAGAGGTGGTGTCACACACGGTCCCCTGTATAGGAGAGGTGGTGTCACACACGGTCCCCTGTATAGGAGAGGTGGTGTCACACACGGTCCCCTGTATAGGAGAGGTGGTGTCACACACGGTCCCCTGTATAGGAGAGGTGGTGTCACACACAGTCCCCTGTATAGGAGAGGTGGTGTCACACACAGTCCCCTGTATAGGAGAGGTGGTGTCACACACAGTCCCCTGTATAGGAGAGGTGGTGTCACACACAGTCCCCTGTATAGGAGAGGTGGTGTCACACACAGTCCCCTGTATAGGAGAGGTGGTGTCACACACAGTCCCCTGTATAGGAGAGGTGGTGTCACACACAGTCCCCTGTATAGGAGAGGTGGTGTCACACACAGTCCCCTGTATAGGAGAGGTGGTGTCACACACAGTCCCCTGTATAGGAGAGGTGGTGTCACACACAGTCCCCTGTATAGGAGAGGTGGTGTCACACACAGTCCCCTGTATAGGAGAGGTGGTGTCACACACAGTCCCCTGTATAGGAGAGGTGGTGTCACACACAGTCCCCTGTATAGGAGAGGTGGTGTCACACACAGTCCCCTGTATAGGAGAGGTGGTGTCACACACAGTCCCCTGTATAGGAGAGGTGGTGTCACACACAGTCCCCTGTATAGGAGAGGTGGTGTCACACACAGTCCCCTGTATAGGAGAGGTGGTGTCACACACAGTCCCCTGTATAGGAGAGGTGGTGTCACACACAGTCCCCTGTATAGGAGAGGTGGTGTCACACACAGTCCCCTGTATAGGAGAGGTGGTGTCACACACAGTCCCCTGTATAGGAGAGGTGGTGTCACACACAGTCCCCTGTATAGGAGAGGTGGTGTCACACACAGTCCCCTGTATAGGAGAGGTGGTGTCACACACAGTCCCCTGTATAGGAGAGGTGGTGTCACACACAGTCCCCTGTATAGGAGAGGTGGTGTCACACACAGTCCCCTGTATAGGAGAGGTGGTGTCACACACAGTCCCCTGTATAGGAGAGGTGGTGTCACACACAGTCCCCTGTATAGGAGAGGTGGTGTCACACACAGTCCCCTGTATAGGAGAGGTGGTGTCACACACAGTCCCCTGTATAGGAGAGGTGGTGTCACACACAGTCCCCTGTATAGGAGAGGTGGTGTCACACACAGTCCCCTGTATAGGAGAGGTGGTGTCACACACAGTCCCCTGTATAGGAGAGGTGGTGTCACACACAGTCCCCTGTATAGGAGAGGTGGTGTCACACACAGTCCCCTGTATAGGAGAGGTGGTGTCACACACAGTCCCCTGTATAGGAGAGGTGGTGTCACACACAGTCCCCTGTATAGGAGAGGTGGTGTCACACACAGTCCCCTGTATAGGAGAGGTGGTGTCACACACAGTCCCCTGTATAGGAGAGGTGGTGTCACACACAGTCCCCTGTATAGGAGAGGTGGTGTCACACACAGTCCCCTGTATAGGAGAGGTGGTGTCACACACAGTCCCCTGTATAGGAGAGGTGGTGTCACACACAGTCCCCTGTATAGGAGAGGTGGTGTCACACACAGTCCCCTGTATACCTTTATTTAACCAGGTAGGCTAGTTGAGAACACCTTTATTTAACCAGGTAGGCTAGTTGAGAACACCTTTATTTAACCAGGTAGGCAAGTTGAGAACAAGTTCTCATTTACAATTGCGACCTGGCCAAGATAAAGCAAAGCAGTTCGACAGATACAACGACACAGAGTTACACATGGAGTAAAAACAAACATACAGTCAATAATACAGTATAAACAAGTCTATATACAATGTGAGCAAATGAGGTGAGAAGGGAGGTAAAGGCAAAAAAGGCCATGGTGGCAAAGTAAATACAATATAGCAAGTAAAACACTGGAATGGTAGTTTTGCAATGGAAGAATGTGCAAAGTAGAAATAAAAATAATGGGGTGCAAAGGAGCAAAATAAATAAATTAATTAAAATGAAATACAGTTGGGAAAGAGGTAGTTGTTTGGGCTAAATTATAGGTGGGCTATGTACAGGTGCAGTAATCTGTGAGCTGCTCTGACAGTTGGTGCTTAAAGCTAGTGAGGGAGATAAGTGTTTCCAGTTTCAGAGATTTTTGTAGTTCGTTCCAGTCATTGGCAGCAGAGAACTGGAACTTGTCTATCTCACCCCACGGCTGCTAGTAACATTATCAACACTGCTGATCTCTTTTGAACTGAACACCTCCCTCCCTCTCTCTCTCTGCCTCCCTCTTTTCCTCCCTCCATCTACCTCTTCCTCTCATCATCGTCAAGTCTTGGCCATCACTAGCCGTCTACCACCCGGTTACTCAACCCTGCACCTTAGAGGCTGCTGCCCCATATACAAAGACATGGAATCACTGGTCACTTTAATAATGGAATACTAGCCTCTTTTATAATGTTAACATGTGGCTTTTCTCATTTCATATGTACATCCTGTATTCTACTGTAATTTAGTTAATGCCATTCCGACATTGCTCGTCCTGATATTTATATAGTTCTTAATTCCATACTTTTACTTTTAAATTTGCGTGTATTGTTGTGACTTATTCGACATTATTGCACTGTTGGAACTAGGAACACAATTTTTGCTACACCCGCAATAACATCTGCTAAATATGTGCATGTGACCAATAACATTTGCTTTGATTTGCTGTGATTTGAACCACACTTGTTTAATGGGGATACCAGATACCACCTACCACCTACAAGTCCAAAAGATGCCATTACACCTTCTACCATTGTAGAAATCTAAGATACCATCTGACATGTGTTTTTGGTTCTGACTAAATTATTATTAACATCGGGAGAGTTCATCAAAATAGTTTGTGTGTATATTATATATTATCATTAAAAAAACAACCTTGAATTATGTAGAGGTTGCAGAAGTATGGCTGGGGAAAATGAGAAAGGAATAGTGTAGAAAGATCTGGGCCTGCAGACAATCAGAGATGGACAGATAGAACCTATCACACTGAAGGAGGGGGGAGGGGGGTGAATTGGGGGAGAGATGAGAGGAGGGGGGTGAGAAGAGATGTTGTGAGGAGGGGAGAGAAGGAGGGAGGGGAGAGAAGAGAGGATGGGAGGGAGAGAGAGAGAGGAGAGAGGGGAGAGAAGAAGGGAGGGGAGGGGAGAGAAGAGAAGAGAGGGGAGAGAAGAAGGGAGGGGAGGGGAGAGAAGAGAAGAGAGGATGGGAGAGAGAGAGAGAGAGGGAGAGGAGGGGAGAGAGAGGAGAGAGGAGAGGAGGGGAGAGAAGGGGAGAGAGGAGAGGAGAGGAGGGGAGAGAGGAGAGGAGAGGAGGGGAGAGAAGAAGGGAGGGGAGGGGAGAGAAGAGAAGATAGGATGGGAGACAGAGAGAGAGAGAGAGAGAGGGAGAGGAGAGGAGGGGAGAGAGGAGAGGAGAGGAGGGGAGAGAAGAAGGGAGGGGAGGGGAGAGAAGAGAAGATAGGATGGGAGACAGAGAGAGAGAGAGAGAGAGAGGAGGGGAGAGAGAGAGGAGAGAGGAAAGGAGGGGAGAGAGGAGAGGAGGGAAGAGAGGAGAGGAGGGAAGAGAGGAGAGAGGAGAGGAGGGGAGAGAAGAACGGAGGGGAGGGGAGAGAAGAAAGGATGGGAGAGAGAGAGAGAGAGAGAGAGGGAGAGGAGGGGAGAGAGAGAGGAGGGAGGGGAGAGAGAGAGAGGAGGGGAGAGAGAGAGGAGGGAGGGGAGAGAGAAAGGAGCGAGAAAAGGAGGGGAGAGGAGAGAGGAAAGGAGGGGAGATAGGAGAGGAACAGAAGGCAGTGAATGGATATATTGTGGTGCACATAAGAGCAGACTGTAATCAAAGCTTGGCTGATAGTGTGTGTGTGTGTGTGTGTATGCCTGCGTGTGTGTGTGTGTGTGTGCGTCTCACTTTGGCCAAAGCCTTGTTGTTGCTGTCGGACAGGCTGACATGGTTCCAGAATCAAAGCATCAGCCTAGGTCCATTTAGCTAAATCATATTTGGCACAGAATTAAACAAAACTTAAATGCTACAACGAAGCCTGAAGCCAGACAGGAAAACATAAATTAGAACATCTCCGCTGGTAAGCTGGTGTTCAAGGGAAAATATATTTTCTGAAATGATCACCAGATCAAAAGGAGAAGATCTCACTTACCACTTACATTACAACCAACCTCCCCCGGCATGGTGGGAAACTCAACCAACCTCCCCCGGCATGGTGGGAAACTCAACCAACCACCCCCAGCATGGTGGGAAACTCAACCAACCACCCCCAGCATGGTGGGAAGCTCAACCAACCACTACCGGCATGGTGGGAAGCTCAACCAACCACTACCGGCATGGTGGGAAGCTCAACCAACCACCCCCAGCATGGTGGGAAGCTCAACCAACCACCCCCGGCATGGTGGGAAGCTCAACCAACCACTACTGGCATGGTGGGAAACTCAACCAACCACTACTGGCATGGTGGGAAGCTCAACCAACCACCCCCAGCATGGTGGGAAGCTCAACCAACCACACCCAGCATGGTGGGAAGCTCAACCAACCACCACCGGCATGGTGGGAAGCTCAACCAACCACCCCCAGCAGAGAGGGTAGAGAGAGAGGAGTGAGAAGGGGGAGAGAGAGATAGAGAGAGGAGTGGGAGAATGAGACAGAGATAGATAGAGAGAGAGAGAGAGAACGATCTGAGAGACAAGGCAAGAAGGGCATTCTATGCCATCAAAAGAAACATACATTTCAACATACCAATTAGGATTTGGCTAAAAATACTTTAGTCAGTCATAGAGCCCATTGCCCTTTATGGTTGAGCGGACCCCAGACCTCACACCAACCAAGACTTCACAAAATGGGACAAACACCAAATTGAGACTCTGCATGCAGAATTCTGCAAAAATATCCTCCGTGTACAACGTAGAACACCAAATAATGCATGCAGAGCAGAATTAGGCCGATACCCACTAATTATCAAAATCCAGAAAAGAGCTGTTAAATTCTACAACCACCTAAAAGGAAGCGATTCACAAACCTTCCATAACAAAGCCATCACCTACAGAGAGATGAACCTGGAGAAGAGTCCCCTAAGCAAGCTGGTCCTGGGGCTCTGTTCACAAACACAAACACACACTACAGAGCCCCAGGACAGCAGCACAATTAGACCCAACCAAATCATGAGAAAACAAAAGATAACTACTTAACACATTGGAAAGAATTAACAAAAAAACAGAGCAAACTAGAATGCTATTTGGCCCTACCTTGACTATGTACAGACTCAGTGAGCATAGCCTTGCTATTGAGAAAGGCCGCCGTAGGCAGACATGGCTCTCAAGAGAAGACAGGCTATGTGCTCACTGCCCACAAAATGAGGTGGAAACTGAGCTGCACTTCCTAACCTCCTGCCCAATGTATGACCATATTAGAGAGACATATTTCCCTCAGATTACACAGATCCACAAAGAATTCGAAAACAAATCCAATTTTGAAAAACTCCCATATCTACTGGGTGAAATTCCACAGTGTGCCATCACACCAGCAAGATTTGTGACCTGTTGCCACGAGAAAAGGGCAACCAGTGAAGAACAAACACCATTGTAAATACAACCCATATTTATGCTTATTTTATCTTGTGTCCTTTAGCCATTTGTACATTGTTAGAACACTGTATATATATATAATATGACATTTGTAATGTCTTTACTGTTTTGAAACTTCTGTATGTGTAATGTTTACTGTTAATTTTTGTTGTTTTTCACTTTATATATTCACTTTGTATGTTGTCTACCTCACTTGCTTTGGCAATGTTAACACATGTTTCCCATGCCAATAAAGCCCTTGAATTGAATTGAATTGAGAGAGAGAGAGAGAGATAGAGAGAGACAGAGAGAGAGAGAGAGAGAGAGACAGAGAGAGAGAGAAAGACAGAGAGAGAGAGAGAGAGACAGAGAGAGAGAGAGAGAGAGATAGAGAGAGAGATAGAGAGAGACAGAGAGATAGAGAGAGACAGAGAGACAGAGACAGAGACAGAGAGAAAAACACAGAGAGAGAGAGAGAGAGAAAGAGAGAGAGAGAAAAACACAGAGAGAGAGAGAGAAAGAGAGAGAGAGAGAGAGAGAGAGAGACAGAGAGAGAGAGAGAGAGAGAGAGAGACAGAGAGAGAGAGACAGAGAGAGACAGAGATGAATCGTAGAGTTCTCCCTACCTCAAGCAGCTGAACTCTGACTTTGTTGATGACCTTAAACCAACGAACTCTGACAGGAGAGCAGGGAGGTAGTCCAACAAAGAAGCTACTTCCTATATATATCTATGTTATTTAACGTAACAGAATGTGGAAAAAGGGAAGGGGTCTGAATACTTTCCGAATGTACTGTATATACCCATCAGCAATCTTCACAGCATCTATCATTCAGCATCTCTCATTCAGCAACATAGTTCCTGAGAGAAGAGATTCCCCGTTAGAGGACAACAGGAAGGACTATCATGGTGTGAACAGGCTTTGATCTGCATCGACTAAGGAATAACACAGGTGTTAATAAGGGTGCTGCTGTTATGCGGTGAGTGTGTGTCTGTGTGTGTGCGTGCGTGTGGATGTGTGTGTGTGTCTGTGTGTGTGTGTGGGGGGAGGTGCGTGTGTGTGTGTGTGTCTGTGTGTTTTAATGAGGAAGTGTTTGAGAGCATTAGGCAGCAGCATGATTTACTTTGCGTTGGGCCAAATGACTTCTCTCTGCTTCTTTTATTTCCATGTCCAGCCACCACTGAGTCGCGTGCACCGCGCCAGCATTAATCTCCATGCGCTCGATTCATATAAACCAATTGGCCGGGCCAGGAGAATAACTCAGAGTAGCCTAGGGGACGGCAGAGGAGGCGTGGCAAGTGAAAGCTAATGCTAAAGCTAATGCTAAAGCTAATGCTAAAGCTAATGCTTCTTTATGCATTCCGTCGCTGTTATAGAAGCCATTACTGTTCTACGTGCCAACTAACTTCTCTGTATATTTTATAGTCACTTTCCTGTAGTATTATCTTTCAGTTCGTTATATGGCTATGATGACAGTGTTTCCTGGGTTAGATTTGAGTTCATTAAAGGGATTGCATTTTATAAATAATGACTGTATTGTATGCAGAATGTCTTTCAATTATTAACGAGACAGAATCTGAAAAAATCAATGTGTGTGTGTGTGTGTGTGTGGGACGAATGGGTCAATCATGAAACGAAAGCTAAATTCACAGACATTCAGGAAAAAAGGGAAGGTTGACACAGAATTTGCTACTGCTGACACAGAGACAATAAATATACAACACACAAGGGGACTGTGTTGTTTGGATGAATGGAGGAGGGTAACGACCAGTACTAATCTAACTACATCTATGATGTCATTGCATAATAAATGGCTTCACCATTTAGTGGGGTCCTTCATCATAGCTAAGTCCATTGGCTGTGCTGCGTTGGGATCTGTAGAGGGGGTTTCAGGGGGGGGGGGGGGGGGGGGTCCTTGCCTACCTCAGGAGGGGTGATATGTAATTGAGGATTGTCTAATCCCTCTGACAGGGACATTGCCTCTGAAGGCATCCATGTCTGACTGAGGATGTCTGGTAAGGCTGAGGAGTTGAGGATGTCTGGTAAGCCTGAGGAGGAGCTGAGGCTGTCTGTTAAGGCTGAGGAGGAGTTGAGGATGTCTGTTAAGGCTGAGGAGGAGTTGAGGATGTCTGTTAAGGCTGAGGAGGAGCTGAGGCAGTCTGGTAAGGCTGAGGAGGAGCTGAGGCAGTCTGGTAAGGCTGAGGAGGAGCTGAGGCAGTCTGGTAAGGCTGAGGAGGAGCTGAGGATGTCTGGTAAGGCTGAGTTGAGGATGTCTGGTAAGGCTGAGGAGGAGCTGAGGATGTCTGGTAAGGCTGAGTTGAGGATGTCTGGTAAGGCTGAGTTGAGGATGTCTGGTAAGGTTGAGGAGTTGAGGATGTCTGGTAGGGCTGAGTTGAGGATGTCTGGTAAGGTTGAGGAGCTGAGGGCTGCAATACTCTCATGGATTAATTTGGCAGGGAAGGTTCTCTGGACAAGCACTGAAGCAGAGACAGCAGGTGGCTGCCGTAAAACCGAACTGGAGGGTACCTGCTGTGTTTGCGCCTGTATTGTGGCTTGAGGCTGGTCCACTAACTGGAAGACCAACAGAGTCTTTCCTGACAATATCTTGGTCTTCACCAGTGACATCACTCCAGTCTTGTTGATCTCAGTCTCTTCAGATTGCCCCTTCAATGACATTGATGACCTGGGAGACATATCCAATGTTGCTTTTACAGAGTTTGTTGGTGCTGATGTGGCCTGATATGCTTGAACAGTGAGTGGTTGATTTGACAGCAACTGTTTCCTGTCAAGGACACCAGCCGTATTCTGTAGAGGGTTTTGTTGCTCTACACCCTGCTGTGGTTGAGCCTGAGTTACGGCTTGCCCGTAACTGTGGTGGTTGTTGTCTCAGAATTTCTGGTGACTCAACTTTAACGGTCAGGTTAACAGATTCATGTTGATGAGACATTTACTTCAAAAGATGAACAGTTGACGGTCTTCTGTTCAAGACATTGCCTCAGTTCTGTTAAAAAAGACATTGCTCAGTTCTATTCAATAAACACATTGCTTCAGTTCAGTTCAATAAAGACATTGCCTCAGTACCTAGAGTCTCGGATGGCACATCAGCTTTTATTGGGGGGATGGTTTTGGGTTCATTTCCAGTGTGTCTTTAATTGCGTTGGCTAGTGCTGTGGCCTGATAACTTTGGCCAGTTGTTTATGTATATTCAATGGACTGGTTTGAAGGAGATGGTTCCTGAGCAAAGAATGCCCTTCTGTTTTCAACCAGCTGCCTTGGATCAGGACAGGAGTTACAGTTGGACTTTCTAGGGACACAACTTTTAAAGACAGGTCAACAGATCCATGACAATTAGACATTTCCGGTAAAGGAGCTACAGCTGAGGATCTTCCCTTCAATAAGGACATTGCCTCATTATCAATATTCTCTGGTAGCACCTCAGCTCAATTACCATATGGCTGAGGACATGGTTTTGGGGATATGTCCAATGTGGATTTGACAGGTGCTGTGTCCTGATTAGCTTGGGCAGTTATGTACATGGATTTGATGGACTGGGTTGAATGCGATGGTACCTGGGCAAAGCTCAGTCTCCTGTTGTCAATTGGCTGCCTCATAACAGAACGAGAATGAGTACCAGTTGGACTTTGCTGAAGATACTGCTCAACAACGGTTGGAGAACATAACTGAGATGGTTGCTGTCCCTGAGTTTCCGGGGACACAAATTTCAAGGACAGATCAACGGATCCATGGCGATTAGGCGTTTCTGGTAACAACTGAGGGTGTTCTCTTCGATAAGGACATTGCCTCATTCTTGGGTGGCATCTCCCTTAACCTCTAACATGGTCTTGAGGAGATGACAATTGTACCTTTGATAGAGTTTTCTAGTGCTGAGTCAAAGTGGTAAGTTTGAATTGATCGAGAGGCTCGTCTTTTAAGCTGAGCCCCCAGAGTTTGGCCTTCAGTGCCTTGTGCCTCTTGGGGTGTTGATGGACTCAGTGGACTAACCCTTCCTAGCATTGAGCCAAACATTGATGAAGGCTGGTTAGTGCTGGCCTCCTTAGTTTGGCCTTCACTGCCTATTCAAGCCTCGAGGGGCTAAGACATCCTAGCATTGAGTCAACAAAAGAGGTAGACGGCGGCACCTGAGATGAAGGTGGAACGACTGCAATTTGGGGAGTAGAACCAGTAGGCTTGAGGATGAAGGATAGTTTGGAGATGCCAGACTCAGCCTGTGGAGGAACTGGGGAGGTGGATGCAATATTAAATGCTTCAGTTGATTCGGCAGTTGCCTTGGAACCCGTGATGGAGCTTAACAATGAAGTCATTGAACTCATTGCATTCTTCACCCCAGTAATACTGTGCTCAACTGCTGTGTACTCTTTAACTTTGGCTGGTTTGTCATCTTTGCTCTTAGCCTTAGCCTCAGTCTTAGCCTCCTCGGTCTGTCGTGGTTTCGCTCCGGGTTGGCAATGCTGGGAGCTTCCTCCTGCTAGTCGATTGAGGCAGCGATCCATATTTGCTGCTCTCCTCCGCCTTGTCAGCTACATTGAATATACTCAGACACAGAGTGGACCAGGTTCTAAAGTTCCTCCACTGGAGACAACTTGCGATCTGGTCCATGTCCTGGATAGTAGCCTTTGTCCTTGTCCTCCGTACCGGGACGTGTACCCCTCTGGGTAGTAATAGTTTTCATAGTCGTAGGTGACATCACTATCCAGAAACGTCAGGGCATCCAGTTCTCAGGGAGAACCAGGGAGAACAACACCTCATCAAACCCCACCATGTCTCACTCACTCCTGCCTCCGAACCTGGTTGCCTCCGAACCTGGTTGCCTCCGAACCTGGTTGCCTCCGAACCTGGTTGCCTCCGAACCTGGTTGCCTCCGAACCTGGTTGCCTCCGAACCTGGTTGCCTCCGAACCTGGTTGCCTCCGAACCTGGTTGCCTCCTCTCTCTGCCTTCCTGGAATGCTTCATAGTCCTCCAAGTTGTAATGGCCCAGAGAGTTCTTGGCCCACATCCTGGTCCTGTACAGGAGCCCCTCCTCGATGTTTAACTGCTGACAGAGCTGCTTGACGGTAGGTGTTGATATCAATCTCAGGAGGAGAGGTCCTCGTAGCTGTCGGCTTCTTTATAGACCAGACGCGCCTCTCTGCTGCCGAAGTCACACTTCTTCCGCCTGCCAGTGGCATCTACCTCCTCAGGAGACATGGCATCACACTCCATCGTCCGGTAGAACCCGGAGCTTTTGGCCTCGCCTCCAGGCCCACTGCTGATATGGTAAATAATAGTCTTGTCCTCATCCTCTTACTCCTTCTGCACCAGCTCCAGGTAGTCATCCAGGACTCCACTCTCTGACATCTTGTACTGGCTCTCCCAGTCCTCCACACCCATACCTGAGTCTACTGGGACTCTGTTCTTACTGTTGGACCGTTCATGAGAGATGAGAGATGATGCAGGGAGGAATGGAAAATCGTGAAAAAGAACAAAAAAGAAAACCACGTTATTAGTGAGACAGGAAATGCATTTTCAAAGAAGAGAATTAAATGAATAGCAAAACAAAAAGGGACAGGAATTAAAATGTTGGGGTGAATTTGTATGCATGTGTGTGGTGGTGATGTTTTGTGTTCTCCTTAAACCAGAATGTACTGTAGTAATGTCATTCAAGCCAATAACCATAAATTCTGTGGGAAGAGCTATTAAATATACGTTCTCACAACATATATCAACACAACTATCTAAGGCTGTGCTTTTTCTGTTATAACCATATGCACCAAAATCAAAATGAATCTCTTTGAAGTATTTTAGAACCAATCATATTTTCTTTTACGGATATAATTTCCAATTCCAACCAAAAGTCAACAACGATACCTGGCAACCGGTTGCATATTGCTAAGTGTTACGGCTTTCTAGTTGTGATGAAGGAGAGTCGGACCAAACTGCAGCGTGTCGATTGCGATCCATGTTTATTTAAACAAACGTAAACACGACTAAACACGAACACTACAAAACAATAAACGAAAACCAAAAACAGCCTATACTTGTGCAAACTAACAGAGAGTACAGATAGGACAATCACCCACGAAATACAAAGTGAAACTCAGGCTACCTAAATACGGTTCCCAATCCGAGACAACGAGAATCACCTGACTCTGATTGAGAACCGCCTCAGGCAGCCAAGCCTATACTAGACACACCCCTAATCAACCACAAATCCCAATGCCTACAAAAACCCCAATAGGACAATACAATAACCCCATGTCACACCCTGGCCTGAACAAATAATAAAGATAAACACAAAATACTTTGACGTGACACTAAGCCTCTCAAACAGAGCACAAGGTAAACACATACATTTACATTTTAAAAATTTAAAAATTCAAGAACCAAGGTTAAGATTATTTAAATCAGGCAAGAGGAAAACTGCTTTAAATTAGGCGCAACAGGAAGTAATGTTCCTTTGCTTTCCACCACACATGTCCTGGGAGAATGGCTAGTCGCTAGTGTATATTTAGATCACCCTGTCACAGACACAAAATGGATAATGGGTGCTTGTGTGTGTACCTGGGCCTCTTGGCTGTGTGTACGTGTGTGTGTGTGTGTGTGTGTGTGTGTGTGTGTGTGTGTGTGTGTGTGTGTGTGTGTGTGTGTGTGTGTGTGTGTGTGTGTGTGTGTGTGTGTGTGTGTGTGTGTGTATATGTGTGCACCAGGACCCCCTGGCTTCTCTGTAGTCCAGCTCATAGCTGTGTATGGAGTCAGTGTCTCTGGAGAGAGATGGGTGCTGCCCAGTCTTTGTTCTATGGGGTACTGGTGCCCTGAGCAGTTGGGCTGGGGGAGTGGTGTGGTACCGAGGGGGGCGAAAATGGCTGCCCCCTTCACTCCTGTAGTCACTGTCACGATCATCCACTGCACTGTCTCGGTCATCATAAACTGTACAGGAGGGAGATATAACCAGCTCAACAACACCAACAGAAATCATAATCCAAACGCTAATGTTTGACAGGACAACAATGTAAGTAAGAATTTCTTGTCTGACTCGCCTAGTTAAAGGTAGACTTTACATGCACAAAGTAAACACAATACAGGGTTCATTTCTTCTACAACTAATGCTTTTGAACACGCCGACTGTGTTTTGCGTTTTGGTACAACAGAAGTCCATTAATTTCCAATGGAACACTGCATTTGCTTTGCGTTGCAGAGGCAGTTGCTGTGCGTTCTGTGTGGTGCAGCTGCTGTGCGTTCTGTGTGGTGCAGCTGCTGTGCGTTCTGTGTGGGGCAGCTGCTGTGCGTTCTGTGTGGTGCAGCTGCTGTGCGTTCTGTGTGGTGCAGCTGCTGTGCGTTCTGTGTGGGGCAGTTGCTGTGCGTTCTGTGTGGTGCAGCTGCTGTGCGTTCTGTGTGGTGCAGCTGCTCTGCGTTCTGTGTGGTGCAGCTGCTGTGAGTTCTGTGTGGTGCAGCTGCTGTGCGTTCTATGTGGTGCAGCTGCTGTGCGTTCTGTGTGGGGCAGTTGCTGTGCGTTCTGTGTGGGGCAGCTGCTGTGCGTTCTGTGTGGGGCAGTTGCTGTGCGTTCTGTGTGGTGCAGCTGCTGTGCGTTCTGTGTGGGGCAGTTGCTGTGCGTTCTGTGTGGGGCAGTTGCTGTGCGTTCTTCGGCCAGGCACTTCAGGATGGCACCATGGAGATTCCACCACCTGCACCACTCCCTGGGGCTGAAGACCTGGGACCTGTTCCCATCTGCATAGCCACATGTGTTCTCCACAACTACCTGCGGAGGTCATTCCAGGAGCCGCTCAGGATGGAGATGGGCACGCCAAATGGTCACCTTCCTGATGTCACCAAGGCAAGTGCCAACCACCCCAGACAGGCACCACAGGTGAGGGAGAAGCTGACCACCTACTTCTCATCGCCAGCAGGTGAAGTCCCATGGCAGTATGCAGTGGAGTGAAACAGCTCTCTTAATTAAGAGCCCCCTAACACCAAGGTTATTTTAAGAACCATCCACTGTTGTCCATAAAATTGCATTTTCTCCCCCAGATTATTTTATGTCTCATTGTCTCTCTTCATTTGGAAGTTATATTTAAGTGACATTTGGGAGTAAAGATCACACCTTAAACCCTTCCGTCTCCAATTAACATCAGTATTATACACGCCTGGCATGGTATATCAGGTGAGCGGGAGCACTAATTCAAATCAAATCAAATGTATTTGTCACATACACATGGTTAGCAGATGTTAATGCGAGTGTAGCGAAATCTTTGTGCTTCTAGTTCCGACAGTGCAGTAATAACCAACGAGTAATCTAACCTAACAATTCCACAACTACTACCTTATACACACAAATTTAAAGGGATAAAGAATATGTACATAAAGATATATGAATGAGTGATGGTACAGAACGGCATAGGCAAGATGCAGTAGATGGTATCGAGTACAGTATATACATATGAGATGAGTAATGTAGGGTATGTAAACAAAGTGGCATAGTTTAAAGTGGCTATTGATACATGTATTACATAAAGATGCAGTAGATGATTGAGTACAGTATATACATATACATATGAGATGAATAATGTAGGGTATGTAAACATTATATTAAGTAGCATTGTTTAAAGTGGCTAGTGATCTATTTGACATACATTTCCATCAATTCCCATTATTAAAGTGGCTGGAGTTGAGTCAGTGTGTTGGCAACAGCCACTCAATGTTAGTGGTGGCTGTTTAACAGTCTGATGGCCTTGAGATAGAAGCTGTTTTTCAGTCACTCGGTCCCAGCTTTGATGCACCTGTACTGACCTCGCCTTCTGGATGATAGCGTGGTGAACAGGCAGTGGCTCGGGTGGTTGTTGTCCTTGATGATCTTTATGGCCTTCCTGTGACATCAGGTGGTGTAGGTGTCCTGGAGGGCAGGTAGTTTGCCCCTGCTGATGCGTTGTGCAGACCTCACTACCCTCTGGAGAGCCTTACGGTTGTGGGCAGAGCAGTTGCCGTACCAGGCGGTGATACAGCCCGACAGGATGCTTTTGATTGTGCATCTGTAGAAGTTTGTGAGTGTTTTTGGTGACAAGGCGAATTTCTTCAGCCACCTGAGTTTGAAGAGGCGCTGCTGCGCCTTCTTCACGATGCTGTCTGTGTGAGTGGACCAATTCAGCTTGTCTGTGATGTGTACGCCGAGGAACTTAAAACTTACTACACTCTCCACTACTGTCCCATCGATGTGGATAGGGGGGTGCTCCCTCTGCTGTTTCCTGAAGTCCACAATCATCTCCTTAGTGTTGTTGACGTTGAGTGTGAGGTTATTTTCCTGACACCACACTCCGAGGGCCCTCACCTCCTCCCCGTAGGCCGTCTCGTCGTTTTTGGTAATCAAGCCTACCACTGTAGTGTCGTCCGCAAACTTGATGATTGAGTTGGAGGCGTGCGTGGCCACGCAGTCGTGGGTGAACAGGGAGTACAGGAGAGGGCTCAGAACGCACCCTTGTGGGGCCCCAGTGTTGAGGATCAGCGGGGTGGAGATGTTGTTACCTACCCTCAACACCTGGGGGCGGCCCGTCAGGAAGTCCAGTACCCAGTTGCACAGGGCGGGGTCGAGACCCAGGGTCGAGTTTGGAGGGTACTATGATGTTAAATGCTGAGCTGTAGTCGATGAACAGCATTCTCACATAGATATTCCCCTTGTCCAGATGGGTTAGGGCAGTGTCCAGTGTGGTTGAGATTGCATTGTCTGTGGACCTATTTGGGCGGTAAGCAAATTGGAGTGGGTCTAGGGTGTCAGGTAGGGTGGAGGTGATATGGTCCTTGACTAGTCTCTCAAAGCACTTCATGATAACGGAAGTGAGTGCTACAGGGCAGGGTAGTCGTTTAGCTCAGTTACCTTGGCTTTCTTGGGAATAGGAACAATGGTGGCCCTCTTGAAGCATGTGGGAACAGCGGACTGGGATAAGGATTGATTGAATATGTCCGTAAACACACCAGCCAGCTGATGCACCAGTGGTGATCATACTTGTGTATGACGTAAAGGGTCTGGCTGTAAAATTGCCACAATAAATGGATCCAGAAAATAAATGATTTTATACTTTTTTTTATTTTCTTTTATTTCCCCTTTATGTTAACCAGTTGAGAACAAGTTCTCATTTGCAACTGCGACCTGGCCAATATAAAGCAAAGCAGTGCGACACAAACAACAACACAGAGTTACACGTGGAATAAACAAGCGTTCAGTCAATAACACACTAATGTGGCAGAAGTGCCTGAAGGCCTGAAGCTGCTGACCCAGACCTCTTCTTCTCTCTCTCTCTCTCTGATACCTGTCCCTGAGTCCTCTCCACTTCCTCCTACAGTCTTCTTCTACAATAGACATGAACATGATATGCCAAACCATTACCTAGCATAACTATAGTTATTAGACAGCTTTCATGGACATGTCACCTACTGTACACACACACACACACGGTTATAGTGTGTGTGTGTGTAGTATCTACCATTTCTATTTATCTGAAATACACTCTCACTCTTTCAAACATGATTATTTGGGTAAGTTATCAGGGGTAGTAACTAGCATAATTTTTATTACTATTTCACACTCTCACTCTTTCAAGCATGATTATTTGGGCAAGTTATCAGGGGTAGTAACTAGCATAATTTATATTACTATTTATTTCACACACACACACCTCATTGGCTAGGTTAGCTAGCTAGCTAACTCACAACTAAATTGACCTGGCAATCCTGCTAACGTGGACACTAGTCTCCAAGCAGCATTTTTTTTGTGTTTATGTCCCTGTAGCTGTCTACAGATGTGTTAAAGAGAAATGATTTTGAGGATACTGCGAACATGATTCTCTCCTCCATCTGTCCAACCGCATGCGACGGTCTGCAAAAAAAAATACCATCGGTATAGTTGCCTAGCAGCGCAAAATGTTACGCAGCGTTGACGCCAAGACACAGTCGGTGTGTTCGAAGCGAGAGGCTAAACTTCTCCCCTGTTTTGGTCCCATAGCTTCCGCTTTGTAGCAGCGCGACGTGCACATGCGCAGATACTCTGTTTGACTTTGCGAGAGCAAAATCTTGCATCACGCTCATCTCAATATCTGCGTTGCTGCTCGTTGTAACGTCATCTCACTTTTTCTACTTTTAAATAAAGGTTACATTTCTCCACCTTTCTCCTGTTTTTTTTTAAGAATGCGAAACATTTATAAAACTGCTAGCCAATTAATTAGACAGGCAGCCATGACAGTTGGGTAACAAGCCAATTAGCAACTTGCTTTTCAAGGAAAGTGGTACTATTATTAGTAGAATAATTATGTTTTAATAATATTATGGTTATTATTATATGATTATTATTATTTGTATTATATTATTATTATTATTACAATTATTAACTATCAAACCCCATTGGCAACACTGGGGATTTATTGAGAATAGAGAGCACAGTGGAGGTCTGGATGAGAATATAAATTATGTTTATTAAATTAATAATCTCATTATTATGCCAAAATAATAACAGTAGCGGCCAACTTCATTCCCTTTTTCTCCCCAAATGATCAAATCATATGTTCCAGACCATAACAAATGCTTATGGTGGTGCACAGTGCTTCTAATTGAAATGTTCTAATTGAAATGTTCTAATTGAAATGTTCTAATTGAAATGTTCTAATTGAAATGTTCTAATTGAAATGTTCTAATTGAAATGTTCTAATTGAAATGTTCTAATTGAAATGTTCTAATTGAAATGGCTTAGTGGGATAAGATGACAAACATTTATTTCATTATTTTTATTCTGCGTTTGATTTTTTCGGTCAGACTTTAATTAAGGTCAGCGAGGATTACATTTTTTTCTGAATGCTTAAAAATGTCTTAGGGTTAGGCCATTTTTTTCTCCACTTCCTGCCTGAAGTGACATGCCCAAAGTAAACTGCCTGTGCCTCAGGCCATGAGGCCAGGATATGCATATAATTGGTACCATTGGAAAGAAAACGATTTGAAGTTTGTAGAAATGTTAAAACAATGTAGGAGAATATAACTTAATATATAGGGTAGGAGAAAATCCAAAGAAAATCCAACCAGATCTTTTTTTTTTAGAGAGACCATCCACTTACAAATTCAAGAGAAAGTCCATATTACTCCCTGGATATAATTCCTATGGCTTCCACATGGTGTCAGCAGTCTATGTTCAAGGTTTCAGGCTTGGAACTTCAAAAACGAATAAGAAATAAGAGTTTTAGTTGAGGGACACAGTCTTGGAAATTCATTTTGTGTACGCCATGAAGACATTACACACCTGCTCAAATCGGTTTCCTATTGAACATACTTCTTTCCGAAAGAAATATTATAGTTTGATTATATTTTAGGCTGAGGAGTAAATAGAAACATTTTTGACTCGTTGAAACATAGTTTAGAGGAATATTTTCGGATTCCTTTCTCTGCAAGTTGAACGAGTGGATTACTCATATCGATGGCGCCAACTAAATGGACTTTTTGGGATATAAAGAAGGATTTTATCTAACAAAACAACACTACATGTTATAGCTGGGACCCTTTGGATGAGAAATCAGAGGAAGATTTTCCAAAAGTAAGTGAATATTTAATTGTTATATGTGAATGTATGAAACCTGTGGCGGTGGAAGAATATTCTGATGTGGGGCGCCGTCCTCAAACAATCGCATGGCATGTTTTCGCTGTAATATCTACTGTAAATGGGACAGTGCTATTAGATTAACAAGAATTTAAGCTTTCAGTCGATATAAGACACTTATATGTACATAAATGTTTAAAATCCATGATATTTATGATTATTTATTTGAATTACGCGCCCTCCATATTCACCAGAAGTTGTCCCACTAGCGGGACCTTAGCCCTGGTTAAACACTGACAGTGATTCTTGAAGCACTATATCTGACACCATTAACACTTGTAGCCAATGCATTTACCAAGTGTGCCAAACTGAATGCACAACTCTGCTTTACACTCAGTTTGCAATTTAATAACACACTTCTGGCAAAACTGTAAACATTGGTCTTTACATTGCTACACTATTTCGCCAATTGCCTTTCCACATTGACACGTGAAAACACTTTCAGATAATGAGTTCACTTACAAATCAGAGCTTCAGCACTATAAATAGGCGACAGGTAAACATTCGGTTTGGACAACAATGGAGGCCAATATGGGACAGAGAGTAAAGAGGGGTGAGAACTAGAGGAGGACAAGGAGAAGGTAGAGGAGGATGAGGAGGTGAAGAAGTAGGAGGAGGAGGAGGAGGAGGAAGAGGTGAAGTAGGACAGGAAAGAATGAGAGGATAAGGAAGAGGAAGGGGAGTCAGGAATACAATAACGGATGAAATCAGAATAACTGTGGTTGACAATGTTGTCATCCATGGGATGAGCATGAGGGAGGCTGGGCAACAGGTTCAACCAAATCTGAGCCGCTATACGGTTGCAGGTATCATCCGGATATTTCTAAATGAAAACTGGTAAGTAACAGTAAGTGCTGTAGTCTTAATGGTACAGTAATATATACTGTACCTTCATAATGAGAAGGATCTATCACTAAAACCATTCAAATGTTTTTACAGAATTGCAAGAAACCAGTATCTGGTGGAAGAGGTGGACTGTTCACCCCAGAGCAGGAGACTCACATTGTAACTATGGTCATTGCAATTAACTGCATCAGACTCAGAGAGCTGCAGGACCACATAATGGTAGATAACACCCAGACTCAGAGTGCTGCAGGACCACATAATGGCAGATAGCACCCAGACTCAGAGTGCTGCAGGACCACATAATGGCAGATAGCACTCAGACTCAGAGAACTGCAGGACCACATAATGGCAGATAGCACTCAGACTCAGAGAACTGCAGGACCACATAATGGCAGATAGCACCATATTCCAAAACGTCTGCAGAGAGAGTCTCTCTGCACTGTCTCGTCTACTGAAACACAATAGAATTAGGATGAAGCAGCTGTACAGAGTCCCTTTCGAAAAGAAACTCAGACCGTTGTAAAACAACTGAGATATGAATATGTGCAGGTAAGCTATACTATCCTATCATTGGTACTGGATCTGGAGGTATATGGTGCTACATCGTAGTGACTGATCCTTGTCTTTTCCTACTGCACTACATTGTTTGGTCTTGTCTCTTTCAGAGAGTCATGGAGCTAGAATGAGATGCAGGGCATCATGAGCTAATATATGTGGACGAGGCAGGTTTCAACCTTGCAGAAAACACAAGGAGCAGTGGCAGAAATATCATCGGACACCGCGCCGTCATCAACGTCCTGGGACAACGTGGTGGCAACATAACAATGTGTGTGGCTATTAGTCAAAACGGTATCCTTCACCATCATGCAATCCAAGGCCCATACAACACTGCACACATTATCACATTTCTGGACACCCCTCCACATACAGACTAATCCCTAATGACCAGGGACCCAGAGCAGCCCAGGTACGTTATCATCTGGGACAATGTTAGTTTCCACCGGGCTGCTGTGTTCCGCAAATGGTTCACAGGTCACCCACTTTCCATCGCACTCAATCTTCTCCCCCATACTCTCCGTTGTTGAATCCTATTCTTCTCTGCATGGCGTTGGATGGTGTATGATCGCCAGCTCCATCCAGACATGTGGTGTGTGGTGTACTGCCCCTGAACAGGCAGTTAACCCACTGTTCCCAGGCCGTCATTGAAAATAAGAATGTGTTCTTAACTGACTTGCCTGGTTAAATAAAGGTAAAATTAAATTTAAAAAAAACATACCCCTTACCCCATCTACAGGCAATGGAGGAGGCTTTTTTTCCCCAGGGGTCATTGCCAGGCCTGGATACGGCACTCCAGTGATACCGTCCACGTTGCCTTCGTTGAGACAACACCTTTTATTTGTACTGATAGAGTGTTTTGTTCAGATCACACATTCATACTTTACACATGTGGATACCTGTGTGTATATGTGTGTATTACATGTATGACAAAACCTTATTGCAAACTGCTATGCCCTGCACACGGAAAAAGCAAAAGCCACAAGTGTCAGTGAGTGGTTGGTGCTTCGTGGGTTTACTCAAACGATGGTTTGTGTCGACTGTATTGACGGAAAAAATAATAATTAAAGAGTTTTTTAAGAGTTTTGAAAGATTTGTTTAGATGTATAACATTTAGCTGTTTTGGTGCAAGGTTTTGTGGTTAGAGTGTAGAGTTTTGCCAAAATAGCCTATAGTTTCAAAAGATGGTGCCTGAGCAATCAGAGAAAAACTGCAAATGTAAATAATGAAGGACACAGGCAGAAGAAGAACGATGAAAAGTTTGTTTGACAGTGAGTTGAACGCCTGGCAGGCAGAAGGTTGAAAAAGTGAGAGCCTAGAGCTCCATCTAGTGGCCAACTAACAGAGAACCAGTGCAGACGGTCTGTACTAAAACAACTCTTTCATTCTCTTCTAGTTATTCGACCAGGCAAAAGAACAGCAGCACATATATTATTGAAACGACACATTAGAGAGAGAGAGAGAGTGAGAGAGAGAGAGAGAGATGTCATGAAAGTCCTCCTCCAGACCAGAACATGTACTGGTAACAAGAGTAACAACTTCACTCTGATGTTCACTCTGCCATTCAGTCTGCAGTTCACTCTGATGTTCACTCTGATGGTCACTCTGTGATTCACTCTGATGGTCACTCTGATGTTCACTTTGTGGTTCACTCTGATGTTCACTTTGATGGTCACTCTGATGTTCACTCTGATGGTCACTCTGATGTTTACTCTGATGGTCACTCTGATTTTCACTCTGCGGTTCACTCTGCAGTTCACTCTGATTTTCACTCTGCGGTTCACTCTGCAGTTCACTCTGATTTTCACTCTGATGTTCACACTGATATTCACTCTGTGGTTCAGAGTGCTTCAGAGTGGTTCTGTGGTGTATTGTATTACAATCATTCTGTGGCATTACATTTCTCCAAAATATTGAAAGCAAGGATGTGATCGAAAAATCCTAGATGCGAAATGCCATGGTGTTTTTTCACCAATCTGAAAAATAAAGTTCTGCAAAGCACATGCTCAGAAACAGCGATGAAAAATGAGGACGAGAAACAGAGAAAGGGGAAAAGTAAAATACTTTGAAGTACTACTTAAGTACTTTTTTGTGGTATCTGTACTTTACTTTACTATTTATATTTTTGACAACTTTTACTTTTACTTCACTACATTCCTAAAGAAAATGATATACCTTTTACTCCTTACATTTTCCCTAATCATCCAAAAAATACTCGTTATATTTTGAACGCTTAGTAGGACAGGAAAATATTCAAATTCACACACTTATCAAGAGAACATCCCTGGTCATCCCTACTGCCTCTGATCTGGCGGACTCACTAAACACAGACACTTCATTTGTAAATGATGTCTGAGTGTGGCTATCTGTAAATACAATTTTAAAAAGTAGAAAATTGTGTCCATCTGCTTTGCTTAATAAGAGGAATTTGAAATGATATTTTATACCAAACACTTTTAGACTTACTCAAGACTTACTCAAGACTTACTCAAGACTTACTCAAGAAATCAAATCAAATCAAATGTTATTTGTCACATACACATGGTTAGCAGATGTTAATGCGAGTGTAGTGAAATGCTTGTGCTTCTAGTTCTGACAATGCAGTAATAACCAACAAGTAATCTAGCTAACAATTCCAAAACTACTGTCTTATACACAGTGTGAGGGGATAAAGAATATGTACATAAAGATATATGAATGAGTGATGGTACAGAGCAGTATAGGCAAGATACAGTAGATGATATCGAGTACAGTATAACATATGAGATGAGTATGTAAACAAAGTGGCATAGTTAAAGTGGCTAGTGATACATGTATTACATAAGGATGCAGTCGATGATATAGAGTACAGTATATACTCAAGTCATGCTCACTTACTGGCATGACTTTCACAGACAACAAAAACACTCCGCACTCCAAGACTATACTGGCATGACTTTCACAGACAACAAAAACAAAAGACAAAGTGATGTATTTAATCTTTTAAAAGTCAAAAAGTCAACAGAACACATTATTGGTCAATGTTGTATTTCCCATTAAAGCTGCTGTGTAAAGAAAGGCAAGCAGTGATGTGGTACTCTACTCAGGTGTGGTGATGGTAGGTGTGGTGATGGTAGGTGTGGTGATGGCAGTGATGTGGTACTCTACTCAGGTCTGGTGATGGCAGGTGTGGTGATGGTAGGTGTGGTGATGGTAGGTGTGGTGATGGCAGGTGTGGTGATGGTAGGTGTGGTGATGGTAGGTGTGGTGTGGTGATGGTAGGTGTGGTGATGGTAGGTGTGGTTATGGAAGGTGGGTGATGGTAGGTGTGGTGATGGTAGGTGTGGTGATGGTAGGTGTGGTGATGGTAGGTGTGGTGATGGTAGGTGTAGTTATGGCAGGTGTGGTGATGGTAGGTGTGGTGATGGTAGGTCTGGTGATGGTAGGTGTGGTTATGGAAGGTGGGTGATGGTAGGTGTGGTGATGGTAGGTGTGGTGATGGCAGGTGTGGTGATGGTATGTGTGGTAGGTGTGGTGATGGTAGGTGTGGTGATGGCAGGTGTGGTGATGGTAGGTGTGGTGATGGTAGGTGTGGTGATGGTAGGTGTGATGATGGCAGGTGTGGTGTGGTGATGGTAGGTGTGGTTATGGCAGGTGTGGTGATGGTAGGTGTGGTGATGGTAGGTGTGGTTATGGCAGGTGTGGTGATGGCAGGTGTAGTTATGGCAGGTGTGGTGATGGTAGGTGTGGTGATGGCAGGTGTGGTGATGGTAGGTGTGGTGATGGCAGGTGTGGTGATGGTAGGTGTGGTAGGTGTGGTGTTGGCAGGGATGGTAGGTGTGATGATGGTAGGTTTGGTAGATGTGGTGATGGTAGGGATGGTAGGTGTGATGATGGTAGGCATGGCGGGTGTGGTGATGGTAGGTGTGTTGAAGGTAGGTATGGTAGGTGTGGTTATGGTAGATGTGATGATGGTAGATGTGGTAGGTGGGGTGATGTTAGGTGTGGTGATGGTAGGTGTGGTAGGTGGGGTGATGGTAGGTGTGATGATGGTAGGTGTGTGATGGTAGCTATGTTAGGTGTGGTGATGGTAGGTGTGGTAAATGTAGTGATTGTAAGTGTGATGATGGTAGGTATGGTATGTGTGGTGATGGTAGGTGTGTTGAAGGTAGGTTTTGGTAGTTGTGGTTTGTTGATGGTAGGTTTTTTAGTTGTGGTGATGGTAGATGTGGTAGTTGTGGTGATGGTCGATGTGGTAGTTGTGGTAGGTTAGTGTAGTAGTTGGTAGGTATGGTAGTTTTGGTAGGTAGGTGGGATAGTTGTGGTACATTGGGTGGTAGTTGTGGTAGGTAGGTGTGTTAGTTGTGGTAAGTAGGTGTGGTAGTTGTAGTAGGTAGGTGTGGTAGTTGTAGTAGGTAGGTTTGGTAGATGTGTTACATATGTGTGGTAGTTGTGGTAGGTAGGTTTGGTAGATGTGGTACGTAGGTGTGGTAGTTGTGATAGGTAGATGTGGTAGTTGTGATAGGTAGGTGTGGTAGTTGTAGTAGGTAGGCGTGGAAGTTGTGGTAGGTAGTTGTGCAAGGTAAGTGTGGTAGTTGTGCTAGGTAAGTGTGGTAGTTGTGGTAGGTAGTTGTGGTAGTTGTGGTAGGTATATGTGGTAGTTGTAGTAGGTAGTTGTGGTAGTTGTGCTAAGTAAGTGTGGTAGTTGTGGTAGGTAGTTGTGCGAGGTAAGTGTGGTAGTTGTGGTAGGTAGTTGTGGTAGTTGTGGTAGGTATATGTGGTAGTTGTGTTAGGTAGGTTTGTTGATGGTAGGTTTTTTAGTTGTGGTGACTGTAGATGTGATAGTTGTGGTGATGGTCGATGTGGTAGTTGTGGTAGGTTGGTGTAGTGGTTGTGGTAGGTGGGTATGGTAGTTTTGGTAGATAGGTGGGGTAGTTGTGGTACATTGAGTGGTAGTTGTGGTAGGCAGGTGTGGTAGTAGTGGTAGGTAGGTAGGTTTGGTAGATGTGGTACGTAGGTGTGGTAGTTGTGGTAGGCAATCGCAATCACACTGCCCTAACCCATCTGGACAAGAGGAATACCTATGTAAGAATGCTGTTTATCGACTACAGCTCAGCATTTAACACCATAGTAGGTAGGTGTGGTATTTGTAGTAGGTAGGTGTGGCAGTTGTGGTAGGTGGGCGTGGTAGTTGTGGTAGGTAGATGTGGTAGTTGTGATAGGTAGGTGTGGTAGTTGTAGTAGGAGGTGTGGCAGTTGTGGTAGGTAGGTGTGGTAGTTGTGGTAGGTAGGTTTGGTAGATGTGGTACGTATGCTTGGTAGTTGGGGTAGGTAGATGTGGTAGTTGTGATAGATAGTTGTGGTAGTTGTAGTAGGTAGTTGTGGTAGGTAAGTGTGGTAGGTAGGTGTGGTAGTTATGGTAGGTAGGTGTGGTAGTTTTGATAGGTAGTTATGGTAGTTGTGGTAGGTAGTTGTGGTAGGTAGGTTTGGTAGATGTGGTATGTAGGTGTGGTAGTTGTGGTAGATAGTTGTGGTAGTTGTAGTAGGTAGTTGTGGTAGGTAGGTGTGGCAGGTAGGTGTGGTAGTTGTGGTAGGTAGGTGTGGTAGTTTTGATAGGTAGGTATGGTAGTTGTGGTAGGTAGTTGTGGTAGGTAGGTTTGGTAGATGTGGTATGTAGGTGTGGTAGTTGTGGTAGGTAGTTGTGGTAGTTGTGGTGATTAGGCTTGGGCGGTATCCAGATGTTCATATTGTCATACCATCCTTCTCTCATACCGGGATTTACAGTATTACCGGCATAGCACATGAGGGGGTGCTAAAATCATGAGAAAAACCTATTGCCCTCTATTACCAGAATGCTAACAAAGTAGCACAAACTGATAACAAATTCACATAGAAGCTGTTAGCTAAATGCTAACAACTGCAAACAAACAAACGAATTGCACATTTCAAAGCGGTGGAGGTGAGGACACCTAATAATAATGTCTGGAATGAAGTCAATTGAGTAGTATCAAACACATGGAAACATCTTTAATGTGGTTGATACCACTCCATTGACTCCATTTCAACCATTATTATGAGCCGTCGTCTCCTCAGCAGCTTCCACTGTTGCAAAGAAAGGCAAATCCAGCTCATAAAGTGATGTAAGGGATAATCAACGAGGGACTATGAGTTCTATGGTAAATAATGAACACTGTGGAACTGACCTTCCAGAGACTTGCATTATTTTCCAGAGAACCATAAAGCCCTGAGTTGATTATGCCTTTTATACCATGGCTATAATTTAACACATTTGCCGGTAGAAATGTGTTCAACATCCATTGAAGTAGCTAGCAAGTTTACTAGATAGCTACAGTAGTTGCCTTGGTAACAAACAGACATACTTGCTAGTTTAGATAACCAAACCATCAGTCCTAGCTTGCTATTATGAAAACCTAATTCAACAACACCAATACTGTTTTCAATTTGACTTCATTTGTAATGTCCAAAAGTCCAAACGTAATTACCGTGGATTGGAGGGAAGAGGTCTGTGAACCAATATCTGAAGTTTTAGGGAAGCATTTTTCAGGTAAAGTCAATTCAAATTAATTTAATAAAAATTGAAAGTAAGTTTATTAGTGGGATGTGGTTCCTGAACCAATGATAGTTGTTTGTATTCATTACAGTAATATGGGGTGGAAGCTATTGACGTTTATTAGTGGGATGTGGTTCCTGAACCAATGATAGTTGTTTGTATTCATTACAGTAATATGGGGTGGAAGCTATTGACGTTTATTAGTGGGATGAGGTTCCTGAACCAATGATAGTTGTTTGTATTCATTAAAGTAATATGGGGTGGAAGCTATTGACGTTTTAAGAAAGTATCTTTACTGTAAAGTCAATTTAAGTTGGTAGAATATCACCAAAGTCAAGAAATACAAAAAGTAATTGCTATTGATTACAGGGATGAGGTCCCTGAACCAATCACAGTTAGTTTTACTCATGAATGTCACATGGGGTGGAATCTATTGACATGTTAAAGTAGTATTCATGCAAATTTAATTAACGTTTGTAAAAAAGTATCCAAAGTCAACAAATACACACATTACTGTTGATTGGAGGCATGACGTCCCTGAACCAATGTGGTAGGTAAGTTTGGTTGGTTGTTTTCATGAAAGTCTAATGGGGTGGAAGATATAGATTTTTAAAAGTATTTTTATGTAAAGTAACTTGTTTTACTTTTAGTAGATTTTATAGAACTTTAAAATAATGTAACTAATTGCATTCGAGAAAAGAGGTCTCTTAACAGTGTGAAATTTGTTTGAGATCTCTGTCATGTCGTTGAGAAGGTATTGGTATCTGAATCTTTATTATAGAGCTAAGTTCACCACTGTAAAACACTGTATGATTAAATCATTACATTTTGATTGACCAATAAAAAGGGTGAGCTCATCTTTTAATAATAATGTATTCATCATAGAATCATCTTTGATTATAGTGTTGTCAGTGGTGAGCCGTCATTTAGGGCAGGTGGGGCAGAGCCACACCCGTTTTGAGCCCCGCGTGTTTAACAACAATATATATATATATATGTTGCCTGCTTTGCATGTTATTTTGGTATTAATATGTGTCACATATCAGTTTGCAAACAATGTCTACTTTAAAAAAAAATCATTGAGTTAATAAAGCTGCATACAGACACCTTCTCTTTTTTACTTTCTTGAGGAAGGCAGCTCATAAATGCAGGTGTTTCAGCCCAGCTTAGTGCTTTCTGTGGTGGTGGGGCAGCCAGCGAGAAATACGGAGCGTAGGGGTTGGTTATGTTCTCTGGTTGCGCCGTGATTGGTTCAACATCACATTTTCAAAATCATAGCTACCAAGCTAGCAGTCATCATCATGCATCCAGTCAACAATCTACTGGCAAATCCTTTTCAATCCTTGTCATATGAAGAGAAATTTTAGATTAAAAGTATCAGTGCTCATCAACCTTTCCAAATAAAAACAAAAAGTTGGAAATCGCAAATTCAGCAATGAGTGGTTTGGAAGGAATCAGTGGCTAACTTCAAGCTTAACAAATCAATCACTAGCCTACTATTCAACATGACTCCTGCCACATCCAAAACAACTGGAAACTCGGAACTGTGAAATCTTAGACTTCAGTGAGTTCAAGACAACTGGGAACTCTGACTGGGAACTCTTAGACTTCAGTGAGTTCAAGACAACTGGGAACTCTGACTGGGAACTCTTAGACTTCAGTGAGTTCAAGACAACTGGGAACTCTGACTGGGAAAACAGGTTTTGAATGGCCATCCAACTCAGAAATCCAAGTCGGGAACTCGGGCCTCTTTCTTGTGCTCTGACCTGAAGATCACTGACGTCATGATTCAACCTTGTTTTTTCCGAGTTCCCAGTTGTCTTGAAAGAACCATAAATCCAGAGAATGACAGACTTTGATGACAAATTTTGATGCCAAACTGCCGATACACCTTCCTGTTCAAGTGAGCACAACAAGGTGAGTCCAACAATGTATTGACTGCTGCTCTATAAATGATGTAATATGCCAGGGAGATGTGTATACTGTAGATAAGAAAGTAGTACTAAGTGTATGTTGTGTAGTAAGCTGTTAGGAGCCCATGTGCCTCACCCTAATAATGTTGTCACTTTCCCCTCTCATAACTTAGCCTACTGCTCTGACTTGATGATGCACATGTAGACTACAGCCCATTTTAGAGAAATGTAATCATCAGATATTGTATGAGCTTTCATTGTCTGCTTATATGCAGTTATGACTTGGTGTACAGGGAAAATACTGTAAGAATGGCCCATGTTCAAAATTCTGTCGCTGTACATTTCAAAAGTGCTGAACACATGGTTATATTGACTACGTCCATCCTAGATCGTTCATTAATGTCTTCATCAATATTACGTATTGCCTCTTATCCACTCGTTGTCCCTTGTGCCATAGTTTGTACATCTCAAGTGTCAGTAGAAACCACATTTGTTTAAGCAAGTCAGCCATACCAGCTATGTTTTTTAAAGGATTCTCTCCATGGTGCTGAAAAGAAAGCTCTGCTGTTGGGACAGCTTTATGTCGACCCTAACAGTTTGTGGGCACCGTTTGTTAAAGTTATAGTGCAATTAATGTATTGTTTAGTGTTGTGTTGTGTAGTGGCTTTGCTGGCATTCATCTAAAACATTTTGGGGGAGTTTTCCCCACCAAGATGTACATGCTGCAATCACCACTGGGTGGGTGAATTATAACACACCAACCCTGTTACCTATAGATAGACAGTCTAGAAATGTTTAAACTATTTACATGTGTTTGGTAAGCTTGCATTCCATTCCCCCTGTCACATGGGGATCTATGGTTGATTCTAGATGAAATAGTCAACTCTGTTACAATCAACCCTGTCACTTTATTTGGCACTTAATGGGCACTTGCTATAGTATGTATTTGTTACTTTTGAGATGGGAAAACATGTTTTTTATTAAGTTGAGCATGTGATCTTTATGACAGAATGTTAGAATTAGGTGAAATAAAAGTTACACTCCCCAAAAGGTACTCAATTGGTGGAATGACCCGAGTACTGAACTGGAGGTGGGAGGGCTAACGATGCGTCTACTGTTGCTCTCTCCTCAGATTCTTAGAGAAGCTATTTCAATCTGATATTTCTCCTATGGTCTAAAATAGATGTGTATAGAGGACTCCTCTCTAATATAACATGTCACACATTGTATCAAACTGATGGAATGTTAGGTGTCTCATTGAAAGTCTAACATCTACCATGACTACTGGATGTTTCAATTCTAATAAATAACAAAACAATCCACACCGTAACAACAATATTGCTTTTTTACTAAATGCTTTTATTAAAGAGTAAAACTTTGCTAACAAAAATGACATCATCAAACATCACTGGCCTGATTTGAGCAGCTCTGCCCGGGGATGGAGCCAGCAACTTAGCTGCTACCGGTCCGGTCCAGGCTACCTGCAGACCTCCTCCCAGACCTCCTTTTCAGCACCTCCCCTTAACAGGAGAGGTGGTGAAAATGATCAGAGTTGCATTCAACTTGAATAAAGATGAGAAACTCTGGTCTGTGGAGCCACTGGTCTGAGGGGAGGACTTCTGTTGAAACCATTTCCATTTTTGGGATATTTTCTAGGACTGTAGAGGTGGTAAGCAGAGATGAATTTAACTAGGATACAGATGAGAGTCTCTGTTCTTGGGAGGAGGGTCACTGACCTTCGATGGTTTGTTGCCTGATAAAGAGGATACTTGCTGGCTTGAGGAGACTATAATGTTTTGAGGAGGAAATGTGTCTCGATGACTTAAAGAGGAGGAGGAATTATTGGGCGACACTTTTAATTACCAACGTAACCTCAGTGGAACTGTGGCTTCATCGAGTTCCAGCTCTAGGCAGACAGCACGTCAGGAAGGCTGTAAGACATCACAGAGACAGGTAAGTATCTATATGTTTACATGTGTGTTGCATGTACACTAAACCCTCACATTTGGATAATGTCACTTTTTAAAGTGATGACATGTATATTAACAGTGTAAAACATGAATAGATGTTTAAACATTCTTTACCTCATCCTAATTTTCTTCCAGATGCTTGGCTTTTTCTTTGTCTTTGTGTTGGAGATTGGCTCTGATGTTTCAGCCTCTTCTGGAGCTTCTAGCTGCTGGCTGTCTGGCCCCCCCTGATGGTTCTCTGGCCCCTCCTGCTGGTTCTCTGGACTCCCCTCCTGGTTGTCTGCCCATGCCTGTTGCCTCCTTGGCCTTTCCTGGTGGCCATCAGCAGATCCAGTGGGCTCTTGGCTTACTTGTTGGCCTGTGGCCCATCCGGGCAACTCCTGACCGTGGTTGTAATCGTGGCTGTGTTGGGTGGTTAGACACCGGGTGTTGATTTGAGCATCAGCCTCCAGATTCATCTGATCCAGGTAGTTTTCCTTCATCCTCTCCCTCTCCTCCTTCAGTTGTTGATGAGTCTGTTTTTTAAGCAGGGACCGCTCTCTCCACTGCTTATTGAAATTCTCCATCTTCTTCCTTCTCTCCTCAGCCTTCAGCAGCTCCTTCCTCTTCTCCCTCTCTCTCTCTGCCCGGGTCATGGTGGATGTTAGCCTTGTGTGTCCAGGGATGGCTGGGAGGGGAGAAGAAGTAGAGTTTACATTCAACTTAGTGGATCTGGTATCAACTTAAATGTAATGGACACAGGGAATGAAGAATAGAAAACACAATTGGATCTCAATGATTCTTTACTCTTTTCAGTTAAGCAAGGCATGGAATGTGTCAATAAAGTGCAATAATTCCCATCCCGAATTGACCTGGCCCTAAATTGAACATGAGTCCAGAATGGCACCTATTCTTTGTATAGTGCCAGGGCATATGTGATCACTTAGGGCCCCATGGCCACTAGTAGCCCCCGGATCCCCCCAAAACACGTTTTTGTGTGTGTTTTTTAGGAACTCTTTCTGGGTCTCTACTTAGTCTTGAGAGTTAGAAAAGTAGATGACACAAGGTACCATTTAAAAACGTGGTTGTTATCAGCAGTATTTTTCTATTCTTTGGACAGTAGTTTTATATTGAAACAATGATGCAACATGATGACTGGTGTGGAACGTATGTGTGTAGAGGAGACTAAAGAGGATGATGTCATAAGTAGAGGGAAAACAGTTCTTACCTATGTGGACGATATTATGGCCCTCCTCAGCCTCTCTCTGATACGTTCTCTCTATCTTTCTGAGGTTCCTCTTCTCCCATGTTTTATTCACCCAGCCCACAGCTCTCCTTCTGATACTTTTATCAGGTGGGAGAATGTCCTCCTTGTCATCTTCCTTCTCCTCCTCCTCTAAGTCACCCCTCTTGTACTCAAGGATCTCCTCTCTTTTTTTGCCTGTATTATATTTTCTCTCTCTCTGATTAAAGATAAATGGCATTTAATGGCTTTCTTTCTCTGCTCCTCTCTCTCCTCCTCTCTCTGCCTCTCCTCCTCTCTTAGTCTCAACATTTCTTTCTGTCTAGCAATTTCAATCTCTTGTTTTTTATCCTGCTCCTCTTGTTGTCTTGCCCTCTCCTGTTTTCTTTCCATCTCCAGCCGTCTTTCCTCCTTCTCCCTCCTGATTTGTTGTCCTCTTTCTATGTGTTCTCGTTCCCCCTTCAACACTTCTAACCTCCTCTCTTTACGCCTATTGAAGACTTCCCGTGCTTTTGCTTTAACATTAACTACTACATGTTTCTTCATGCTTACTTCCTTTCCTCTCTCTTCTCTTTCCCTGTACTCTTCCTCTGCTTCCTTAATCACTTCCTGCTTTTCTTCCATCTCTCTCTCCTGTTCTATCTCCAGTTCATTCTGTCCCTCAATTTCCCCCAAAATATTTTTCTGCCCCTCCTTTCTTCTTCCTGCTTCCTCCCTTTCTCTCATAATCATCTTTTCTTTCTCCATCTCTTTCTGTTGCTGATCTTTTAATTCCATCTCTCTCTGATTGTCATTGTCTTTCTCCCTTTCTTTCTCCTTCTCCTTTTGTTTCTGTCTCTCCTCTTGTTGTTGTCGTCTGTGTATCTCTTCTATCTCTCTCTGTCTCTTGTTCTCCCCCTCTCTTCCCTCCTTCTCCATGTCAATTTGCTTCTGTTTCCATATATTTTCTTCTTCTTGATCTCTCTCAAACATTATCTTTCTCTCCTCTTGTTGTTGTCGTCTTTCTTTCTCTCCCATCTCTCTCTGTCTCTCTTTCTCTTCGATCGCTTTCTGTCTCTCTTCTCCTCCAATATGTTTTTGTCTCTTTTCCATTATCTTTCTTTTGATCTCTCTCTGTCTCTCTTTCTCCTTCTCTTCTACTTCCTCTTTCATCTCTTTTTGCTTCTGTTTAAATAGTTGTTCTTCATTCTCTCTTTCAATCTCTTTCTGTCTCACTTCTCTTTCCATGTTTTTCTGTCTCTTCTCCATTCTCTTTCTTTTGATCTCTCTCTGTCTCTCTTTCTCCCTCTCTCGTTCTTCCTCTTCCATCTCTTTTTGCTTCTGTTCAAATAGTTCTTCTTCATTCTCTCTTTCAATCTCTTTCTGTCTCACTTCTCTTTCCATGTTTTTCTGTCTCTTCTCCATTCTCTTTCTTTTGATCTCTTTCTGTCTCTCTTTCTCCCTCTCTCGTTCTTCCTCTTCCATCTCTATTTGCTTCTGTTTACATCTTTCTTCTTCGTGCTCTCTTTCAATCTCTTTCTGTCTCTCTTCTTCTCTTTCGATATGTTTTTGTCTCTTTTCCATTATCTTTCTTTTGATCTCTCTCTGTCTCTCTTTCTCCCTTTCTCGTTCTACCTCTTCCATCTCTATTTGCTTCTGTTTACATCTTTCTTCTTCGTGCTCTCTTTCAATCTCTCTCTGTCTCTCTTCTTCTCTTTCCATAATTTTCTGTCTCTTCTCCATTCTCTTCCTTTTGATCTCTCTCTGTCTCTCTTTCTCCCTTTCTCGTTCTACCTCTTCCATCTCTATGTGCTTCTGTTTATATCTTTCTTCTTCGTGCTCTCTTTCAATCTCTCTCTGTCTCTCTTCTTCTCTTTCCATCATTTTCTGTCTCTTCTCCATTCTCTTCCTTTTGATCTCTCTCTGTCTCTCTTTCTCCCTTTCTCGTTCTACCTCTTCCATCTCTATTTGCTTCTGTTTACATCTTTCTTCTTCGTGCTCTCTTTCAATCTCTCTCTGTCTCTCTTCTTCTCTTTCCATAATTTTCTGTCTCTTCTCCATTCTCTGTCTTCTGATCTGTCTCTGTCTCTCTTTCTCCCTCTCTCTTTCTTCCTCTTCCATCTCTATGTGCTTCTGTTTGTGTCTCTCCTCTTCTTCTTCTCTCTCCATCTTCTTCTCATCTTCTTCTTGTCTCTGTTTTGGTATTTTCTCCATTCTCTTTCTTTCTACCTCTTTCTGTTTGTTGTGCTCACCCTCCATCTTCTCCTCCATGTCCATTTGGTTCTGTTTCCATTTATATTTGTCTGTTTCCATATTTTCTAATTCAATCCGCTGTTCCTTGATTTTCTTGAAGACTTCCTCCAATTCAGACGTCTTTTTGTCATTGATGAGGGCTGTCTTCAGCTCCATCTCTCTCTCCACTCTCTTTCTCATCTCCTCTTCACTTTGTCTCCAATCATTTTCTCTCTCTCTGTCTCTATCAAATGTTCTCTCTGGTTCAGTCTCGTCTTTCAATCTAATCTCTTCTTTCATTCTCACAACCTCTCTGTCTAACACTAGTACATTTTGGTGAACCTGTTTCACTCTCTCATTCTGTCTTCTAAACGCTTCTTTCGCTCTTTCAAATTTGATTTTGTATTGAATCTCTTTTGTTGTCATATCTTCTTTCAGTCTCTCAACCTCTCTCTCTAACTCTTTTACCTTTTCGTTAACCAGTTTGACTTTCTCATTCTCTGCAATACGCATGTCTCTTTCTCTTTCAAATATGATTTCCTTCTCAATCTCTTTCAATCTCTCAATCTCTCGTTCTAACGCTTTTATCGTTTCTTCTGCCTGTTCCACTTTCTTCCTCATTTCTTGTCTTTCCAATTCTGCTTTTCTCTCCCTTTCCATCTCCCTTTCTCTCTCTTTTTCCCTCTCTCTTTCCCTCTCTCTTCCTGTTTCAATAGGTTTGTTGTTCCAGGCCAGTCTTGGTCGCTGCTCCTCCATGACTTTCTGCCATAGCCTCAATCTCTCAATCTCTTGCTTCATTTTAAAAGGTAAAATTTGTGATAATCTATTACCAAGACATACTTTCAAAGGATTTGCAGAGAATGATACACAGAAATGCAACCTAGAGCTAACTAATTAATTAAAACACTGGACAACATCAATAGCAGGGTCATGTTGATCAATTCATCTGGACAATTCATTGTCAATTAATGTATTGACATGGTTTGAAAAAATTATGAGACATTTTATGGAATCAATTATGTCCAAAATGTGTACAAATACAAACACACAACCTTCTTGCCCATTCAGTTAGGGGTTTGAGAAATTCCTGTTACAATTTGTGTGATGTTACAACAATGTTGCCTCTGATGTTTATGCTTGTAGAAATTACTCCTACAAATGAAGCTTCACTAATGCAGTTATTTACAACCTACACAGATACAGTTAACAACAACAACAGTAATGATGTTAATAAGGAAGTGGATATTCAACCGGCAGAAGAAAGGCATAGGGGTTGAGATAAATGAAGGTTAGGTTCAGGACCTAGGGTTGGGTTAAGGTAAAGGTTAGGTATAGTTTCAGTGAGGTTAAGGTAAGGGTTAAGGAAAGGAATAAAAGTTAACATTGGGTTAGCGTACCGCTGTCTGCCACTATTCATTTTCAGCTGGGTAAATATACACTGCCTTTTAATAATAACAATGACATGTCTTACGTGGGCCAGTTGTAGGTCCACCATCAGTAGATCCAGCAGTTGTTTGAGTCTGTGGATCTCCTGCAGTTTTCTCTGGTGTTCCATTGCTTCTGTGGCTCTCTCTGCTTCTCTCTGTCTCTCTGCTTCTCTCTGTCTCTCTGCTTCTCTCTGTCTCTCTGCCTCTCTCTGGCTCTCTGCCTCTCTCTGGCTCTCTGCCTCTCTCTGGCTCTCTGCCTCCCTCTGGCTCTCTGCCTCCCTCTGGCTCTCTGCCTCCCTCAGTCTCAGGATCTCAGCCTTCCACTCTTTCATGATACCCCTTTCTACTCTTCTTCTCCTCCTTTCATCTTTTAAAAGGGCTCGGAGATGGTCTGTCTCAGACTGTAATTGTTCAATGATCTTGTCCTTCTCCGTTCCACCATTCCTCTTCTTCTTTTCCTCCTCCCAGAGGCAGACTTGAAGTCTGTCCATCTCCTTCTTCTGATTTCGGATCGTTCGATCCTTCCCCATCAACTCAAGCATGTGGGCTTCCTTCTCTGTATAGGTCTTCTTCTCTTCTCTCGGGAAGTGAACCTCCATCTCTGCCTGCTTGTAGCTGGGAGCAAAGGAATGTCAACACATTATTTAGGAAGTGAACTCAGACAATTTACTACAATATTAAAATAATAATTCAACTTCTGCTCAATTTAACTGTCTTTAATAACACAAATCACACAACTGTGACTTACAATACGTGAATGTGATGAGTTGACCATGATGGCCAGAGGTGGGTAATGTGTCACTCTGGTCCAGGGCGTTACGTACAGCTTGCAGACACTGAGCCTTCCTTCAGCAAGCCGCACATAATGCCCTGTACCAGAGCTAGGTTATGTGATGAATGACTTACAGACTGTTCCACATGATAGGAGGGGGTAAGAAGACAGTCCCAGTAGGAGACGGAGATCGTCCAGAAGAAGAAGAGCTGTCCATCTCCTCAGAGCCTGCAGGAAAGGTCTACAAGTTTTATTTCTGGAAAATAAAGAGATGCCTTCGTTCAGCAACAATGTGTGTTTCTATGTTTCTGTCACTAGATGGTGCCATTGTACACAACATTTACTCACCAGGTCAGTGAATTCAGAAACAGTCTTCAGAGTTGAGTCCTCAAGCTCTAGCCTACAACCCATCATGCATCAGCACAACTAATATAATAATACCTCATCACAACTTCATAATCACAGTACACCTGGATTGTGTTCACAAAGTGTTTCAGGGTAGGAGTGCTGATCTAGGATCAGGTCGCCTCCTGTCCATTAAAACGTATTCAGTTTAATTTAAAAGCAAACTGATTATTGATCAGCACTCCTTCTATGAGACTTTGTGAATATGAGCCTATGTGAAAGATCCTTTCTGTCATATGCTGGCTAGACAGTACACAGACAATTCAGACAGAAGAGTAGATATAGATGGAGTGATTGATAGCAACAGAAATAACGAAGCGGATGGTTAATGTATTGTAAACTTTTGTAAATATTTGACTCACCTCAAATCACACGTGTCAAACCTCAGTTTTAGTGTTGAACCGAATGATTTCTTCGGCATTAACTTTCTCTGGTCTGGAGCTGTATTGTTGCGTCATTTGGAACGCTTGAGCGTCATAATCCGTTCACCGCGTCTGCTTGATTGACAGCTAGGGGTTCTCCTGCGCACCAGTGTCCAAAAGTCGATAATGTTTAGCTACTCATAATTGATAAAGACATTTATAACTATTTTCACTTGACTTTTATTTCGTGTATTTTTGCCTAAGGTTATTTGGAATTCTATGTTGTGTGATTTGTCTTTGTATGGGCCTAAAGTTCAATGAAATACAAACAGCAACCATAGCCTACAAACATTTCCCACACAAATACAAATGTGGGTGTTTAGTGAGAACACAAAATAATAACATTACAGCCATAACTGTACAAACAAACATACAATCACAACTCTCTCCCCACTATTTATTATTTCTGCAGTGAGGATTCACCCCCTTTAGATAATGATGTTGTAATTTATCTACAGAAAAACGTTGTTCTGAGGTCAATAAGCAGTAGTAGCAGTTTGCAAATCATAGAGCCAGATGAATGGCTCTTTCACCGATGCAATTCGGTTCCCGAGGTTCAACAAAAAGATCCGTTCAAAAAGAGCCGTTCGTTCGTGAACGACACATCACCACACTGTAGTTCTCCACCATTTCGTATCGTGAGCTGGAGGAGCGTTCGTCCAACTTCTCATCCAAGTAAATGGCAGCGACGCATCATCCATCCGATTAAATCCCAAGGGACTGGGAGGATAGTTCACGATGCAACAAGCGTTTGGGGAGGACATTCATTGAAACGCAATGACTGTTTTTAAATTATTGAGGGACTCTTGCAGCGATGTCTCTGCTGTGCGTCAGAGGTGGGATCTTTTCCTTCTTCACTATGCTTATTATACTGTACATATCGGTCACATTAATGACATTGCACTCAGGAAAGTTGTCTGTAGGCTATTGGGGAGATGCGCATAGCCCATTGAGTTGTCACGTTCCAGTCCAAACATGACCTGGGATGTGAGAAGGGAGCTATTCTATAACACAGGTAGATGACATGTTGTCTTTATATTTATTGCACCATATTGTCCTCTCTTGCTATATCTTAAACTTTATGCCCTTGTGCAGATCTTCTCTCTAAACAATAGTCATGATAGTTTGAATGAGTTGAGTAAACTACACTGTTATTAGCTTCTCAGTCTGTACTGTACTGTCCCTGGAAGACTCTCCACATAGTTCACCTAGATCCAGTCCACTTTGTACCACTGGTCAACTAATCATCCAAACCTCTGATTAGTGAATCAGGTGTGCTGGGGGTGGAATACATGCTATGAGCTGGTTAGGGGGAGGACAGGTTTGAGAAGGGAAAGACTAAATGGACTTTTCTGACCAACATCCCATTGACAGCCCGTCTGACCAAAACCTAAAACGGACCCTAACCTTAATCCTTACATTAACCCTAACATTAACATTAACCCTAAACTTAACCCTAACATTAACCAAACCCTTATGCCTTAAAGGTAGTCTCATCATGGGTGTGATTCAGACTGTAGTTTCTCCCTGTGTGTCCAGTAAACCTCCTCTCATCATGGGTGTGATTCAGCCTGTAGTTTCTCCCTGTGTGTCCAGTAAACCTCCTCTCATCATGGGTGTGATTCAGCCTGTAGTTTCTCCCTGTGTGTCCAGTAAACCTCCTCTCATCATGGGTGTGATTCAGCCTGTAGTTTCTCCCTGTGTGTCCAGTAAACCTCCTCTCATCATGGGTGTGATTCAGCCTGTAGTTTCTCCCTGTGTGTCCAGTAAACCTCCTCTCATCATGGGTGTGATTCAGCCTGAAGCTGGAGAGGCCAGTAGCAACCAGTCCAACCACTTTATTACTATTTGGGGATGGATAGTATCTCTAGAGGTACAGTAGGGCATTTCCATGTAAAAGGACGCATGAGAACCAATGTGATGTTAATTGGAGCATGTGTAATTGGGTGTCAAATGAAATCTAAGAGTGTGGGAAATGTAATTCTAGATCCGTTTTTCAACAATTGAAGACTTTGATTTCTGTATCAACAGATGTAAAAGAGATCTTAGAAAACATCACCAGAAAAAGTCTTAAAACGTAAGATATTAAGATATTTTCACATTTGTCTTTTTGAGGAGGGTGGATAATGAAAGTTGACAGAAGTAACAAGTAATGGTGGAGCTTTCTGATGTATATTTTGTTTGTGAATTATTAAGTGATTAAAACTCATAATTCCGTAACCCAAAAATCTGTAACCGAATGTTATGTACATCTCAACTCCCTGTGGAGTGAAAAAGGTATGTGATCGTAGGTGCTGGGAAGGACGACAGAGTTTACCAGGAATGTATTATTCCTAAACACGGTAAATTGGGGAAAAGGAGTTGGACTGAACCAAAGCAAAGCGAAGAAAAGTTAGAGGTTAAAGAGTCCCCTCTCCTACCTTACCTGCCTTCCCACTTCTTACCTTAACTTTAGCACCACTTGGTGCACTAACCACAATACAGGGGGTGGTTCACCCACGTCTTACCTAGTGTGCATAGACAGATTAAATACTACGGGTTATGTATGCCCTCAGGCCTCTTGCCTAAACACTCCCAAGGTGTGTTCCCCGGGAACAAATGAAACAGAATAATTCACCAATAATTTCCGGGAACAATTTCAATTAAAAACCTCTCTGGTGCCAGTGGGACGCTAACGACCCACCTCGACAACAGCCAGTGAAATTGCAGGGTGCCGAATTCAAAACAATAGAAATCCCATAATTAAAATTCCTCCAAATTACGAGTATTATACGCCATTTTAAAGATAAACTTCTTGTAAATCCAACCACAGAGTCCGATTTCAAAAAGGCTTTACTGCAAAAGCACACCATGCAATTATGTTAGGTCAGCGCCTAATCACAGACAACCATACAGCCATTTTTCCAGCCAAAGAGAGGAGTCACAAAAAGCAGAAATATAGATGAAATTAATCACTAACCTTTGATGATCTTCATCAGATGGCACTCATAGGACTTCACGCACCCACCCACCCCCACTATACTAGCATCTACATCCAACTTGAAAGGTTTGTCAAAGTTGGGGGGCGACAAGCACTAGGGCACTACAAAGTAGTGCTTTCGCTGAATCTAAAGCATAGTTACATTCCTTGGACCACTTAAATGGTACTTTGGGACTAAGCAGAGATGTAAGGAGAGCTACTACCGTCGAAAAATTCTTACAGAACGTACGATAGTACCCTCCCATCCCCAGGAATCTGCACAACTGGCGTCAAGTCGTGAGAGCAGGAAAAGCAACAATTGCTTCCACTTTGCCAGTTATTGGGTGCACACTTGACCTCGTCCCACCTGCTTCCCCCAGGTAAGCCACAGTAGCCTTCCCAAACTCACACTTGGCCAAATTGGGGGTTAAAGAAGCATTCTTTAGTTGAAGCCTTCTCCAACTGCTGAAACACCCTTTTCAAGGTGGCAAGATGATCAGACAAAGTAAACAAATGTATCACCACATCGTCAATTTAAACAGTCCAATCTGGCACATCCACGAACACAATGTTAACTAGGCGCTGAAAAATAGCAGGTGCATTACACATTCCAAAGGGCATCACAGTATATTGTACGAAGTTATCAGTTATCAGAAAGCCGAGATGTCAGAAGCTCGAGAGTTCAGAGGCGCCTGCCAATAACATTTTAGCAAATCTAACTTACTAACGTAAGCAGCAGAGCCAATTCTATCAATGCAGTCATCAAAGTGAGGTAGAGGAAAATAATCTGATGTTGTAATGAATTTACACTCCGATAGTCCGTACATAAGCGGGACGTACCGTCAGGCTCAGGAACAAGAATACATGGGGAACAACAGGAGCTGTTACTGGGTTTTCACATGTCATTCTGTAATAAATAAGCTACTTCACTTTTCATTACCTCCCTTTTCTTAGGGTTTTTCATTTATTATTTCACCTTTATTTAACCAGGTAGGCTAGTTGAGAACAAGTTCTCATTTACAACTGCGACCTGGCCAAGATAAAGCAAAGCAGTGCGACACAAACAACAACACAGAGTTACACATGGGATAAACAAGTGCACAGTCAAAAGCACAATAGAAAAAAATAAAGTCTATATACAGTGTGTGCAAATGGCGTGAGGAGGTAGGCAATAAATAGGCCATATTAGCAAATAATTACAATTTATCAGATTAACACTGGAGTGATAAATGAGCAGATGATGATGTGCAAGTAGAGATACTGGTGTGCAAAAGAGTAGAAAAGTAAATAAAACAATATGGGGATGAGGTAGGTAGATTGTGGGGGCTATTTACAGATGGACTATGTGCGTTAACCCGGTACGGATGCTGACGAATAGGAGCAGCGTTCCCCACATCCACGTCATGTTCCAAGATGGACGTGCGACTTGGAACGTCCTGAAACACATTGAGAAAACTATTTATCAACAGGATGAGATCATTCGTTTGATTTGTTCTCCACATGTTCCATTTGAGAGGGTAACTTGTTGTGTTCACACTGCTGTAACGTATGGAGTAACTCCAACCCGTCCTCCTTCTCCTCCTCTAGGTCCCAGCCAGGCTTCAGCACCACCGCAGACACACTGGAGACGGGCTGGACCGGCTCACCTGAGGAGCTGTCTGGAGAATCACGCATATAATACCCTTTCAGCATGTTAACATGACACACGGGCAGAACACCTACCATCTGGGGTCTGGATTACATAATTGGTGCCACTGAGTTTCTATTCCACTGCAACTCAATTGGCAACAATGAGAAATCAGAATAGTTACAAACCACAACTGGGTTACCTGGTACTGTCCTTCCTTCCACTGGCATATTGTTCAGCTCATAACTACTTTCTTTCTTTTCTCTGGTGGTCAAACCAAGACTGTTTAAAGAGTCTGATTCTAGACAATCTCCCTCTCGCTCTCTCTAACTCTCTCTGTTGATTCAGTCTGTCTTTATAGAGTCACTCTGACCAGACTGACTGATTTTGATTATTTTCAAAGACACTATAATTGATTAACTGTATATCTCAGGAGTCATGTTGAGTTAGTTTAAGTCTCAGTGGTCACACTGCACATGATTCAGAGTCAAGATTACTGATTCAGAAGTAGAAGTAGCCTTGATAAATAGTGAAACTCAGCACAAAAGCAATAATGGCATTATATGACAGCAGTCAAAAATAATCTATGAATATCAGCTTGTTTGTGTCTTCACACAATGGCATCAGTTGGATTTCATTTAGCTGTTATCCCTTGTCCTAACAGTTGACACAATTTCTGTAACTTTCAAGTGCTTGACACCTGTTGACATATGTTACACGCCTCAGACTGGGATGTGGTCAGCAGATAATAAACCTGAATTAACAGGGTAAAATGATGAGACGAAGAAACGTTACTAGTGTTCAGTAGTAGGAATTCTCCAAGATCTATTAAAATACTGTTCTCTTTTGTTAATCTTTTTGGTTTCAAACCAAGTATCCATTACAACTCTATTGTTGCATTACATCTCCACATTTCATACTCCAGTATCAAAAAAATAAAAGGTCTGAGGTTAAAATACTATCACCACACATCTACACATTCACATTATATATAACTCACTGTACTATCAGTGTCAATTTGGAAAAAGCTATAAATGACTGGAGGCCTGTGCTAAACATTGCTACAACCAGTATATTATAAACCACTAACATGTAAGCTGACTGAAAGCTGACTGAAATCAACTAGCCTAGAGCTAGCTAGCGCTTAGCCACGCTAAATATGGTTAGCATCAAGCTAGCGAACTGTTAAATGCTATTTTAGTAGAAATATTAACACATTTTATCGTGACATCACATATTTACATATATTACCTGAACTAAACTGAGAAAATAAAACAAATAGGATCTAAAACGTTGTTGAAAAAAAGTACAGAATTTTCAGACGCCATCTTGATCCCTTCTCTTACATGTAAACCATTAGCAACCTAGCCAACCTCCATTACTTACAATGGGGAAAATACCAACCAGTTTATCACTCTGTTAAAACTCCCTTCAATTGCCTTGAAACGTGACCAAACTCATGGACTATGTAGTTAACCATGTTACCTCAATGTGCTGAGAGTCATATTGCACTTTTGCACATTACGTAACTGAATTAATAGGGTAAAATGATGAGACGGAGAAACGTTATTAGTTTTCAGTAGTAGGCATTCTCCAAGATTGAAGAAGAAGAAACCTCTAAGACCTCACAATCTCACTAACGCCCCGCCCCCAATTGACATCACAGCTCCCCTAGCAGCAGTAATCATATACCTTACTTTAAATGCAAATACCTGGGAGGCCTAGAAAATGATACAAGGGATGGCTCCATCAGATAACAAATGAAATAAAATATAAAAAATATGACCATACGTATTTGTATTTGGCACATCTACACATGGCATATGCTTGGGTGCCACCTTGACATCTCTGATCTGCTTGCCTCAGTGGTGGAAAAAGTACTCAATAGTCATATTTGAGTAAAAGTAAAGTGTTGGGGAATAATCAGAATTGGTTGGTAACATAGGTCAGATGTTTTATATTCATCATATGTTTGTAAGTTACTTCTCATCAGAATGTGTTTGTATAATACTGTGGCGGGGTTGCAGTATCTGTTCTATGTCAAGACTAAGTTGCTTGGGCCGCAGAGAGGGGAGAGGTCAAGGTATCATCATGTGTAAACATATCTTTTGCTCCACTGTGTCTGTGTGCCAGTCACTCCCTACTTTTCCCATCGGGGAAAGGAGGATGGCAGTGTCTGGAATCATTCTATGCTCTCCGTGAGCTTGTCCAGGATTGGTTGTATTTAGAATTGGTTGTATCTAAATGACAATTTGATATATGCCTGTTGATATGGAGGGTTGGTTTATGGTTCTAGGGTTTGAGTAAGGAGACAAAGCTGAACGATTTATTATGTCTATGCTGTCTGACTATGTGTGTTCTTTGCTATTAAAGGATCTCAGTTGCAATGTGTAAGGGGGCTCTCAGAGAATTCATTGATTAGACACTGAATTGATCTGAGAGTCACAGGGTTGTGATAGAGCTCATATAATTAAAGATGGACTTTGATAACTAACTCTGACTTGTGTTGTGGTTTGCTCTCATGATTTGGTAAATAGAGGACATTTCCACGACAAAAGATCCCTTAATAGAAAATGACAAGTAAAAGTGAGAGTCACCCAGTGAAATAATACTTGAGTAAAAGTCTAAAAGTATCTGGTTTTAAATATACTGAAGTATCAAAAGTAAATGGAATATCTCAAATGTACTTAAGTATCAAAAGTAAAACTACAAGTGTAAACCATTTCAAATTCCTTATTAAGCAAACCAGATGGTACAATTTTCTTTCTTTTTTTAAATGTATTTGCGGATAGCCAGGGGAACACTCCAACACTCAGATATAATTTACAAACGAAGCTTCTGTGTTTAGTGAGCCCGCCAGATCAGAGGCAGTAGGGGTGACCAGGGATGTTCTCTGTTTAGTGAGTCCTCCAGATCAGAGGCAGTAGGGGTGACCAGGGATGTTCTCTGTTTAGTGAGCCCGCCAGATCAGAGGCAGTAGGGGTGACCAGGGATGTTCTCTGTTTAGTGAGTCCTCCAGATCAGAGGCAGTAGGGGTGACCAGGGATGTTCTCTGTTTAGTGAGTCCTCCAGATCAGAGGCAGTAGGGGTGACCAGGGATGTTCTCTGTTTAGTGAGTCCTCCAGATCAGAGGCAGTAGGGTGACCAGGGATGTTCTCTTGATAAGTGTGTAAATTGGACCATTTTCCTGTCAAAATGTAACAAGTACTTTTTGATGTCAGGGAAAATGTATGGAGTAAAAAATACATTATTTTCTTTAGGAATGTAGGGAAGTAAAAGTAAAAGTTGGCAACAATATAAATAGTAAAATACAGTACAGATACCCCCCAAAAACGACTTAAGAAGTACTTTAAAGTAGTTTTACTTAAGTACTTTACACCACTGGCTATCTTCAATAAATGAATGCTAGAAAATTGGTAGCCAGGATTAGCTGTTTGTATCTAGTCTCTTAATAATTGCATAACGGTGCAAGCTAGACACATGTTATCTTTTGTTTGCATGTGAGCATGTCTTTTTCTGTCGGTCCTGTCAATGTTGAGTGATCACACATGCCTCAGCACATGTAGGAGGTTACTTTGCCTGCTTGTAAATGTGGGCTAAAAGTGGGGATGTTTCATATTATTTCAGATCATCTAAACTCCCCACCACCAATGAACCATTTATTTTATTACAGAAAACCACTGAACCACCACTGCAATACAGACCTACACTAAGAACAAGGTGCTTTCAACAACCTAAAAGGATTATTCCTCTGTCCCCATAGGAGAACCCTTTTTGGTTCCAGGTAGAACCCCTTCTGTGCCGAGGTAGAACACTGTTGGGCTCCATTCCACAGAGGGTTCTACCTGGAACCAAAAATGATTTTCCTTCGGTAACAGCCTAGAACCCTGTTGGAACCCCTTTTTAGAAGAGTGTCCTCAACAGGTTCAACCTGTTAAGTTTACACCATTTCATTCTGTCCTCAAACTGCTGATTGGTATTCAAGATAACATGCAACATAGCACCACCACCGTTAAAGGTTTTCATCAACCTCTTAAATAGCAGTGTTCCAAGATCCTCCACCAGGGGTGACCGTAGTATCCTCAAACGGACAGAAAGGAGACACAAGAGGGCCCCCACACTCATTTTAGATCCGAAGGGGTCTTTATTTTCATACTGGATGCTCTCACCCTCATCACTATCTCCTTTGTCATCTTCCATTCATGGCATTTCAACATTAAAACAGAGGGGCACATAACACTCATGTCTTTTTTTGGAGCTCAAACCACACACACACAATTATAGCATCTTGTTTACATTTCTCACATTGTAGGCATCCAGCTGAGGCCCTGGATGGACCATATTGCAATGAGATGGGCACAGGGGTATGTACAGTTGATGTCGGGAGTTTACATACACCTTAGCCAAATACATTTAAACATAGTTTTTCACAATTCCTGACATTTAATCCAAGTAAAGATTCCCTGTTTTAGGTCAGTGAGGATCACCACTTTCTTTTAAGAATGTGAATTGTCAGAATAATATGACAGAGAATGATTTATTTCAGCTTTTATTTATTTCATCACATTCCTAGTGGGTCATAAGTTTACATACACTCAATTAGTATTTGGTAGCGTTCCCTTTAAATTGTTTACCTTGAGTCAAACGTTTCGGGTAGCCTTCCACAAGCTTCCCACAATCAATTTGGTGAATTTTAGAACAATTTTTGTTTCATCAGACCAGAGGACATTTCTCCAAAAAGTACGATCTTTGTCTACATGTGCAGTTGCAAACCGTTGTCTGGCTTTTCTATGGTGGTTTTGGAGCAGTGGCTTCTTCCTTGCTGAGGGCCTTTTAGGTTATGTCGATATAGGACTCGTTTTACTGTGGATAAAGATATTGTTGCACCTGTTTCCTCCAGCTACTTCACAAGGTCCTTTGCTGTTGTTCTGGGATTGATTTGCACTTTTTGTTTTGCACCAACGTACGTTCATCTCTAGGAGGCAGAGCACGTCTCCTTCCTGATCAGTATGACGGCTGCGTAATCCCATGGTGCTTATACTTGCGTACTATTGTTTGTACAGATGAATGTGGTACCTTCAGGCGTTTGGAACTTGCTCCCAAGGATGAACCAGACTTGTGGGGGTCTACAATTTCTTTTCTGAGGTCTTGGCTGATTTCATTTGATTTTCCCATGATGTCAAGCAAAGAGGCACAGAGTTTTAAGGTAGGCCTTGAAATACATCCACAGGCACTGTTAGGGTTGCATCAATTCGAATCTGGTATCTGGATAAATATGACATTGAGTCACCGATTGTATACTATGTATTTTTTATTAGCTAAGCAATAAGTGGTAAATGCAATTTTCTTATATACGGGCTCTCTGTCCCACCTCGCAGGGCAAACAGAGAACTGACTTGTTCCTGACAAAGATATTATAATATACTCTTGACAGGAGTAGTTCCTGCTTCCGAGCCGGCCTGTCAGAGTAGAGACTGGGCGTGGTTTAAACTCACCCAGCCTATCGTTGATTGTTGGCGCACGAGCTGGTCCCAGCCTCCTTGGCGCTTCAGCGGTCAGTCGTTGTAGTTGTGTAGAATATCTATGCGCTCACACACTCAATACAGTTATCTCACACCTGGCTCCTGATATCTAACAAAAGACCGTTTGTTCTCCCAACACTACGTTCTGAATGTGCCCCCACAACTCATTGCACAGGTCCTGTCTTCATGTTATTCTGTATTTTTCCATCATGAGAAAGGCCTTAACAATGTCTCAAGTCAGCTATGTTGCATAACACAAGCCAACAGCAAATAGTATTCCATCACATATGATATGGTAAGGGCTATAGTGTGTAACACAGAACCTCACAGTACACATCCAATTGCCTCAAATGATGTCAATTAGCCTAACAGAAGCTTCTAAAGTCATGACATCATTTTCTGGAATTTTCCAAGCTGTTTAAATGCACATTCAACTTAGTTTATGTAAACTTCTGACCCACTGAATTTGTGATACAGTGAATCATAAGTGAAATAATCTGTCGGCACATTTTTTTAGGAAAAATTACTTGTTTCATGCACAAAGTTGATGTCCTAAACGACTTGCCAAAACTATAGTTTGTTAACAAGAAATTTGTGGAGTGGTTGAAAAATGAGTTTTAACGACTCCAACCTAAGTGTATGTAAACTTCTGACTTCAACTGTATGTACAGTATTTTCTAGTGGGGCGACAAATGAGTTGAACAGGAGAAGAGGATGAGGTTGGTGGTGGAGGAAGAGCAATGGGGGTGGTGGGTAGAACAGCTGCAGTGACGTTGATTGGTTGCTCTGGCTCATCACTTGTTGACTAAAAGAAAGAAAGATTTAGACATTTGTTGGACATTGCCATAGTTCAACAGCTGAAAAGCCTTCATTAACATCCTCCCAGAGATAGAAAGACATCCAGTATTCACTGAATGAAGGAGCCTATTTACAATTTCATTCAACAATTAAATAAATTATACTATAGTACATTCAATGACGTGATTATTGTAGACTATAGGCTACTCCTGTATCTACCTTCTACAATACCGTCATCATTGAATGAAGCAGCATACCTATCCACATTTATAATGGTAGGTGTGGTGGTGGTAGGGATGGTAGGTGTGATAAGTGTCGGGATGGTAGGTGTAATGGTAAGTGGAGTGGTTGTAGGTGTGGTGAAGGTAGGTATGGTAGGTGTGATTATGGTAGATGTGGTGATGGTAAGTGTGGTGACGGTAGGTGTGGTAGGTGTGGTTATGGTAGATGTGATGATGGTAGGTGTGGTGACGGTAGGTGTTGTGATGGTAGGTGTGGTTATGGTAGATGCGATGATGGTATGTGTGGTGATGGCAGGTCTGATGGTAGGTGTGGTGAAGTAATTATGGTATGGTGATGGTAGATGTGATAGGTGTGGTATTGGTATGTAGGATGGTATGTGTAGTGATTGTAGGTGTGATAGGTGTGGTGATGGTAGGTGTATGGATGGTAGGTATGGTGGGAGTGGTGATGATAGGTGTAATGGTATGTATGGTGATGGTAGGTGTGATAGTTGTGGTAGGTAGGTGTGGTAGTTGTGGTAGGTAGGTAGGTAGGTAGGTAGGTAGGTTTGGTGGGTGTGGTGATGGTACATGAGGTAGCTGTGGTTATGGTAGGTGTGGCGATGGTAGGTGTGATAGGTGTGGTGATGGATGGTTTGGTGAAGGTAGGTATGGTAGGTGTGTTAGGTTTTGTGATGTAGGTGTGAGAGAAGTGGTGATGGTAGGTAAGTTTGGTAGGTTTGGTGATTATATGTGTGGTAGTTTGGGTAGGTAGTTGTGGTAGGTTTGGTAGGTGTGGTAAGTTTGCTGATCGTAGATGTGATAGTTGTGGTGTTGGTGGATTGTAGGTATATTGATGGTGGGTAGGATAGTTGTGGTAGGTCGATGTGGTAGTTGTGGTAGGTAGGTTTGGTAGTTGTGTTTGGTAGGTGGGGTAGTTGTGGTACATATGTGTGGTGGTTGTGCTAGGTAGGTTTGGTGATGGTAGGTTTTGTAGTTGTGGTGATGATAGGTGTGGTAAGTGTGTTAGTTTTGGTAGGTTGGTGTGGTGGTTGTGGTACATAGGGGCGGTAGTGGTGGTAGGTAGATGTGGTAGTTGGGATAAGTAGGTGTGGTAGTTGTGGTAGGTAGGTGTGGTAGTTGTGGTGATTAGGGTTGAGCGGTATCCAGATGTTCATATTGTCATACCATCCTTCTCTCATACCGGGATTTACAGTATTACCGGCATAGCACATGAGTGGGTGCTAAAAACACAAGAAAAACCTATTGCCCTCTATTTCCAGAATGCTAACAAATTAGCACAAACTGATAGCAAATTCACATAGACGCTGTTAGCTGAATGCTAACAACTGAAAACAAACAAACTAATTGTAAAGCAGTGGAGGCTGCTGAGGGGAAGACAACTCATAATAATGTCTGGAATGAAGTCAATTGAGTAGTATCAAACACATGGAAACCACATCTTTAATGTGGTTGATACCACTCCATTGACTCCATTCCAACCATTATTATGAGCCGTCGTCTCCTCAGCAGCTTCCACTGTTGCAAAGAAAGGCAAATCCAGCTTATAAAGTGATGTAAGGGATAATCAACGAGGGACTATGAGTTCTATGGTAAATAATGAACACTGTGGAACTGACCTTCCATGGACTTGCATTATTTTCCAGAGAACCATAAAGCCCTGAGTTGATTATCCCTTTTATACCATGGCTATAATTTAACACATTTGCCGGTAGAAATGTGTTCAACATCCATTGAAGTAGCTAGCAAGTTTACTAGATAGCTACAGTAGTTGCCTTGGTAACCAAACAAACATACTTGCTAGTTTAGATAACCAAACCATCAGTCCTAGCTTGCTATTATGAAAACCTAATTCAACAACACCAATACTGTTTTCAATTTGACTTAATTTGTAATGTCCAAAAGTCCAAACGTAATTACCGTGGATTGGAGGGAAGAGGTCTGTGAACCAGTATCAGTTTGTTGTATTCATAAAAGTGGAAGCTACTGAAGTTTTAGGGAAGCATTTTTCAGGTAAAGTCCATTCAAATTCATTAAAAAAATAAAATAGTTTTTTAAAAATACAAAAGGTTATTTATATTTATTAGTGGGATGAGGTTCCTGAACCAATGATAGTTGTTTGTATTCATTACAGTAATATGGGGTGGAAGCTATTGACGTTTTAAGAAAGTATCTTTACTGTAAAGTCAATTTAAGTTGGTAGAATATCACCAAAGTCAAGAAATACAAAAGTAATTGCTATTGATTACAGGGATGAGGTCCCTGAACCAATCACAGTTAGTTTAACTCATGAATGTCACATGGGGTGGAATCTATTGACATGTTAAAGAATTATTCATGCAAATTTAATGAATGTTTGTAAAAAAGTATCCAAAGTCAACAAATACACACATTACTGTTGATTGGAGGCATGACATCCCCGAACCAATGTGGTAGGTAAGTTTGGTTGGTTGTTTTCATGAAAGTCTAATGGGGTGGAAGATATAGATTTTTAAAAGTATTTTTATGTAAAGTAACTTGTTTTACTTTTAGTAGATTTTATAGAACTTTAAAATAATGTAACTAATTGCATTCGAGAAAAGAGGTCTCTTAACAGTGTGAAATTTGTTTGAGATCTCTGTCATGTCGTTGAGAAGGTATTGGTATCTGAATCTTTATTATAGAGCTAAGTTCACCACTGTAAAACACTGTATGATTAAATCATTACATTTTGATTGACCAATAAAAAGGGTGAGCTCATCTTTTAATAATAATGTATTCATCATAGAATCATCTTTGATTATAGTGTTGTCAGTGGTGAGCCGTCATTTAGGGCAGGTGGGGCAGAGCCACACCCGTTTTGAGCCCCGCGTGTTTAACAACAATATATATATATATATATGTTGCCTGTTTTGCATGTTATTTTGGCATTAATAAGTGTGACATATCAGTTTGCAAACAATGTCTACTTTAAAAAAAAAATCATTGAGTTAATAAAGCTGCATACAGACACCTTCTCTGTTTTGCTTTCTTGAGGAAGGCAGCTCATAAATGCAGGTGTTTCAGCCCAGCTTAGTGCTTTCTGTGGTGGTGGGGCAGCCAGCGAGAAATACGGAGCGTAGGGGGTTGGTTATGTTCTCTGGTTGCGCCGTGATTGGTTCAACATCACATTTTCAAAATCATAGCTACCAAGCTAGCAGTCATCATCATGCATCCTTGTCATATGAAGAGACATTTTAGATTAAAAGTATCAGTGCTCATCAACCTTTCCAAATAAAAACAAAAAGTTGGAAATCGCAAATTCAGCAATGAGTGGTTTGGAAGGAATCAGTGGCTAACTTCAAGCTTAACAAATCAATCACTAGCCTACTATTCAACATGACTCCTGCCACATCCAAAACAACTGGAAACTCGGAACTGTGAAATCTTAGACTTCAGTGAGTTCAAGACAACTGGGAACTCTGACTGGGAACTCTTAGACTTCAGTGAGTTCAAGACAACTGGGAACTCTGACTGGGAACTCTTAGACTTCAGTGAGTTCAAGACAACTGGGAACTCTGACTGGGAAAACAGGTTTTGAATGGCCATCCAACTCAGAAATCCAAGTCGGGAACTCGGGCCTCTTTCTTGTGCTCTGACCTGAAGATCACTGACGTCATGATTCAACCTTGTTTTTTCCGAGTTCCCAGTTGTCTTGAAAGAACCATAAATCCAGAGAATGACAGACTTTGATGACAAATTTTGATGACAAACTGCCGATACACCTTCCTGTTCAAGTGAGCACAACAAGGTGAGTCCAACAATGTATTGACTGCTGCTCTATAAATGATGTAATATGCCAGGGAGATGTGTATACTGTAGATAAGAAAGTAGTACTAAGTGTATGTTGTGTAGTAAGCTGTTAGGAGCCCATGTGCCTCACCCTAATAATGTTGTCACTTTCCCCTCTCATAACTTAGCCTACTGCTCTGACTTGATGATGCACATGTAGACTACAGCCCATTTTAGAGAAATGTAATCATCAGATATTGTATGAGCTTTCATTGTCTGCTTATATGCAGTTATGACTTGGTGTACAGGGAAAATACTGTAAGAATGGCCCATGTTCAAAATTCTGTCGCTGTACATTTCAAAAGTGCTGAACACATGGTTATATTGACTACGTCCATCCTAGATCGTTCATTAATGTCTTCATCAATATTACGTATTGCCTCTTATCCACTCGTTGTCCCTTGTGCCATAGTTTGTACATCTCAAGTGTCAGTAGAAACCACATTTGTTTAAGCAAGTCAGCCATACCAGCTATGTTTTTTAAAGGATTCTCTCCATGGTGCTGAAAAGAAAGCTCTGCTGTTGGGACAGCTTTATGTCGACCCTAACAGTTTGTGGGCACCGTTTGTTAAAGTTATAGTGCAATTAATGTATTGTTTAGTGTTGTGTTGTGTAGTGGCTTTGCTGGCATTCATCTAAAACATTTTGGGGGAGTTTTCCCCACCAAGATGTACATGCTGCAATCACCACTGGGTGGGTGAATTATAACACACCAACCCTGTTACCTATAGATAGACAGTCTAGAAATGTTTAAACTATTTACATGTGTTTGGTAAGCTTGCATTCCATTCCCCCTGTCACATGGGGATCTATGGTTGATTCTAGATTAAATAGTCAACTCTGTTACAGTCAACCCTGTCACTTTATTTGGCACTTAATAGGCACTTACTATAGTATGTATTTGTTACTTTTGAGATGGGAAAACATGTTTTTTATTAAGTTGAACATGTGCTATTTATGACAAAATATTAGAATTTGGTGAAATAAAAGTTACACTCCCCAAAAGGTACTCAATTGGTGGAATGACCCGAGTACTGAACTGGAGGTGGGAGAGCTAACGATGCATCTACTGTTGCTCTCTCCTCAGATTCTTAGAGAAGCTATTTCAATCTGATATTTCTCCTATGGTCTAAAATAGATGTGTATAGAGGACTCCTCTCTAATATAACATGTCACACATTGTATCAAACTGATGGAATGTTAGGTGTCTCATTGAAAGTCTAACATCTACCATGACTACTGGATGTTTCAATTCTAATAAATAACAAAACAATCCACACCGTAACAACAATATTGCTTTTTTACTAAATGCTTTTATTAAAGAGTAAAACTTTGCTAACAAAAATGACATCATCAAACATCACTGGCCTGACTTGAGCAGCTCTGACTTAGCTGACTTAGCTGCTACCGGTCCGGTCCAGGCTACCTGCAGACCTCCTCCCAGACCTCCTTTTCAGCACCTCCCCTTAACAGGAGAGGTGGTGGAAATGATCAGAGTTGCATTCAACTTGAATAAAGATGAGAAACTCTGGTCTGTGGAGCCACTGGTCTGAGGGGAGGACTTCTGTTGAAACCATTTCCATTTTTGGGATATTTTCTAGGACTGTAGAGGTGGTGATCAGAGATTAATTTAACTAGGATAAAGATGAGAGTCTCTGCTCTGGGGAGGAGGGTCACTGATCTTAGATGGTTTGTTGCCTGATAAAGAGGATACTTGCTGGCTTGAGGAGACTATAATGTTTTGAGGAGGAAATGTGGCTCGATGACTTAAAGAGGAGGAGGAATTATTGGGCGACACTTTTAATTACCAACGTAACCTCAGTGGAACTGTGGCTTCATCGAGTTCCAGCTCTAGGCAGACAGCACGTCAGGAAGGCTGTAAGACATCACAGAGACAGGTAAGTATCTATATGTTTACATGTGTGTTGCATGTACACTAAACCCTCACATTTGCATAATGTCACTTTTTAAAGTGATAACATATATATATATTAACAGTGTAAAACATGAATAGATGTTTAAACATTCTTTACCTCATCTTAATTCTCTTCCAGATGCTTGGCTTTTTCTTGTTCTTGGAGGTTGGCTCTGATGTTTCAGCCTCTTCTGGAGCTTCTAGCTGCTGGCTGTCTGGCCCCCCCATCTTCTCTTTTTTCTTTACCTCTAAAATCTTCTCTCTCTCTCTGATTAAAGCTAAATGGCCTTCAATGGCTCTCTTTCTCTGCTCCTCTCTCTCTTCCTCTCTCTGCCTCTCCTCCTCTCTTAGTCTCAACATTTCTTTCTGTCTAGCAATTTCAATCTCTTGTTTTTTATCCTGCTCCTCTTGTTGTCTTGCCCTCTCCTGTTTTCTTTCCATCTCCAGCCGTCTTTCCTCCTTCTCCCTCCTGATTTGTTGTCCTCTTTCTATGTGTTCTCGTTCCCCCTTCAACACTTCTAACCTCCTCTCTTTACGCCTATTGAAGACTTCCCGTGCTTTTGCTTTAACATTAACTACTACATGTTTCTTCATGCTTACTTCCTTTCCTCTCTCTTCTCTTTCCCTGTACTCTTCCTCTGCTTCCTTAATCACTTCCTGCTTTTCTTCCATCTCTCTCTCCTGTTCTATCTCCAGTTCATTCTGTCCCTCAATTTCCCCCAAAATATTTTTCTGCCCCTCCTTTCTTCTTCCTGCTTCCTCCCTTTCTCTCATAATCATCTTTTCTTTCTCCATCTCTTTCTGTTGCTGATCTTTTAATTCCATCTCTCTCTGATTGTCATTGTCTTTCTCCCTTTCTTTCTCCTTCTCCATTTGTTTCGGTCTCTCCTCTTGTTGTTGTCGTCTGTGTATCTCTTCTATCTCTCTCTGTCTCTTGTTCTCCCCCTCTCTTCCCTCCTTCTCCATGTCAATTTGCTTCTGTTTCCATATATTTTCTTCTTCTTGATCTCTCTCAAACATTATCTTTATCTCCTCTTGTTGCTGTCGTCTTTCTTTCTCTTCGATCGCTCTCTGTCTCTCTTCTTCTCTTTCTTCCTCTTCCATCTCTATTTGCTTCTGTTGACATCTTTCTTCTTCATACTCTCTTACAATCTCTCTCTGTCTCTCTTTCTCCCTCTCTCGTTCTTCCTCTTCCATCTCTATTTGCTTCTGTTTACATCTTTCTTCTTCATTCTCTCTTTCAATGTCTTTCTGTCTCTCTTCTCTTTCGATATGTTTTTGTCTCTTTTCCATTCTCTGTCTTCTGATCTGTCTCTGTCTCTCTTTCTCCCTCTCTCGTTCTTCCTCTTCCATCTCTATGTGCTTCTGTTTGCGTCTCTCCTCTTCTTCTCTTTCAATCTCTCTCTGTCTCTCTTCTTCTCTTTCTACCTCTTCCATCTCTATTTGCTTCTGTTTACATTTTTCTTCTTCATTCTCTCTTTCAATCTCTCTCTGTCTCTCTTCTTCTCTTTCCATATTTTTCTGTCTCTGTCTCTCTTTCTCCCTTTCTCGTTCTTCCTCTTCCATCTCTATTTGCTTCTGTTGACATCTTTCTTCTTCAATCTCTCTTTCAATCTCTCTCTGTCTCTCTTTCTCCCTCTCTCGTTCTTCCTCTTCCATCTCTTTTTGCTTCTGTTCAAATAGTTCTTCATTCTCTCTTTCAATCTCTTTCTGTCTCTCTTCTTCTCTTTCGATTTGTTTTTGTCTCTTTTCCATTATCTTTCTTTCAATCTCTCTCTGTCTCTCTTCTCTTTCCATATTTTTATGTCTCTTTTCCATTATCTTCCTTTTGATCTCTCTCTGTCTATCTTTCTCCCTCTCCCTTTCTTCCTCTTCCATCTCTATTTGCTTCTGTTTACATCTTTCTTCTTCACGATCTCTTTCAATCACTTTCTGTCTCTCTTCTTCTCTTTCGATATGTTTTTGTCTCTTTTCCATGATCTTTCTTTTGATGTCTCTCTGTCTCTCTTTCTCCCTCTCTCTTTCTTCCTCTTCCATCTCTATGTGCTTCTGTTTGCGTCTCTCCTCTTCTTCTTCTCTCTCCATCTTCTTCTTCTTCTCATCTTCTTCTTGTCTCTGTTTTGGTATTTTCTCCATTCTCTTTCTTTCTACCTCTTTCTGTTTGTTGTGCTCACCCTCCATCTTCTCCTCCATGTCCATTTGGTTCTGTTTCCATTTATATTTGTCTGTTTCCATATTTTCTAATTCAATCCGCTGTTCCTTGATTTTCTTGAAGACTTCCTCCAATTCAGACGTCTTTTTGTCATTGATGAGGGCTGTCTCCAGCTCCATCTCTCTCTCCACTCTCTTTTTCATCTCCTCTTCACTTTGTCTCCAATCATTTTCTCTCTCTCTGTCTCTATCAAATGTTCTCTCTGGTTCAGTCTCATCTTTCAATCTAATCTCTTCTTTCATTCTCACAACCTCTCTGTCTAACACTAGTACATTTTGATTAACCTGTTTCACTCTCTCATTCTGTCTTCTAAACGCTTCTTTTGCTCTTTCAAATTTGATTTTGTATTGAATCTCTTTTGTTGTCATATCTTCTTTCAGTCTCTCAACCTCTCTCTCTAACTCTTTTACCTTTTCGTTAACCAGTTTGACTTTCTCATTCTCTGCAATACGCATGTCTCTTTCTCTTTCAAATATGATTTCCTTCTCAATCTCTTTCAATCTCTCAATCTCTCGTTCTAACGCTTTTATCGTTTCTTCTGCCTGTTCCACTTTCTTCTTCATTTCTTGTCTTTCCAATTCTGCTTTTCTCTCCCTTTCCATCTCCCTTTCTCTCTCTTTTTCTCTCTCTCTTTCCCTCTCTCTTCCTGTTTCAATAGGTTTGTTGTTCCAGGCCAGTCTTGGTCGCTGCTCCTCCATGACTTTCTGCCATAGCCTCAATCTCTCAATCTCTTGCTTCATTTTAAAAGGTAAAATTAGTGATAATCTATTACCAAGACATACTTTCAAAGGATTTGCAGAGAATGATACACAGAAATGCAACCTAGAGCTAAGTAATTAATTAAAACACTGGACAACATCAATAGCAGGGTCATGTTGATCAATTCATCTGGACAATTCATTGTCAATTAATGTATTGACATGGTTTGAAAAAATTATGAGACATTTTATGGAATCAATTATGTCCAAAATGTGTACAAATACAAACACACAACCTTCTTGCCCATTCAGTTAGGGGTTTGAGAAATTCCTGTTACAATTTGTGTGATGTTACAACAATGTTGCCTCTGATGTTTATGCTTGTAGAAATTACTCCTACAAATGATGTTTCATTAATGCAGTTATTTACAACCTGCACAGATACAGTTATCAACAACAACAACAGTAATGACGTTAATAAGGAAGTGGATATTCAACCGGCAGAAGAAAGGCATAGGGGTTGAGATAAATGAAGGTTAGGTTCAGGACCTAGGGTTGGGTTAAGGTAAAGGTTAGGTATAGTTTCAGTGAGGTTAAGGTAAGGGTTAAGGAAAGGAATAAAAGTTAACATTGGGTTAGCGTACCGCTGTCTGCCACTATTCATTTTCAGCTGGGTAAATATACACTGCCTTTTAATAATAACAATGACATGTCTTACGTGGGCCAGTTGTAGGTCCACCATCAGTAGATCCAGCAGTTGTTTGAGTCTGTGGATCTCCTGCAGTTTTCTCTGGTGTTCCATTGCTTCTGTGGCTCTCTCTGCTTCTCTCTGTCTCTCTGCTTCTCTCTGTCTCTCTGCCTCCCTCTGTCTCTCTGCCTCCCTCTGTCTCTCTGCTTCCCTCTCTCTCTCTGCCTCCCTCTGTCTCTCTGCTTCTCTCTGTCTCTCTGCTTCTCTCTGGCTCTCTGCATCTCTCTGGCTCTCTGACTCCCTCTGGCACTCTGCCTCCCTCAGTCTCAAGATCTCAGCCTTCCACTCTTCCATGATACCCCTTTCTACTCTTCTTCTCCTCCTTTCATCTTTTAAAAGGGCTCGGAGATGGTCTGTCTCAGACTGTAATTGTTCAATGATCTTGTCCTTCTCCGTTCCACCATTCCTCTTCTTCTTTTCCTCCTCCCAGAGGCAGACTTGAAGTCTGTCCATCTCCTTCTTCTGATTTCGGATCGTTCGATCCTTCCCCCTCAACTCAAGCATGTGGGCTTCCTTCTCTGTATAGGTCTTCTTCTCTTCACTCGGGAAGTGAACCTCCATCTCTGCCTGCTTGTAGCTGTGAGCAAAGGAATGTCAACACATTATTTAGGAAGTGAACTCAGACAATTTACTACAATAGTAAAATAACAATTCAACTTCTGCTCAATTTAACTGTCTTTAATAACACAAATCACACAACTGTGACTTACAATACGTGAATGTGATGAGTTGACTATCCATGATGGCCAGAGGTGTGTCATGTGTCACTCTGGTCCAGGGCGTTACGTACAGCTTGCAGACACTGAGCCTTCCTTCAGCAAGCCGCACATAATGCCCTGTACCAGAGCTAGGTTATGTGATGAATGACTTACAGACTGTTCCACATGATAGGAGGGGGTAAGAAGACAGTCCCAGTAGGAGACGGAGATCGTCCAGAAGAAGAAGAGGTGTCCATCTCCTCAGAGACTGCAGGAAAGGTCTACAAGTTTTATTTCTGGAAAATAAAGAGATGCCTTCGTTCAGCAACAATGTGTGTTTCTATATTTCTGTCACTAGATGGTGCCATTGTACACAACATTTACTCACCAGGTCAGTGAATTCAGAAACAGTCTTCAGAGTTGAGTCCTCAAGCTCTAGCCTACAACCCATCATGCATCAGCACAACTCATATAATAATACCTCATCACAACTTCATAATCACAGTACACCTGGATTGTGTTCACAAAGTGTTTCAGGGTAGGAGTGCTGATCTAGGATCAGGTCGCCTCCTGTCCATCAAAACGTATTCAGTTTAATTTAAAAGACCAAACTGATTATTGATCAGCACTCCTTCTATGAGACTTTGTGAATATGAGCCTATGTGAAAGATCCTTTCTGTCATATGCTGGCTAGACAGTACACAGACAATTCAGATAGTCCGACAGACAGAAGAGTAGATACAGATGGAGTGATTGATAGCAACAGAAATAACGAAGCGGATGGTTAATGTATTGTAAACTTTTGTAAATATTTGACTCACCTCAAATCACACGTGTCAAACCTCAGTTTTAGTGTTGAACCGAATGATTTCTTCGGCATTAACTTTCTCTGGTCTGGAGCTGTATTGTTGCGTCATTTGGAACGCTTGAGCGTCATAATCCGTTCACCGCGCCTGCTTGATTGACAGCTAGGGGTTCTCCTGCGCACCAGTGTCCAAAAGTAGATCATGTTTAGCTACTCATAATTGATAAAGACATTTATAACTATTTTCACTTGACTTTTATTTCGTGTATTTTTGCCTAAGGTTATTTGGAATTCTATGTTGTGTGATTTGTCTTTGTATGGGCTTAAAGTTCAATGAAATACAAACAGCAACCATAGCCTACAAACATTTCCCACACAAATACAAATGTGGGTGTTTAGTGAGAACACAAAATAATAACATTAGAGCCATAACTGTACAAACAAACATACAATCACAACTCTCTCCCCACTATTTATTATTTCTGCAGTGAGGATTGTTAGAAATTGGATATGTAGACGGGCGAGTCGGTCAAGGATCGATTCAGACAAGGTGGTAAAATTGTATGACAAGCTACAGTTTATTCAGAGTGAAGATATCTAGAACAGCGTAATTACGGCTCTCCCGCTGGTTCGTACGGAACTGCAGACAAAGAGACCGATACAATCAGTACACCACTTATATATAGAACAGAAAGTAGGTTGATTCTGGAAGATCGGATCTTTGGATTGGTTCAGCTGGGGTGTAGTCTGTAGTCTTCCGCCATTGGCTCAGTTGTCTGTCTGTCATCGTAGAATCCTCTTCGGGCACACAATGTTCAGCTACAAAGGAGATTATGTGTGTGTGCGCTGGTTTTGGCCATTAGTGTAATGCGGGAGCTATCCTGTAGGGGACCCCACAGGCTCTACTTTGAGTTGTAGCCCTTTATTAACAATAGTTTGGTCACCTGCATAAGAAATAGCATTTCTCTACAGGATTCACCCCCTTTAGATAATGATGTTGTAATTTATCTACAGAAAAACGTTCTGAGGTCAATAAGCAGTAGTAGCAGTTTGCAAATCATAGAGCCAGATGAATGGCTCTTTCACCGATGCAATTCGGTTCCCGAGGTTCAACAAAAAGATCCGTTCAAAAAGAGCCGTTCGTTCGTGAACGACACATCACCACCCTGTAGTTCTCCACCATTTCGTATCGTGAGCTGGAGGAGCGTTCGTCCAACTTTTTTTTATTTTATTAACAACAAATCAATACATAAAGCACATGAGGGAACACAAGCATACATAGATTACAAATAATAGACAATCGAGCTAGGGGGTACAATATCACATTACAATTACACAAGGACCTTAAGGGACATGCATATACTTACAATTCTAACAGCTTTTTTGTTAGTAGAGCATTTAACCGTCTTAAAATACAGTTCAATTTCTTTTTGTAGGGTACGAAAATGTGGTTTTCTGTTTGTAAATTTACATTTGTGTATATGAAATTTGGCCAAAAGAATAATGAAATTAATTACATAAAAATGATTCCGCTTATTTCTATTGTATGTAAAGAATCCAAACAGTACATCTCTCCACAATAGTGTAAAATCTTCATAAATGTGTTCAATTATAAACCTACTGATGTCTTGCCACAGTTTTCTTACATGCATACAATGCCAAAAAAGATGCACAACTGTTTCTGGGTGTTCATTACAAAAGGAGCAATTTGAGTTGATGTTTTCCTTAAACTTCTTCATATAGTGGTTGGCAGGATAATATTTATGAATAATTTTAAAGGAAATTTCCTTAATTTTGTTAACAAGTAGGTATGTTTGTGGCAACATCCAAACTTTTTTCCAACAGATATTATCAATAAATCCATTCCAATAAGGCATGACATAAGGTATAGATACAACATCCTGCTGAAACAAGGATCGTATCGCTCTGTTGTTGAATGGACCAAAAGAGAAACAAATCTTTCCTACTGATGAGTCAACAGGGTCAATAGAAGGTAGGCTCCGAGGGTCAGGTCTTGACATGTTCCTGAATAACATAGCAACACCTGAGGGAATGGCATCTAAAACAATTGCAAAATCTTTAGGTGTTACAGGGACCTTGTAAAGTGATAAGAATTCTTTATAACTGAGTAGCGTTCGTCCAACTTCTCATCCAAGTAAATGGCAGCGGCGCATCATCCATCCCGATGAAATCCCAAGGGACTGGGAGGATAGTTCACGATGCAACAAGCGTTTGGGGAGGACATTCATTGAAACGCAATTAAATTCTTGAGGGACTCTTGCTCCAGGGGAAATCTCAGCAGCGATGTATCTGCTGTGCGTCAGAGGTGGGATCTTTTCCTTCTTCACTATGCTTATTATACTGTACATATCGGTCACATTAATGACATTGCACTCAGGAAAGTTGTCTGTAGGCTATTGGGGAGATGCGCATAGCCCATTGAGTTGTCACGTTCCAGTCCAAACATGACCTGGGATGTGAGAAGGGAGCTATTCTATAACACATGTAGATGACATGTTGTCTTTATATGTAGATTATATTTGGGTTTTATATTTCATATTTGATTGATGATTAGGCCTATGACTTTTGATTCCACTTTGGCTACCTTGCACCATATTGTCCTCTCTTGCTATATCTTAAACTTTATGCCCTTGTGCAGATCAACAAGTTGTCCGTGTTGAGGGCACGGAGTTGCAACTTGTACCCAAGGAGAATGTTATGCAGCAGAAAAATATAGTTGTAGAAGGTAAGGATGGATCTGAACAGCCATTTCCTCAGACTGGTGAGGAGGTGCCCAGTATGAGTGCTGTGGTACAAATCAAATAAAATCAAATGTATTTATATAGCCCTTCGTACATCAGCTGATATTTCAAAGTGCTGTACAGAAACCCAGCCTTAAACCCCAAACAGCAAGCAATGCAGGTGTAGAAGCACGGTGGCTAGGAAAAACTCCCTAGAAAGGCCAAAACCTAGGAAGAAACCTAGAGAGGAACCAGGCTATGTGGGGTGGCCAGTCCTCTTCTGGCTGTGCCAGGTGGAGATTATAACAGAACATGGCCAAGATGTTCAAATGTTCATAAATGACCAGCATGGTCGTATAATAATAAGGCAGAACAGTTGAAACTGGAGCAGCAGCACGGCCAGGTGGACTGGGGACAGCAAGGAGTCATCATGTCAGGTAGTCCTGGGGCATGGTCCTAGGGCTCAGGTCAGTTGAAACTGGAGCAGCAGCACGGTCAGGTGGACTGGGGACAGCAAGGAGTCATCATGTCAGGTAGTCCTGGGGCATGGTCCTAGGGCTCAGGTCCTCTGAGAGAGAGAGAGAAAGAGAGAATTAGAGAACGCACACTTAGATTCACACAGGACACCGAATAGGACAGGAGAGGTACTCCAGATATAACAAACTGACCCTAGCCCCCGACACATAAACTACTGCAGCATAAATACTGGAGGCTGAGACAGGAGGGGTCAGGAGACAGGTACAGGAGGGGGTTCGTGTGGAGCTAATCTCCCAGGTAGTATAGGAGATGCCTGGTACGAGTGATGGGGTGCAAGTGGGGAGTGTTGAGAGGGATGTGGTAGAAGGGATTCAGGGGTCTGTGGCCTCAGTTGAGAAGGATCAGGAGAAGGATATGGACCTTCTAGGAGGGAACGTTGCCATGAACCACTCGAGGCTCTGCGGATTCTGAAGACCTGGGAGAAGCTCACTCTGAAAATGGGTGTACTATATGGCGTTACCAAACGTTTGCTGTCAAAGAAGAAGACGTACCAGTATGTAGTACCCACCTCAATGAGGGCGACAGTTTTGAAGGGTGTCCACAATGAGGCCGGTCATCAGGGGCAACAGCGGACATTGTACTTGACCAGACAGAGGTTCTTCTGGCATGGTCTGGAGTCGGATGTGAGAGAGTATGTCAAGACCTGCAAGTGGTGTGTGTTCAGTAAGGCCCCCGAGCCAGAGCTCCACTGGAGAACATGATCACGACTGAGCCCCTCGAGTTGGTGTGTGTGGACTTCTGATCTGCGGAAGACTCCAACAACAAGTCCTTGGATGTTCTGGTCGTCACTGATAATTTTACTAAGATGGCCCATGCCTTCTTGTGTCCGAACCAGTCAGCTAAAGCAGTGGCCCTTCAGCTGTGGAACAACATCTTCTGTGTGTATGGTTTACCTCGTCGTATCCACTCTGACCAAGGGGAAAACTTTGAAAGTAAATTGATTGCTGAGTTGTTGAGTGCTGCAGGATTCCAGAAGTCCACACACCTCCCTACCATCCGATGGGGAATGGGCGAGTCGAAAGGTTCAGTAGAACGCTGGGAAACATGATCAGGGCTTTACCTACGAGAGCGAAGCACAGGTGGCCCCAGAAGCTGAAAGTCGTTGACCTTCGCCTACAACTGTACAGTCCATGAAACCACGGGCTACACCCCATTCCAGTTGATGTTTGGGAGAACCCCACGTCTGCCTGTGGACATGATGTTTGGTACTGTGCTGCAAGACTCAGAGGTTGTAGACTATGAAGAGTACATCAAGTCCCTGACGAGAGACCTGAGGGAGGCCATGGAGACGGTACAGGTGTGGGCAACCAAACAGCTGAAGAGGCATGCAGGCCTCTACAACAGGGAGATCAGAGGAGCTCCAGTGGAGGTCGGTGATTGGGCGCGGCTGGCGAATAAAGGTGAACGTGGAAAGAGGAAGCTGGCGGATCGTTGGGAGAACAACCTCTATATTGTTACAGAGAAGAATAGTGACATCCACAGAACATCCCTCAGGACTCACCACATTCTGAGGGTGCCACTGGTGGCACAAGCATGTCAGAGCTAACCTTTTAGAGAAGAAATGTCTGAACCCTCTGAAGAAGAAAGGCATTCTGAAGATGCCTCTGGTAGCACAAGCTCCAGCAACAGTCACAGAACCCTTGACCTTGACTATCCACTGACTGTGGACAGTGACCCACCAGTGGTGGTTGTAGCTGAACAGGTTAAACATAATGATAACTCTGTTAGGCCTGTCAGGTTGGGCTGGTTGGGTTAGGAAACACCCAGTAAGACTCATGGAGACTATGCAGACACAGAGGGTTTTTCATACAGAATTCATTAGAATACAAGTTTGCTGTACGTTACTGATTTATACATGTGTGTGTGTATATGGTACTTGTTAGGGATTGAGGGGCTTTCTGGGATGTGCTTTGGTATATGATTGCTGTATATAAGCGGGTTAGCTAGCATGCACCGATGTAATGGTCACATAAGCCCACTGCTAACACAGTTGTTTTCATGCTACAGATTTGACCATCGACAGCCATCAACATCATTAGGCACTTCACAACTAACCTGCTGTTTCCTATTTAACAACAGATAATAATGCTCAACTGGGACCACTGGCTGGGGTGATTTATTTGAACAAAACACAACGCAAGGAGAGAACGATTAACATCTGTTACACTAACAACAGTGAAGTTTACTCAACTCATTCAAACTATCATGACTATTGTTTAGAGAGAAGATCTGCACAAGGGCATAAAGTTTAAGATATAGCAAGAGAGGACAATATGGTGCAAGGTAGCCAAAGTGGAATCAAAAGTCATAGGCCTAATCATCAATCAAATATGAAATATAAAACCAAAATATAATCTACATATAAATGTAGTAGAGTTGAAAAGGTAATTCCATCAAACTTCAAATGATTAGAATAGTACACAAGGCAGAACAGAACAACCAGGTTGGGGGTCAGTGGCCCAAGCCCGCGAACAGGAATATTCCAAGTTCAGACAGCAGGGGGGGAGTCAGATCGCTATGATCGCCAGGAAATGTACTTTTGGTGTCTATTTTCAATTGTTGCGCTACTGGTGATGTTAGGTACGGAACTACAGTAGCTGACTGATGTTAACATCTTGAGGTCTTGTTTCATTAAATGTATTTGATTTAATCTGGGTGCTTGCGTCACCTACTAACACCCTGGTACAACCCGTAGCTCCCGTTCTCCTCAGTCTGAGAAAACACTGAAAGGTATGTGTTGCAGATTACTCCTTTGTAGAAGTCCATAACGTGAAATAAATAAAACATCCTGATGTTAATGCTGTAGATATTGTTATAAGGGAGTGTGAGACTATTGAAACATGTAACTTTCAGAGTTGTATTGTTATGGCGTTGCATTATGGGAGATGTAGTTTTGTCCTCTACGGTCTGAACGGGATAGAGGCGATTTCACGTTGTAACTTGTTTGTGTTGCAGTGTTTTTGTACATGAGTTGTTGTATTTTGGTTCTGTAAACACTGAAAGCACCTAGCAATGTATTGGGGATGTGAGACAGGATATGTGTTTTACCTTTCTTCATGCTCCTGTGTAGAACAACTGGTCAGATGGTGCATTGGAGACTGATGTGTTCCTGTCCTGTCTTTTCACAATACTATTGCAGATCAACATTAGCCAGCAGCATACCACCCTGCAGACCACCGCTGGCTTGCTTCTGAAGCTAAGCAGGGTTGGTCCTGATCAGTCCCTGGAAGCGAGACCAAATGCTGCTGGAAGTGGTGTTGGAGGGCCAGTAGGAGGCACTCTTTCATCTGGTCTAAAAAATACTCCAGGGCAGTGCCCTGTGTAGGGTGTTGTCTTTTGGCTGGGATGTTAAACAGGTGTCCTGACCCTCTGAGGTCATTAAAGATCCCATGACACTGATCGTAAGAGTAAAGGTGTTAACCCCGGTGTGCTGGCTAAATTCCCAATCTGGCCCTCAAACCATCTCAGTCACCTAATAATCCCCAGTTTACAGTTGGCGCATTCATCCCCTCCTCTCCCCTGTAACTATTCCCCAGGTCAGTGCTGTAAATGAGAATGTGTTCTCAGTAAACTTACCTGGTAAAATAATGGATAAATAAAATAAAGTATAGAAGACAGTCGTAAGACCCGCTACATAAAGACAAAATGTAATGTGTTATAGAATAGCTCCCTTCTCACATCCCAGGTCATGTTTGGAGGGGAACGTGACAACTCAACGGGCTATGCGCATCTCCCCAATAGCCTACAGAAAACTTTCCTGAGTACAATGTCATTAATGTGACCGATATGTACAGTATAATAAGCATAGTGAAGAAGGAAAAGATCCCACCTCTGACGCACAGCAGATACATCGCTGCTGAGATTTCCCCTGGAGCAAGAGTCCCTCAAGAATTTAAAAACAGTCATTGCGTTTCAATGAATGTCCTCCCCAAACGCTTGTTGTATCGTAAACTATCCTCCCAGTCCCTTGGGATTTCAGCGGATGGATGATGCGCCGCTTCTATTTACTTGGATGAGAAGTTGGACGAACGCTCCTCCAGCTCACGATACGAAATGGTGGAGAACTACAGTGTGGTGATGTGTCGTTCACGAACGAACGGCTCTTTGCAAACTGCTACTACTGCTTGTTGAGCTCAGAACAACGTTTTTCTGTAGATAAATTACAACATCATTATCTAAAGGGGGTGAATCCTCACTGCAGAAACAATAAATAGTGGGGAGAGCGGGTCAATCTGGTCCACGAGGATTTATTTCATTGAACTTTGGGCCCATACAAAGACAAATCAAACAGTCTGTAAGTCATTCATCACATAACCTAGCTCTGGTCCAGGGCATTATGTGCGGCTTGCTGAAGGAAGGCTCAGTGTCTGCAAGCTGTACGTAACGCCCTGGACCAGAGTGACACATGACCCACCTCTGGCCATCATGGACAGTCAACTCATCATATTCACGTACTGTAAGTCACAGTTGTGTGAGTTGTGTGATGAAAGGATGTTTAATTGAGTAGATGTTGAATTATTATTGTATTATTGAAGTAAATTGTCAGAGTTCACTTCCTAAATAATGTGTTGACATTCCTTTGCTCCCATTCCTTTGCTCCCAAATCAGAAATCAGAAGAAGGAGATGGACAGACTTCAAGTGTGCCTCTGGGAGGAGGAAAATAAGAGGAATGGTGGAACGGAGAAGGACAAGATCATTGAACAACTACAGTCTGAGACAGACCATCTCAGAGCCCTTTTAAAAGATGAGAAGAAGAGTAGAAAGGGGTATAATGAAAGAATGAAAGGCTGAGTCAGAGAGCCAGAGGGAGTCAGAGAGCCAGAGGGAGTCAGAGAAGCAGAGAGACAGAGAGACAGAGGGAGTCATAGAGACAGAGGGAGTCAGAGAGCCAGAGGGAGACAGAGAGCCAGAGGGAGTCAGAGAGCCAGAGGGAGTCAGAGAGCCAGAGGGAGTCAGAGAGCCAGAGGGAGTCAGAGAGCCAGAGGGAGGCAGAGAGACAGAGGGAGGCAGAGAGCCAGAGGGAGTCAGAGAGCCAGAGAGAGAAGCAGAGAGCCAGAGGGAGTCAGAGAGCCAGAGGGAGTCAGAGAGCCAGAGGGAGTCAGAGAGCCAGAGGGAGTCAGAGAGCCAGAGGGAGTCAGAGAGCCTGAGGGAGGCAGAGAGCCAGAGGGAGGCAGAGAGAGCCACATAATGGGAGGAGAACCAGAGAAAACTGCAGGAGATCCACAGACTCAAACAACTGCTGGATCTACTGATGGTGGACCTACAACTGGCCCACGTAAGACATGTCATTGTTATTATTAAAAGGCAGTGTATATTTACCCAGCTGAAAATGAATAGTGGCAGACAGCGGTACGCTATCCCAATGTTAACTTTTATTCCTTTCCTTAACCCTTACCTTAACCTCACTGAAACTATACCTAACCTTTACCTTAACCCAACCCTAGGTCCTGAACCTAACCTTCATTTATCTCAACCCCTATGCCTTTCTTCTGCCGGTTGAATATCCACTTCCTTATTAACGTCATTACTGTTGTAAGAAGTGGGAGAAGAGGAACCTCAGAAAGATAGAGAGAACGTATCAGAGAGAGGCTGAGGAGGGCCATAATATCGTCCACATAGGTAAGACCTGTTTTCCCTCTACTTATGACATCATCCTCTTTAGTCTCCTCTACACACATACGTTCCACACCAGTCATCATGTTGCATCATTGTTTCAATATAAAACTACTGTCCAAAATGGTCAAGCTGATCTGGTATCAACTTAAATGTAATGTACACATGTTAAATTTAGGGCCAGGTCAATTCGGGAAGGGAATTATTGCACTTTATTGACAAAGTCCATGCCTTGCTCAATTGTAAAAATAAAAAAATGAAGAAAAAAAAAAAAAGTAAAGAATCATTGAGATTCATCTGTGTTTTCTATTCCTAATTCCCTGTGTCCATTACATTTAAGTGGATACCAGATCCACTAAGTTGAATGAGAACTCTACTTCTCCTCTCTCAGTCATCCCTGGACCCATAAGGCTAACCATGACCCGGGCAGAGAGAGAGAGGAAGGAGCTCCTGAAGACTGAGGAGAGAAGGAATAAGATGGATGATTGCAGTGGAGAGAGCAGTCCCTGCTTAATAAACGGACTCATCAGAAACTTAAAGAGGAGAGGGAGAGGATGAAGGAACAGTACCTAAAAAAACAAGCAAGAGATTTAAGATGGGGTAAAGAATGTTTAAAAATGTATTCATGTTTTACACTGTTATATATATGTTATATAGCATTCCTGCTGTCTGTTGAGAGCTGGAACTCGACGAAGCCACAGTACCACTGAGGACCACTTCTCTACTCAATCTTTACTAATGATTTACCTTCAGTAATGAACAAAGCAAGAGTGGTCATGTATGCTGATGATTCTGCAATGTATAGTGCAGCATCAGAATGTAATGAGCTAACAAATGTACTGAGCAGTGTCCGGTTATATGGTCAATCCCTGGTCCTATCACACTTAGAGTACTGTCCAGTTATATGGTCAATCCCTGGTCCTATCACACTTAGAGTACTGTCCGGTTATATGGTCAATCCCTGGTCCTATCACACTTAGAGTACTGTCCAGTTATATGGTCAATCCCTGGTCCTATCACACTTAGAGTACTGTCCAGTTATATGGTCAATCCCTGGTCCTATCACACTTAGAGTACTGTCCAGTTATATGGTCAATCCCTGGTCCTATCACACTTAGAGTACTGTCCAGTTATATGGTCAATCCCTGGTCCTATCACACTTAGAGTTCTGTCCAGTTATATGGTCAATCCCTGGTCCTATCACACTTAGAGTACTGTCCAGTTATATGGTCAATCCCTGGTCCTATCACACTTAGAGTACTGTCTGGTTATATGGTCAATCCCTGGTCCTATCACACTTAGAGTACTGTTCAGTTATATGGTCATCTGCAGCAAAGAAATATATTTAAAAAAATATCTTCATTGCTCTAAACAGGGCTGGTAGATTAGCTCTTCATTGCTCAAAACAGGGCTGGTAGATTAGCTCTTCATTGCTCTAACCAGGGCTGGTAGATTAGCTCTTCATTGCTCTAAACAGGGCTGGTAGATTAGCTCTTCATTGCTCTAAACAGGGCTGGTAGATTAGCTCTTCATTGCTCTAAACAGGGCTGGTAGATTAGCTCTTCATTGCTCTAAACAGGGCTGGTAGATTAGCTCTTCATTGCTCTAAACAGGGCTGGTAGATTAGCTCTTCATTGCTCTAACCAGGGCTGGTAGATTAGCTCTTCATTGCTCTAAACAGGGCTGGTAGATTAGCTCTTCATTGCTCTAACCAGGGCTGGTAGATTAGCTCTTCATTGTTCTAAACAGGGCTGGTAGATTAGCTCTTCATTGCTCTAACCAGGGCTGGTAGATTAGCTCTTCATTGCTCTAACCAGGGCTGGTAGATTAGCTCTTCATTGCTCTAAACAGGGCTGGTAGATTAGCTCTTCATTGCTCTAAACAGGGCTGGTAGATTAGCTCTTCATTGCTCTAACCAGGGCTGGTAGATTAGCTCTTCATTGCTCTAACCAGGGCTGGTAGATTAGCTCTTCATTGCTCTAAACAGGGCTGGTAGATTAGCTCTTCATTGCTCTAACCAGGGCTGGTAGATTAGCTCTTCATTGCTCTAACCAGGGCTGGTAGATTAGCTCTTCATTGCTCTAAACAGGGCTGGTAGATTAGCTCTTCATTGCTCTAACCAGGGCTGGTAGATTAGCTCTTCATTGCTCTAACCAGGGCTGGTAGATTAGCTCTTCATTGCTCTAACCAGGGCTGGTAGATTAGCTCTTCATTGCTCTAACCAGGGCTGGTAGATTAGCTCTTCATTGCTCTAAACAGGGCTGGTAGATTAGCTCTTCATTGCTCTAACCAGGGCTGGTAGATTAGCTCTTCATTGCTCTAACCAGGGCTGGTAGATTAGCTCTTCATTGCTCTAACCAGGGATGGTAGATTAGCTCTTCATTGCTCTAACCAGGGCTGGTAGATTAGCTCTTCATTGCTCTAACCAGGGCTGGTAGATTAGCTCTTCATTGCTCTAACCAGGGCTGGTAGATTAGCTCTTCATTGCTCTAACCAGGGCTGGTAGATTAGCTCTTCATTGCTCTAACCAGGGCTGGTAGATTAGCTCTTCATTGCTCTAACCAGGGCTGGTAGATTAGCTCTTCATTGCTCTAACCAGGGCTGGTAGATTAGCTCTTCATTGCTCTAACCAGGGCTGGTAGATTAGCTCCTCATTGCTCTAAACAGGGCTGGTAGATTAGCTCTTCATTGCTCTAACCAGGGCTGGTAGATTAGCTCTTCATTGCTCTAACCAGGGCTGGTAGATTAGCTCTTCATTGCTCTAACCAGGGCTGGTAGATTAGCTCTTCATTGCTCTAACCAGGGCTGGTAGATTAGCTCTTCATTGCTCTAACCGTATGAATAGTATCCAAATGCATCAGAATCTCTCATGGCCTGACGTTGAAAACAAATTACTATTCAGTCTTCTGATTATTTTAGGAATGTTATATATTTTTTTCATTACGTATTTTTTTAGGCCAGTTAGTATATACTAGCAACACACATAACCACCAAACCAGACAGGCAAATTCAATGGGGATCCTAATAAAAATGACAAAGGACATGTTATATTACAGAGGAGTCAACTGTACACATCTATTTTAGACCATAGACCTTGTTCCACCCTATAAAAGTATCCGAAGGAGAGCTGTGGCCTGGGTGACTAAGAAGTGGGAGAAGAGGAACCTCAAAAAGACAGAGAGAACATATCAGATAGAGGCTTAGGAGGGCTATAAGATCATCAACAAAGGTAAGTCCTGTTTTCTCTCAGTTCATAACGTTTAATGACTCCAACCTAAGTGTATGTAAACTTCTGACTTCAACTGTATGTACAGTCCTTTCTAGTGGGGCGACAAATGAGTTGAACAGGAGAAGAGGATGAGGTTGTTGGTGGAGGAAGAGCAGTGGGGGTGGTGGGTAGAACAGCTGCAGTGACATTGATTGGTTGATCTGGCTCATCACTTGTTGACTAAAAGAAAGAAAGATTTAGACATTTGTTGGACATTCCCATAGTTCAACAGCTGAAAAGCCTTCATTAACATACTCCCAGAGATAGAAAGACATCCAGTATTCACTGAATGAAGGAGCCTATTTACAATTTCATTCATCAATTAAATAAATGATACTATAGTACATTCAATGACGTTATTATTGTAGACTATAGGCTACTCCTGTATCTACCTTCTACAATACCGTCATCATTGAATGAAGCAGCATACTCATCCACATTTATTATGGTAGGTGTGGTGGTGGTAGGGATGGTAGGTGTGATAGGTGTCGGGATGGTAGGGATGGTAGGTGGTAGGTAAGTTTGGTAGGTTTGGTGATGATAGATATGGTAGGTATGGTGATGATAGGTGTGGTAGTTTGGGTAGGTAGTTGTGGTAGGTAGGTTTGGTAGGTGTGGTGATGGTAGGTGTGGTAGGTTTGATGATAGTAGATGTGATAGTTGTGGTATTGGTGGATTGTAGGTGTGTTGATGGTAGGTGTGATAGTTGTGGTAGGTCGATGTGGTAGTTGTGGTAGGTAGGTTTTGTAGTTGTGATGATGATAGGTGTGGTATGGTAGGTATGGTAGTTGTGTTCGTTTTGGTAGGTTGGTGTTGTGGTACATATGGGTGGTAGTTGTGGTAGGTAGGTTTGGTAGATGTGGTACGTAGGCGTGGTAGTTGTGGTAGGTAGACGTGGTAGTTGGGATAAGTAGGTGTGGTAGTTGTGGTGATTAGGGTTGGGCGGTATCCAGATTTTCATATTGTCATACCATCCTTCTCTCATACCGGGATTTACAGTATTACCGGCATAGCACATGAGGGGGTGCTAAAAACACAAGAAAAACCTATTGCCCTCTATTACCAGAATGCTAACAAATTAGCACAAACTGATAGCAAATTAATTTAGACGCTGTTAGCTAAATGCCTAACTCTGAAAACGAACAAACTAATTGCAATGCAGTGGAGGCTGCTGAGGGGAAGACAACTCATAATAATGTCTGGAATGAAGTCAATTGAGTGGTATCAAACACATGGAAACCACATCTTTAATGTGGTTGATACCACTCCATTGACTCCATTCCAACCATTATTATGAGCCGTCGTCTCCTCAGCAGCTTCCACTGTTGCAAAGAAAGGCAAATCCAGCTCATAAAGTGATGTAAGGGATAATCAACGAGGGACTATGAGTTCTATGGTAAATAATGAACACTGTGGAACTGACCTTCCATGGACTTGCATTATTTTCCAGAGAACCATAAAGCCCTGAGTTGATTATCCCTTTTATACCATGGCTATAATTTAACACATTTGCCGGTAGAAATGTGTTCAACATCCATTGAAGTAGCTAGCAAGTTTACTAGATAGTTACAGTAGTTGCCTTGGTAACAAACAAACATACTTGCTAGTTTTGATAACCAAACCATCAGTCCTAGCTTGCTATTATGAAAACCTAATTCAACAATACCATACTGTTTTCAATTTGACTTAATTTGTAATGTCCAAAAGTCCAAACGTAATTATCGTGGATTGGAGGGAAGAGGTCTGTGAACCAATATCTGAAGTTTTAGGGAAGCATTTTTCAGGTAAAGTCAATTCAAATTCATTAAAAAAATAATTGACGTTTATTAGTGGGATGTGGTTCCTGAACCAATGATAGTTGTTTGTATTCATTAAAGTAATATGGGGTGGAAGCTATTGACGTTTTAAAGTAGTATTCATGCAAATTTAATTAACGTTTGTAAAAAAGTATCCAAAGTCAACAAATACAACACAACTTGCTGTTGATTGGAGGGATGACGTCCCTGAACCAATAACAGTTGGTTGTTTTCATGAAAGTCTAATGGGGTGGAAGATATTGATGTTTTAAAGTATTTTTATGTAAAGTAATTTGTTTTACTTTTAGTAGATTTTATAGAAGTTTTAATAAATGTAACTAATTGCATTCGAGAAAAGAGGTCTCTTATCAGTGTCAAATTTGTTTGAGATCTCTATGTCATGTAGTTGAGAAGATATTGATATTTTTCATTTACAGGCAATTGTATGCGATGCAGTTTTAAGACGGTTCCTTAACCCTCTGAGCAGAGGATGGCACATTTTTAGCTACATTTCACCTCCAAAAAGTGAATATGACACCGAATGGTACAAACAAGAGGTTTAACTTATTCACTATCATCAGCTAATTTAGAATATTACATTAATATATATATTTTTTTGATTTAACCTTCATTGAACTAGGCAATTCAGTTAAGAACAAATTCGGATTTACAACGACGGCCTACGAACAGTAGGTTAACTGCCGTGTTCAGGGGAGGAATGACAGATTTTTACCTTGTCAGCTCGGGGATTCTATCTAGCAACCTTTCGGTTACTGACCCAACACTCTAACCACTAGGATACCTGCCGCCCCCGGTAGCCTAGTCAACCTTGCATGTTCCGTTGAAGAGGTTTGAAGAGCAAAGTCTGAATCTTTAATATAAAGCTAACTTCACCACTGTAAAACACTGTATGATTGTAAATGTAGAAATGTGTTTAAAATCATTGAGTTAATAAAGCTGCATACAGACACCTTCTCTTTTTTACTTTCTTGAGGAAGGCAGCTCATAAATGCAGGTGTTTCAGCCCAGCTTAGTGCTTTCTGTGGTGGTGGGGCAGCCAGTGAGAAATACAGAGCGTAGGGGTTGGTAATGTTCTCTGGTTGCGCCGTGATTGGTTCAACATCATATTTTCAAAATCAAAGCTACCAAGCTAGCAGTCATCATCATGCATCCAGTCAACAATCTACTGGCAAATCCTTTTCAATCCTTGTCATATGAAGTAAAATTATAGATAAAAAGTATCGGTGGTCATCAACCTTTCCAAATAAACACAAAAAGTTGGAAATCGCAAATTCAACAATGAGTGGTTTGGAAGGAATCAGTGGCTAACTGCAAGCTTAACCAAGCAATCACTAGCCTGCTATTCAACATCACTACTGCCGCATCCAAAACAACTGGAAACTCGGAACTGGGAAATCTTAGACTTCAGTGAGTTCAAGACAACTGGGAACTCTGACTGGGAAAACAGGTTTTGAACGTCATGATTCAACCTTGTTTTGTTCCCAGTTGTCTTGAAAGAACCATAAATCCAGAGAATGACAGACTTTGATGCCAAACCGCCGCTACACCTTCCTGTTCAAGTGAGCACAACAAGGTGAGTCCAACAATGTATTGACTGCTGCTCTATAAATGATGTAATATGCCAGGGAGATGTGTATACTGTAGATAAGAAAGTAGTACTAAGTGTATGTTGTGTAGTAAGCTGTTAGGAGCCCATGTGCCTCACCCTAATAATGTTGTCACTTTCCCCTCTCATAACTTAGCCTACTGCTCTGACTTGATGATGCACATGTAGACTACAGCCCATTTTAGAGAAATGTAATCATCAGATATTGTATGAGCTTTCATTGTCTGCTTATATGCAGTTATGACTTGGTGTACAGGGAAAATACTGTAAGAATGGCCCATGTTCAAAATTCTGTCGCTGTACATTTCAAAAGTGCTGAACACATGGTTATATTGACTACGTCCATCCTAGATCGTTCATTAATGTCTTCATCAATATTACGTATTGCCTCTTATCCACTCGTTGTCCCTTGTGCCATAGTTTGTACATCTCAAGTGTCAGTAGAAACCACATTTGTTTAAGCAAGTCAGCCATACCAGCTATGTTTTTTAAAGGATTCTCTCCATGGTGCTGAAAAGAAAGCTCTGCTGTTGGGACAGCTTTATGTCGACCCTAACAGTTTGTGGGCACCGTTTGTTAAAGTTATAGTGCAATTAATGTATTGTTTAGTGTTGTGTTGTGTAGTGGCTTTGCTGGCATTCATCTAAAACATTTTGGGGGAGTTTTCCCCACCAAGATGTACATGCTGCAATCACCACTGGGTGGGTGAATTATAACACACCAACCCTGTTACCTATAGATAGACAGTCTAGAAATGTTTAAACTATTTACATGTGTTTGGTAAGCTTGCATTCCATTCCCCCTGTCACATGGGGATCTATGGTTGATTCTAGATGAAATAGTCAACTCTGTTACAGTCAACCCTGTCACTTTATTTGGCACTTAATGGGCACTTGCTATAGTATGTATTTGTTACTTTTGAGATGGGAAAACATGTTTTTTATTAAGTTGAGCATGTGATCTTTATGACAGAATGTTAGAATTAGGTGAAATAAAAGTTACACTCCCCAAAAGGTACTCAATTGTTGGAATGACCCGAGTACTGAACTGGAGGTGGGAGAGCTAACGATGCATCTACTGTTGCTCTCTCCTCAGACTCTTAGAGAAGCTATTTCAATCTGATATTTCTCCTATGGTCTAAAATAGATGTGTATAGAGGACTCCTCTCTAATATAACATGTCACACATTGTATCAAACTGATGGAATGTTAGGTGTCTCATTGAAAGTCTAACATCTACCATGACTACTGGATGTTTCAATTCTAATAAATAACAAAACAATCCACACCGTAACAACAATATTGCTTTTTTACTAAATGCTTTTATTAAAGAGTAAAACTTTGCTAACAAAAATGACATCATCAAACATCACTGGCCTGACTTGAGCAGCTCTGCCCGGGGATGGAGCCAGCAACTTAGCTGCTACCGGTCCGGTCCAGGCTACCTGCAGACCTCCTCCCAGACCTCCTTTTCAGCACCTCCCCTTAACAGGAGAGGTGGTGGAAATGATCAGAGTTGCATTCAACTTGAATAAAGATGAGAAACTCTGGTCTGTGGAGCCACTGGTCTGAGGGGAGGACTTCTGTTGAAACCATTTCCATTTTTGGGATATTTTCTAGGACTGTAGAGGTGGTGATCAGAGATTAATTTAACTAGGATAAAGATGAGAGTCTCTGCTCTGGGGAGGAGGGTCACTGATCTTAGATGATTTGTTGCCTGATAAAGAGGATACTTGCTGGCTTGAGGAGACTATAATGTTTTGAGGAGGAAATGTGGCTCGATGACTTAAAGAGGAGGAGGAATTATTGGGCGACACTTTTAATTACCAACGTAACCTCAGTGGAACTGTGGCTTCATCGAGTTCCAGCTCTAGACAGACAGCACGTCAGGAAGGCTGTAAGACATCACAGAGACAGGTAAGTATCTATATGTTTACATGTGTGTTGCATGTACACTAAACCCTCACATTTGCATAATGTCACTTTTTAAAGTGATAACATATATATATATATTAACAGTGTAAAACATGAATAGATGTTTAAACATTCTTTACCTCATCTTAATTCTCTTCCAGATGCTTGGCTTTTTCTTGTTCTTGGAGGTTGGCTCTGATGTTTCAGCCTCTTCTGGAGCTTCTAGCTGCTGGCTGTCTGGCCCCCCCATCTTCTCTTTTTTCTTTACCTCTAAAATCTTCTCTCTCTCTCTGATTAAAGCTAAATGGCCTTCAATGGCTCTCTTTCTCTGCTCCTCTCTCTCTTCCTCTCTCTGCCTCTCCTCCTCTCTTAGTCTCAACATTTCTTTCTGTCTAGCAATTTCAATCTCTTGTTTTTTATCCTGCTCCTCTTGTTGTCTTGCCCTCTCCTGTTTTCTTTCCATCTCCAGCCGTCTTTCCTCCTTCTCCCTCCTGATTTGTTGTCCTCTTTCTATGTGTTCTCGTTCCCCCTTCAACACTTCTAACCTCCTCTCTTTACGCCTATTGAAGACTTCCCGTGCTTTTGCTTTAACATTAACTACTACATGTTTCTTCATGCTTACTTCCTTTCCTCTCTCTTCTCTTTCCCTGTACTCTTCCTCTGCTTCCTTAATCACTTCCTGCTTTTCTTCCATCTCTCTCTCCTGTTCTATCTCCAGTTCATTCTGTCCCTCAATTTCCCCCAAAATATTTTTCTGCCCCTCCTTTCTTCTTCCTGCTTCCTCCCTTTCTCTCATAATCATCTTTTCTTTCTCCATCTCTTTCTGTTGCTGATCTTTTAATTCCATCTCTCTCTGATTGTCATTGTCTTTCTCCCTTTCTTTCTCCTTCTCCATTTGTTTCGGTCTCTCCTCTTGTTGTTGTCGTCTGTGTATCTCTTCTATCTCTCTCTGTCTCTTGTTCTCCCCCTCTCTTCCCTCCTTCTCCATGTCAATTTGCTTCTGTTTCCATATATTTTCTTCTTCTTGATCTCTCTCAAACATTATCTTTCTCTCCTCTTGTTGCTGTCGTCTTTCTTTCTCTTCGATCGCTCTCTGTCTCTCTTCTTCTCTTTCTTCCTCTTCCATCTCTATTTGCTTCTGTTGACATCTTTCTTCTTCATACTCTCTTACAATCTCTCTCTGTCTCTCTTTCTCCCTCTCTCGTTCTTCCTCTTCCATCTCTTTTTGCTTCTGTTCAAATAGTTCTTCTTCATGCTCTCTTTCAATGTCTTTCTGTCTCTCTTCTCTTTCGATATGTTTTTGTCTCTTTTCCATTCTCTGTCTTCTGATCTGTCTCTGTCTCTCTTTCTCCCCCTCTCTTTCTTCCTCTTCCATCTCAATTTGCTTCTGTTTACATTTTTCTTCTTCATTCTCTCTTTCAATCTCTCTCTGTCTCTCTTCTTCTCTTTCCATATTTTTCTGTCTCTGTCTCTCTTTCTCCCTCTCTCGTTCTTCCTCTTCCATCTCTATTTGCTTCTGTTGACATCTTTCTTCTTCAATCTCTCTCTGTCTCTCTTTCTCCCTCTCTCTTTCTTCCTCTTCCATCTCTATTTGCTTCTGTTTACATCTTTCTTCTTCACGATCTCTTTCAATCTCTTTCTGTCTCTCTTCTTCTCTTTCGATATGTTTTTGTCTCTTTTCCATGATCTTTCTTTTGATCTCTCTCTGTCTCTCTTTCTCCCTCTCTCGTTCTTCCTCTTCCATCTCTTTTTGCTTCTGTTCAAATAGTTCTTCTTCATGCTCTCTTTCAATCTCTTTCTGTCTCTCTTCTTCTCTTTCGATTTGTTTTTGTCTCTTTTCCATTATCTTTCTTTCAATCTCTCTCTGTCTCTCTTCTCTTTCCATATTTTTATGTCTCTTTTCAATTATCTTCCTTTTGATCTCTCTCTGTCTATCTTTCTCCCTCTCCCTTTCTTCCTCTTCCATCTCTATTTGCTTCTGTTTACATCTTTCTTCTTCACGATCTCTTTCAATCTCTCTCTGTCTCTCTTCTCTTTCCATATTTTTATGTCTCTTTTCCATTATCTTCCTTTTGATCTCTCTCTGTCTATCTTTCTCCCTCTCCCTTTCTTCCTCTTCCATCTCTATTTGCTTCTGTTTACATCTTTCTTCTTCACGATCTCTTTCAATCACTTTCTGTCTCTCTTCTTCTCTTTCGATATGTTTTTGTCTCTTTTCCATGATCTTTCTTTTGATGTCTCTCTGTCTCTCTTTCTCCCTCTCTCTTTCTTCCTCTTCCATCTCTATGTGCTTCTGTTTGCGTCTCTCCTCTTCTTCTTCTCTCTCCATCTCCTTCTTCTTCTCATCTTCTTCTTGTCTCTGTTTTGGTATTTTCTCCATTCTCTTTCTTTCTACCTCTTTCTGTTTGTTGTGCTCACCCTCCATCTTCTCCTTCATGTCCATTTGGTTCTGTTTCCATTTATATTTGTCTGTTTCCATATTTTCTAATTCAATCCGCTGTTCCTTGATTTTCTTGAAGACTTCCTCCAATTCAGACGTCTTTTTGTCATTGATGAGGGCTGTCTCCAGCTCCATCTCTCTCTCCACTCTCTTTTTCATCTCCTCTTCACTTTGTCTCCAATCATTTTCTCTCTCTCTGTCTCTATCAAATGTTCTCTCTGGTTCAGTCTCGTCTTTCAATCTAATCTCTTCTTTCATTCTCACAACCTCTCTGTCTAACACTAGTACATTTTGATTAACCTGTTTCACTCTCTCATTCTGTCTTCTAAACGCTTCTTTCGCTCTTTCAAATTTGATTTTGTATTGAATCTCTTTTGTTGTCATATCTTCTTTCAGTCTCTCAACCTCTCTCTCTAACTCTTTTACCTTTTCGTTAACCAGTTTGACTTTCTCATTCTCTGCAATACGCATGTCTCTTTCTCTTTCAAATATGATTTCCTTCTCAATCTCTTTCAATCTCTCAATCTCTCGTTCTAACGCTTTTATCGTTTCTTCTGCCTGTTCCACTTTCTTCTTCATTTCTTGTCTTTCCAATTCTGCTTTTCTCTCCCTTTCCCTCTCTCTTTCCCTCTCTCTTCCTGTTTCAATAGGTTTGTTGTTCCAGGCCAGTCTTGGTCGCTGCTCCTCCATGACTTTCTGCCATAGCCTCAATCTCTCAATCTCTTGCTTCATTTTAAAAGGTAAAATTAGTGATAATCTATTACCAAGACATACTTTCAAAGGATTTGCAGAGAATGATACACAGAAATGCAACCTAGAGCTAAGTAATTAATTAAAACACTGGACAAATCAATAGCAGGGTCATGTTGATCAATTCATCTGGACAATTCATTGTCAATTAATGTATTGACATGGTTTGAAAAAATTATGAGACATTTTATGGAATCAATTATGTCCAAAATGTGTACAAATACAAACACACAACCTTCTTGCCCATTCAGTTAGGGGTTTGAGAAATTCCTGTTACAATTTGTGTGATGTTACAACAATGTTGCCTCTGATGTCTATGCTTGTAGAAATTACTCCTACAAATGATGTTTCACTAATGCAGTTATTTACAACCTGCACAGATACAGTTATCAACAACAACAACAGTAATGACGTTAATAAGGAAGTGGATATTCAACCGGCAGAAGAAAGGCATAGGGGTTGAGATAAATGAAGGTTAGGTTCAGGACCTAGGTTTGGGTTAAGGTAAAGGTTAGGTATAGTTTCAGTGAGGTTAAGGAAAGGAATAAAAGTTAACATTGGGTTAGCGTACCGCTGTCTGCCACTATTCATTTTCAGCTGGGTAAATATACACTGCCTTTTAATAATAACAATGACATGTCTTACGTGGGCCAGTTGTAGGTCCACCATCAGTAGATCCAGCAGTTGTTTTCAGTCTGTGGATCTCCTGCAGTTTTCTCTGGTGTTCCATTGCTTCTGTGGCTATCTCTGCTTCTCTCTGTCTCTCTGCTTCTCTCTGTCTCTCTGCCTCCCTCTGTCTCTCTGCCTCCCTCTGTCTCTCTGCTTCCCTCTCTCTCTCTGCCTCCCTCTGTCTCTCTGCTTCTCTCTGTCTCTCTGCTTCTCTCTGTCTCTCTGCATCTCTCTGGCTCTCTGCCTCCCTCTGGCACTCTGCCTCCCTCAGTCTCAAGATCTCAGCCTTCCACTCTTCCATGATACCCCTTTCTACTCTTCTTCTCCTCCTTTCATCTTTTAAAAGGGCTCGGAGATGGTCTGTCTCAGACTGTAATTGTTCAATGATCTTGTCCTTCTCCGTTCCACCATTCCTCTTCTTCTTTTCCTCCTCCCAGAGGCAGACTTGAAGTCTGTCCATCTCCTTCTTCTGATTTCGGATCGTTCGATCCTTCCCCCTCAACTCAAGCATGTGGGCTTCCTTCTCTGTATAGGTCTTCTTCTCTTCACTCGGGAAGTGAACCTCCATCTCTGCCTGCTTGTAGCTGTGAGCAAAGGAATGTCAACACATTATTTAGGAAGTGAACTCAGACAATTTACTACAATAGTAAAATAACAATTCAACTTCTGCTCAATTTAACTGTCTTTAATAACACAAATCACACAACTGTGACTTACAATACGTGAATGTGATGAGTTGACTATCCATGATGGCCAGAGGTGTGTCATGTGTCACTCTGGTCCAGGGCGTTACGTACAGCTTGCAGACACTGAGCCGTCCTTCAGCAAGCCGCACATAATGCCCTGTACCAGAGCTAGGTTATGTGATGAATGACTTACAGACTGTTCCACATGATAGGAGGGGGTAAGAAGACAGTCCCAGTAGGAGACGGAGATCGTCCAGAAGAAGAAGAGGTGTCCATCTCCTCAGAGCCTGCAGGAAAGGTCTACAAGTTTTATTTCTGGAAAATAAAGAGATGCCTTCGTTCAGCAACAATGTGTGTTTCTATGTTTCTGTCACTAGGTGGTGCCATTGTACACAACATTTACTCACCAGGTCAGTGAATTCAGAAACAGTCTTCAGAGTTGAGTCCTCAAGCTCTAGCCTACAACCCATCATGCATCAGCACAACTAATATAATAATACCTCATCACAACTTCATAATCACAGTACACCTGGATTGTGTTCACAAAGTGTTTCAGGGTAAGAGTGCTGATCTAGGATCAGGTCGCCTCCTGTCCATCAAAACGTATTCAGTTTAATTTAAAAGCAAACTGATTATTGATCAGCACTCCTTCTATGAGACTTTGTGAATATGAGCATATGTGAAAGATCCTTTCTGTCATATGCTGGCTAGACAGTACACAGACAATTCAGATAGTCCGACAGACAGAAGAGTAGATACAGATGGAGTGATTGATAGCAACAGAAATAACGAAGCGGATGGTTAATGTATTGTAAACTTTTGTAAATATTTGACTCACCTCAAATCACACGTGTCAAACCTCAGTTTTAGTGTTGAACCGAATGATTTCTTCGGCATTAACTTTCTCTGGTCTGGAGCTGTATTGTTGCGTCATTTGGAACGCTTGAGCGTCATAATCCGTTCACCGCGCCTGCTTGATTGACAGCTAGGGGTTCATCCTGCGCACCAGTGTCCAAAAGTAGATCATGTTTAGCTACTCATAATTGATAAAGACATTTATAACTATTTTCACTTGACTCGTGTATTTTTGCCTAAGGTTATTTGGAATTCTATGTTGTGTGATTTGTCTTTGTATGGGCCTAAAGTTCAATGAAATACAAACAGCAACCATAGCCTACAAACATTTCCCACACAAATACAAATGTGGGTGTTTAGTGAGAACACAAAATAATAACATTACAGCCATAACTGTACAAACAAACATACAATCACAACTCTCTCCCCACTATTTATTATTTCTGCAGTGAGGATTCACCCCCTTTAGATAATGATGTTGTAATTTATCTACAGAAAAACGTTGTTCTGAGGTCAATAAGCAGTAGTAGCAGTTTGCAAATCATAGAGCCAGATGAATGGCTCTTTCACCGATGCAATTCGGTTCCCGAGGTTCAACAAAAAGATACGTTCAAAAAGAGCCGTTCGTTCGTGAACGACACATCACCACACTGTAGTTCTCCACCATTTCGTATCGTGAGCTGGAGGAGCGTTCGTCCAACTTCTCATCCAAGTAAATGGCAGCGGCGCATCATCCATCCGATGAAATCCCAAGGGACTGGGAGGATAGTTCACGATGCAACAAGCGTTTGGGGAGGACATTCATTGAAACGCAATGACTGTTTTTAAATTATTGAGGGACTCTTGCAGCGATGTCTCTGCTGTGCGTCAGAGGTGGGATCTTTTCCTTCTTCACTATGCTTATTATACTGTACATATCGGTCACATTAATGACATTGCACTCAGGAAAGTTGTCTGTAGGCTATTGGGGAGATGCGCATAGCCCGTTGAGTTGTCACGTTCCAGTCCAAACATGACCTGGGATGTGAGAAGGGAGCTATTCTATAACACATGTAGATGACATGTTGTCTTTATATGTAGATTATATTGGGGTTTTATATTTCATATTTGATTGATGATTAGGCCTATGACTTTTGATTCCACTTTGGCTACCTTGCATATTGTCCTTTCTTGCTATATCTTAAACTTTATGCCCTTGTGCAGATCTTCTCTCTAAACAATATTCATGATAGTTTGAATGAGTTGAGTAAACTACACTGTGAGCTGGTTAGGGGGAGGACAGGTTTGAGAAGGGAAAGACTAAATTGACTTTTCTGAACAACATCACATTGACAGCCCGTCTGACCAAAACCTAAAATGGACCCTAACCTTAACCCGAACCTTAACCCTAACATTAACCCTAACCTTAACCCTAAAATTAACCCTAACATTAACCCTAACCTTAACCCTGACATTAAGCCTAACATTAACCCTAACATTAACCCTGACATTAACCCTGACATTAACCCTGACATTAACCCTAACATTAACCCTGACATTAACCCTAACCTTAACCCTAACATTAACCCTAATCTTAACCCTGACATTAACCCTAACATTAACCCTAACATTAACCCTAACATTAACCCTAACATTAACCCTAAACTGACTCTAACCTAAACACTAACAACAACCAAACCCTTAAGCCTTAAAGGTAGTCTCATCAGTCATCAGACTGTAGTTTCTCCCTGTGTGCCCAGTTAACCTCCTCTCATCATGGGTGTGATTCAGACTGTAGTTTCTCCCTGTGTGTCCAGTAAACCTCCTCTCATCATGGGTGTGATTCAGACTGTAGTTTCTCCCTGTGTGTCCAGTAAACCTCCTCTCATCATGGGTGGGATTCAGCCTGAAGCTGGAGAGGCCAGTAGCAACCAGCCGGACCACTTTATTACTAGTTGTGGATGGATAGTATCTCTAGAGTTACACTAGGAATTTTCCATGTGAAAGGATTGTCTATTAGGTATTTGTTGTGAAATTGTTAGATAATACTTATTAGATAATACTGCACTGTCGGAACTAGAAGCACAAGCATTTCGCTAGACCCCCAATAACATCTACTAACCATGTGTTGTGACCAATAAAATTAGATTTTGATTTGAGCACCAATTATAATGTTCATAAGAGCATGTGTAATTGGGTGTGAAATGAAATCTAAGAGTGTATATTTTTGGTAAATGTAATTCTAGATACATTTTTCAACCAGTGAAGGCTTTGATTTCTGGGTCAACAGATGGAAAAGGGATCTTAGAAAACATCACCGGAAAAAGTCTAAAGAGGTCCAATATCAGAACTACATAAAAACAGAATCATGTTGACATAAAGACCCCTGACTACTATTATCAACACTCACATTTGGGTTTGGAGAAATCGTTTTGGTAATATTGCATTGTGCCTTGTAATTCAGTTACCAAAAACCCTCATAACTTTCAGATATTTTCACATTTGTCTTTGTGAGGAGGGGGGATAATGAAAGTTCACAGAAGTAACCAGTAATGGTGGAGCTAACAATTAGTTCTAGTGATGTTTCTGATGTATATTTTGTTTGTGATATATTAAGTGATTACAACTCGTAATTCCATTACCAAATTGGTTATCTGCCTTACCTAACAATCTGTAACTGAATGTTATGTTCGCCTCATGGAGGAAGGAACCCTGCTACACCTCAACTCCCTGTGGAGTGAAAAAGGTATGTGATCGTAGGTGCTGGGAAGGACGACAGAGTTTACCAGGAATGTATTATTCCTAAAAACTGTAAATTGGGGAAAAGGAGTTGGACTGAACCAAAGCAAAGAAAAGGTTCAAAGTTAAGGAGTCCCCTCTCCTACCTTACCTGCCTTCCCACTTCTTACCTAAACTTTAGCACCACTTGGTGCGCTAACCACAATACAGGGGGTGGTTCACCATGTCTTACCTAGTGTGCATAGACAGATTAAATACTGCAAAACCTGTAAACTCCCAGTTTGCAACGACAAAAAACAATACACTTCCCCAGTTACTGAACCGTGGTAGAGCATCGACGATCACCGAACCCTTCACATAGTGAATCTGTATATTGTATCCCTGTACAATCAGAGCCCAATCAGGCGGCGGATCACCACTTTATTTTAAGAACGTGAAATGTCAGAATAATGGGACTGAGAATGATTTATTTCAGCTTTTATTTCTTTCATCACATTCCCAGTGCGTCAGAAATGTACATACAAATCAAATCAAATCAAATTTGTCACATACACATGGTTAGCAGATGTTATTGGTCACATACACATGGTTAGCAGATGTTAGCGTGAGTGTAGCGAAATGCTTGTGATTCTAGTTCCGACAATGCAGTAATAACCAACGAGTAATCTATCCTAACAATTTCACAACAACTACCTTATACACACAAGTGTAAAGTGATGAAGAATATGTACATAAAGATATATGAATGAGTGATGGTACAGAGCGGCATAGGCATGATGCAGTAGATGGTATTGAGTACAGTATAAACACATATGAGATGAGTAATGTATGTAAACATTATATTAATTGGCATTGTTTAAAGTGGCTAGTGAAATTGTTTTACATACATTTTTCCATTATTAAGTGGCTGGAGTTGAGTCAGTATGTTGGCAGCAGCCACTCAATGTTAGTGGTGGCTGTTTAACAGTCTGATGGCCTTGAGATAGAAGCTGTTTTTCAGTCTCTCGTTCCCTGCTTTGATGCACCTGTACTGACCTCGCCTTCTGGATGATAGCGTGGTGAACAGGCAGTGGCCCGGGTGGTTGTTGTCCTTGATGATCTTTATGGCCTTCCTGTGACATCGGGTGGTGTAGGTGTCCTGGAGGGCAGGTAGTTTGCCCCCGGTGATGCGTTGTGCAGACCTCACAACCCTCTGGAGAGCCTTACGGTTGAGGGCGGAGCAGTTGCCGTACCAGGCGGTGATACAGCCCGACAGGATGCTCTCGATTGTGCATCTGTAGAAGTTTGTGAGTGTTTTTGGTGACAAGCCAAATTTCTTCACCCTCCTGAGGTTGAAGAGGCGCTGCTGCGCCTTCTTCACCACGCTGTCTGTGTGGGTGGACCAATTCAGTTTGTCCGTGATGTGTACGCAGAGGAACTTAAAACTTACCTCCCTTTCCACTACTGTCCCGTCGATGTGGATAGGGGGGTGCTCCGTCTGCTGTTTCCTGAAGTCAACAATAATCTCCTTTGTTTTGTTGACGTTGAGTGTGAGGTTATTTGCTTGACACCACTCTGAGGGCCCTCACCAACTCCCTGTAGGCCATCTCGTCGTTGTTGGTAATCAAGCCTACCACTGTAGTGTTGTCTGCAAACTTGATGATTGAGTTGGAGGCGTGCATGGCCACACAGTCGTGGGTGAACAGGGAGTACAGGAGAGGGCTCAGAGCGCACCCTTGTGGGGCCCCAGTGTTGATGATCAGCAGGGTGGAGATGTTGTTACCTACCCTCACCACCTGGGGGTGGCCCGTCAGGAAGCCCAGTACCCAGTTGCACAGGGCGGGGTCGAGACCGAGGGACAAGTTTGGAGGGTACTATGGTGATAAATGCTGAGCTGTAGTCGATGAACAGCATTCTCAGATAGGTATTCCTCTTGTCCAGATGGGATAGGGAAGTGTGCAGTGTGGTTGCGATTGCTTTGTCAGTGGACCTATTTGGGCCGTAGGCAAATTGGAGTGGGTCTAGGGTGTCAGGTAGGGTGGAGGTGATATGGTCCTTGACTAGTCTCTCAAAGCACTTCATGATGAAGGAAATGAGTACTATGGGGCGTTAGTCGTTTAGCTCAGTTACCTTAGCTTTCTTGTGAATAGGAACAATGGTGGCCCTCTTGAAGCATGTGGGAACAGCAGACTGGGATAAGGATTGATTGAATATGCCCGTAAACACACCAGCCAGCTGGTCTGTGCATGCTCCGAGGACGCGGCTCAGGATGCCGGCTCAGGATGCCGTCTGGGCCTGCAGCCTTGCTGGGTTAACACGTTTAAATGTTTTACGTCGGCTGCAGGGAAGGAGAGTCCGCAGGTTTTGGTAGCGGGCCATGTCAGTGGCACTGTATTGTCCTCAAAGCGAGCAAAGAAGTTGTTTAGTCTGTCTGGGAGCAAGACATCCTGGTCCGCGACGGGGCTGGTTTTCTTTTTGTAATCCATGATTAACTGTAGACCCTGCCACATACCTGTCTGAGCCGTCTGTCGCCTGTCATACCATGTCTGAGCCGTTAAATTGTGACTCTACTTGGTCTCTATACTGACGCTTAGCTTGTTTGATTGCCTTGTGGAGGGAATAGCTACACTGTTTGTATTCGGTCATGTCACGCCTTGGTCTTAGTGTTTTGTGTTTTCGTTATATATTTTGGTCAGGCCAGGGTGTGACATGGGTTTACGTGTGGTGTTTCGTATTGGGGTTTTGTAGTATTTGGGATCGCGGCTGATTAGGGGTGTTGTATAGGCTTGGCTGCCTGAGGCGGTTCTCAATCAGGAGTCAGGTGCTTCTCGTTGCCTCTGATTGGGAACCATATTTAGGTAGCCTGAGTTCGCTTTGTATTTCGTGGGTGATTGTTCCTGTCTCTGTGTAGTGTTCACCAGATAGGCTGTATTAGTATCACATTCCGTTTGTTGTTTTTTTGTATTTATCGTTATTTCATGTACCGTCACTTTTTTTCATTAAAAACATGAGTAACCACCACGCTGCATTTCGGTCCGACTCTCTTTCAACAAACGAAGAACGCCGTTACAGGTCATGTTTCTGGTCACCTTGCCCTGGTTAAAAGCAGTGGTTCGCACTTTCAGTTTCGCACGAATGCTGCCGTCAATCCACGGTTTCTGGTAGGGGAATGTTTTAATAGTTGCTGTGGGTACGACATCGCCGATGCACTTGCTAATAAACTCGCTCACCGAATCAGCGTATTCGGCAATGTTGTTGTTTGACGCAATGCGGAACATATCCCAATCCACTTGATTGAAGCAATCTTGAAGCATGGAATCAGATTGGTCGGACCAGCGTTGAACAGACCTCAGCGCGGGAGCATCCTATTTTAGTCTCTGTCTATAGGCTGGAAGCAACAAAATGGAGTCCTGGTCAGCTTTTCTGAAAGGAGGGCGTGGGAGAGTCGGAAGTTAGAATAACAATGATCCAGGGTTTTACCAGCCATGGTTGCACAATCAATATGATGATAGAATTTATGGAGTCTTGTTTTCAGATTAGCCTTGTTAAAATCCCCAGCTTCAATGAATGCAGCCTCAGGATATGTGGTTTCCATTTTACATAGAGTCAAATAAAGTTTGTTCATGGCCGTCGATGTGTCTGCTTGGGGGGGAATATATGAGGGAATGCTTGGGGGGGAATCCCCTAGGTAGATAATGCGGTCGACATTTGTGGAATTCTAATTCAGGTGAACAGAAGGACTTGAGTTCCTGAATGTTCTTATGATCACACCATGTCTCGTTAATCATAAGGCATACCCCGCCCCTCTTCTTACCAGAAATATGATTGTTTCTGTTGGCGCGATGCGTGAAGAAACCAGCTGGCAGTACCGCCTCCAATAGCGTGTCTCGAGTGAGCCATGTTTCCGTGAAGCAAAGAACGTTACAGTCTCTGATGTCTCTCTGGAATGCTACCCTTGCTCGGATTTCATCAACCTTGTTGTCAAGAGACTGGACATTGGCGAGTAGTATGCTCGGGAGCGGTGTGCGATGTGCCCGTCTCCGGAGCCTGACCAGAAGACCACTTCGTCTGCCCCTTTTAGGGCGTCGTTGTTTTGGTTCGCCGGCTGGGATCCGATCCATTGTCCTGGGTGGTGGGCAAAAGACAGGATCCGCTTTGGGAAAGTAATTTTCCTGGTCGTAATGATGGTGAGTTGACGTTGCTCTTATATCCGGAAGTTCCTCCCAAATGTATGTAATAAAACCTAAGATAACCTGGGGTACCAATGTTTTCAGTTCTGCCCACAAATGTTCTAAAGGATTGAGGTCAGGGCTTTGTGATGGCCACTCCAATACCTTGACTTTGTTATCCTTAAGCCATTTAGCCACAACTTTGGAAGTATGCTTGGTGTCATTGTCCAATTGGAAGACCCATTTGTGACCAAGCTTTAACTTCCTGACTGATGTCTTGAGATGTTGCTTCAATATATCCATATACATTTCCCTGCCTCATGATTCCGTCTATTTTGTGAAATGCACCAGTCCCTTCTGCAGCAAAGCACCCCCACAACATGATGCTGCCACCCCTGTGCTTCGCGGTTGGGATGGTGTTCTTCAGCTTGCAAGCCACTCCCTTTTTCCTCCAAACATAACGATGGTCATTATGGCCAAAGAGTTCTATTTTGTTTCATCAGACCAGAGGACATTTCTTCAAAAAGTACAATCTTTGTCCCCATGTGCAGTTGCAAACCGTAGTCTGGCTTTTCTATGGTGGTTTTGGAGCAGTGGCTTCTTCCTTGCCGAGCGGCCTTTCAGGTTATGTCGATATAGGACTCGTTTACTGTGGATAAAGATATTTTTGTACCTGTTTCCTCCAGCTACTTCACAAGGTCCTTTGCTGTTGTTCTGGGATTGATTTGCACTTTTTGCACCAAAGTACATTCATCTCTATGAGACAGAACGCGTCTCCTTCCTGAGCGGTATGACGGCTGCGTGGTCCCATGGTGTTTATACTTGCGTACTATTGTTTGTACAGATGAACGGGGTACCTTCAGGCATTTGGAAATTGCTCCCAAGGATGAACCAGACTTGTGGAGGTCTACATTTTTTTCTGAGGTGTTGACTGATTTCATTAGATTTTCCCATGATGTCAAGCAAAGAGGCACTGAGTTTTAAGGTTGGCCTTGAAATACATCCACAGGAGATATACCTCCAATTGACTCAAATGATGTCAATTAGTGTAACGGTTTTCTTCCGTTGAAGGAGAGGAGGACCAAAATGCATTGTGGTTAGTGTTAAACATGTTTAATATAGACGATAAACGAGAACACTACAAAAATACAAAACAACAAATGTGACAACCGAAACAGTCCTATCTGGTGCAATGACAGAAGACAACCATCCACAAAGTACCCACAGAATATGGCTGCCTAAATATGGTTCCCAATCAGAGACAACGATAGACAGCTGCCTCTAATTGAGAACCAATCTAGGCAACCATAGACATACAAACTACCTAGAAAAAAAAACAGCCCCATAAACATACAAAAAACCCTGGACCAGACCAAACACATAAATCCCCCATGTCACACCCTGACCTAACCAAGATAATAAAGAAAACAAAGATATCTAAGGCCAGGGCGTGACAATTAGCCCATCAGAAGCTTCTAAAGCCATGACATCATTTTCTGGAATTTTCCAAGCTGTTTAAAGGCACATTCAACTTAGTGTATGTAAACTTCTGACCCACTGGAATAGTGATATAGTGAATTATCAATTAAATAATCTGTCTGTAAACAATTGTTGGAAACATTACTTGTGTCATGCACAAAGTAAATGTCCTAACCGACTTGCCAAAACTATAGTTTGTTAACAAGAAATTTGTGGAGTGGTTGAAAAATCAGTTTTAATCACTCCAACCTAAGTGTATTTAAACTTCCGACATCAACTGTATGTACATTCCTTTCTAGTGGGGCGACAAATGAGTTGAACAGGAGAAGAGGATGAGGTTGGTGGTGGAGGAAGAGCAGAGGGGGGGGGGTGGTAGAACAGCTGCAGTGACGTTGATTGGTTGATCTGGCTCATCACTTGTTGACTAAAAGAAAGAAAGATTTAGACATTTGTTGGACATTGCCATAGTTCAACAGCTGAAAAGCCTTCATTAACATACTCCCAGAGATAGAAAGACATCCAGTATTCACTGAATGAAGGAGCCTATTTATAATTTCATTCATCAATTAAATAAATGATACTATAGTACATTCAATGACGTTATTATTGTAGACTATAGGCTACTCCTGTATCTACCTTCTACAATACCGTAATCATTGAATGAAGCAGCATACTCATCCACATTTATTATGGTAGGTGTGATGGTGGTAGGGATGGTAGGTGTGATAGGTGTCGGGATGGTAGGGATGGTAGGTGTGGTGGTAGTTGTGGTAGGTAAGTTTGGTAGGTTTGGTGATGATAGATATGGTAGGTATGGTGATGATAGGTGTGGTAGTTTGGGTAGGTAGTTGTGGTAGGTGTGGTAGGTAGGTTTGGTAGGTGTGGTGATGGTAGGTGTGGTAGGTTTGATGATAGTAGATGTGATAGTTGTGGTATTGGTGGATTGTAGGTGTGTTGATGGTAGGTGTGATAGTTGTGGTAGGTAGGTTTGGTAGATGTGGTACGTAGGCGTGGTAGTTGTGGTAGGTAGACGTGGTAGTTGGGATAAGTAGGTGTGGTAGTTGTGGTGATTAGGGTTGGGCGGTATCCAGATTTTCATATTGTCATACCATCCTTCTCTCATACCGGGATTTACAGTATTACCGGCATAGCACATGAGGGGGTGCTAAAAACACAAGAAAAACCTATTGCCCTCTATTACCAGAATGCTAACAAATTAGCACAAACTGATAGCAAATTAATTTAGACGCTGTTAGCTAAATGCCTACAACTGAAAACGAACAAACTAATTGCAATGCAGTGGAGGCTGCTGAGGGGAAGACAACTCATAATAATGTCTGGAATGAAGTCACTTGAGTGGTATCAAACACATGGAAACCACATCTTTAATGTGGTTGATACCACTCCATTGACTCCATTCCAACCATTATTATGAGCCGTCGTCTCCTCAGCAGCTTCCACTGTTGCAAAGAAAGGCAAATCCAGCTCATAAAGTGATGTGAGGGATAATCAACGAGGGACTATGAGTTCTATGGTAAATAATGAACACTGTGGAACTGACCTTCCATGGACTTGCATTATTTTCCAGAGAACCATAAAGCCCTGAGTTGATTATCCTTTTTATACCATGGCTATAATTTAACACATTTGCCGGTAGAAATGTGTTCAACATCCATTGAAGTAGCTAGCAAGTTTACTAGATAGCTACAGTAGTTGCCTTGGTAACCAAACAAACATACTTGCTAGTTTAGATAACCAAACCATCAGTCCTAGCTTGCTATTATGAAAACCTCATTCAACAACACCAATAATGTTTTCAATTTGACTTCATTTGTAATGTCCAAAAGTCCAAACGTAATTACCGTGGATTGGAGGAAAGAGGTCTGTGAACCAATATCTGAAGTTTTAGGGAAGCATTTTTCAGGTAAAGTCAATTCAAATTAATTTAATAAAAATTGAAAGTAAGTTTATTAGTGGGATGAGGTTCCTGAACCAATGATAGTTGTTTGTATTCATTAAAGTAATATGGGGTGGAAGCTATTGACGTTTATTAGTGGGATGAGGTTCCTGAACCAATGATAGTTGTTTGTATTCATTAAAGTAATATGGGGTGGAAGCTATTGACGTTTTAAGAAAGTATCTTTACTGTAAAGTCAATTTAAGTTGGTAGAATATCACCAAAGTCAAGAAATACAAAAAGTAATTGCTACTGATTGGAGGGATGAGGTCCCTGAACCAATAACAGTTGATTGTATTCATGAAAGTTATATGGAGGGGAAGATATTGATGTTTTTTTGAAGTACTTTTATGTAAAGTGATTTATTTTACATTTTGTAGATTTTAGAGAAGTAAAAGAAAATGTAACTAATTGCATTCCAGAAAAGAGGTCTCTTATCAGTGTCAAATTTGTTTGAGATCTCTATGTCATGTCGTTGAGGAGGTATTAACATTTTTCATTTACAGGCAATTGTATGCGATGCAGTTTTAAGACGGTTCCTTAACCCTCTGAGCAGAGGATGGCACATTTTTAGCTACATTTCACCTCCAAAAAGTGAATATGACACCGAATTGGAAAAACAAGGGGTTTAACTTATTCACTATCATCAGACAATTTAGAATATTACATTTATGTAGAAATATTTTTTATTTGAGGTATTATTGAAGAGCAAAGTCTGAATCTTTAATATAAAGCTAACTTCACTGCTGTAAAAGGAATATCGTTACAGGGAGATGTGTATACTGTAGATAAGAAAGTAATACTAAGTGTATGTTGTGTAGTAAGCTGTTAGGAGCCCATGTGCCTCACCCTAATAATGTTGTCCCTTTCCCCTCTCATAACTTAGCCTACTGCTCTGACTTGATGGTGCACATGTAGACTATAGCATGTTTTAGAGAAATGTAATCATCAAATATTGTAAGAGCTTTCATTGTCTGCTTATATGCAGTTATGACTTGGTATACAGGGAGAATACTGTAAGAACGGCCCATGTTTAAAATTCTGTCGCTGCACATTTCAAAAGTGCTGAACACATAGTTATATTGACGACGTTCATCCTAGGTCTCTCATTGTCTTAATCTAAATTACAGATATCCTATAGTCCACTCGTTGTCCCCTTGTGCCATAGTTTGTACATCTCAAGTGTCAGTAGAAGCCACATTTGTTTTCCCCACCAAGATGTACATGCTGCAATCACCACTGGGTGGGTGAATTATAACACATCAACCCTGTTATCTATATATAAATAACAAAACAATCCACACCGTAACAACAATATTGCTTTTTTAATAAATGCTTTTATTAAAGAGTAAAACTTTGCTAACAAAAATGACATCATCAAACATCACTGGCCTGACTTGAGCAGCTCTGCCCGGGGATGGAGCCAGCAACTTAGCTGCTACCGGTCCGGTCCAGGCTACCTGCAGACCTCCTCCCAGACCTCCTTTTCAGCACCTCCCCTTAACAGGAAAGGTGGTGGAAATGATCAGAGTTGCATTCAACTTGAATAAAGATGAGAAACTCTGGTCTGTGGAGCCACTGGTCTGAGGGGAGGACTTCTGTTGAAACCATTTCCATTTTTGGGATATTTTCTAGGACAGTAGAGGTGGTGATCAGAGATGAATTTAACTAGGATAAAGATGAGAGTCTCTGCTCTTGGGAGGAGGGTCACTGACCTTCGATGGTTTGTTGCCTGATAAAGAGGATACTTGCTGGCTTGAGGAGACTATAATGTTTTGTGGAGGAAATGTGGCTCGATGACTTAAAGAGGAGGAGGAATTATTGGGCGACACTTTTAATTACCAACGTAACCTCAGTGGAACTGTGGCTTCATCGAGTTCCAGCTCTAGGCAGACAGCACGTCAGGAAGGCTGTAAGACATCACAGAGACAGGTAAGTATCTATATGTTTACATGTGTGTTGCATGTACACTAAACCCTCACATTTGCATAATGTCACTTTTTAAAGTGATGACATATATATATTAACAGTGTAAAACATGAATAGATGTTTAAACATTCTTTACCTCATCTTAATTCTCTTCCAGATGCTTGGCTTTTTCTTTTTCTTGGAGGTTGGCTCTGATGTTTCAGCCTCTTCTGGAGCTTCTAGCTGCTGGCTGTCTGGCCCCCCCATCTCCTCTTTTTTCTTTACCTCTAAAATCTTCTCTCTCTCTCTGATTAAAGCTAAATGGCCTTCAATGGCTCTCTTTCTCTGCTCCTCTCTCTCTTCCTCTCTCTGCCTCTCCTCCTCTCTTAGTCTCAACATTTCTTTCTGTCTAGCAATTTCAATCTCTTGTTTTTTATCCTGCTCCTCTTGTTGTCTTGCCCTCTCCTGTTTTCTTTCCATCTCCAGCCGTCTTTCCTCCTTCTCCCTCCTGATTTGTTGTCCTCTTTCTATGTGTTCTCGTTCCCCCTTCAACACTTCTAACCTCCTCTCTTTACGCCTATTGAAGACTTCCCGTGCTTTTGCTTTAACATTAACTACTACATGTTTCTTCATGCTTACTTCCTTTCCTCTCTCTTCTCTTTCCCTGTACTCTTCCTCTGCTTCCTTAATCACTTCCTGCTTTTCTTCCATCTCTCTCTCCTGTTCTATCTCCAGTTCATTCTGTCCCTCAATTTCCCCCAAAATATTTTTCTGCCCCTCCTTTCTTCTTCCTGCTTCCTCCCTTTCTCTCATAATCATCTTTTCTTTCTCCATCTCTTTCTGTTGCTGATCTTTTAATTCCATCTCTCTCTGATTGTCATTGTCTTTCTCCCTTTCTTTCTCCTTCTCCTTTTGTTTCTGTCTCTCCTCTTGTTGTTGTCGTCTGTGTATCTCTTCTATCTCTCTCTGTCTCTTGTTCTCCCCCTCTCTTCCCTCCTTCTCCATGTCAATTTGCTTCTGTTTCCATATATTTTCTTCTTCTTGATCTCTCTCAAACATGATCTTTATCTCCTCTTGTTGCTGTCGTCTTTCTTTCTCTTCGATCGCTCTCTGTCTCTCTTCTTCTCTTTCTTCCTCTTCCATCTCTATTTGCTTCTGTTGACATCTTTCTTCTTCATACTCTCTTACAATCTCTCTCTGTCTCTCTTTCTCCCTCTCTCGTTCTTCCTCTTCCATCTCTATTTGCTTCTGTTTACATCTTTCTTCTTCATTCTCTCTTTCAATGTCTTTCTGTCTCTCTTCTCTTTCGATATGTTTTTGTCTCTTTTCCATTCTCTGTCTTCTGATCTGTCTCTGTCTCTCTTTCTCCCTCTCTCGTTCTTCCTCTTCCATCTCTATGTGCTTCTGTTTGCGTCTCTCCTCTTCTTCTCTTTCAATCTCTCTCTGTCTCTCTTCTTCTCTTTCTACCTCTTCCATCTCTATTTGCTTCTGTTTACATTTTTCTTCTTCATTCTCTCTTTCAATCTCTCTCTGTCTCTCTTCTTCTCTTTCCATATTTTTCTGTCTCTGTCTCTCTTTCTCCCTTTCTCGTTCTTCCTCTTCCATCTCTATTTGCTTCTGTTGACATCTTTCTTCTTCAATCTCTCTTTCAATCTCTCTCTGTCTCTCTTTCTCCCTCTCTCGTTCTTCCTCTTCCATCTCTTTTTGCTTCTGTTCAAATAGTTCTTCATTCTCTCTTTCAATCTCTTTCTGTCTCTCTTCTTCTCTTTCGATTTGTTTTTGTCTCTTTTCCATTATCTTTCTTTCAATCTCTCTCTGTCTCTCTTCTCTTTCCATATTTTTATGTCTCTTTTCCATTATCTTCCTTTTGATCTCTCTCTGTCTATCTTTCTCCCTCTCCCTTTCTTCCTCTTCCATCTCTATTTGCTTCTGTTTACATCTTTCTTCTTCACGATCTCTTTCAATCACTTTCTGTCTCTCTTCTTCTCTTTCTTCCTCTTCCATCTCTATTTGCTTCTGTTGACATCTTTCTTCTTCATACTCTCTTACAATCTCTCTCTGTCTCTCTTTCTCCCTCTCTCGTTCTTCCTCTTCCATCTCTATTTGCTTCTGTTTACATCTTTCTTCTTCATTCTCTCTTTCAATGTCTTTCTGTCTCCTCTTTCGATATGTTTTTGTCTCTTTTCCATTCTCTGTCTTCTGATCTGTCTCTGTCTCTCTTTCTCCCTCTCTCGTTCTTCCTCTTCCATCTCTATGTGCTTCTGTTTGCGTCTCTCCTCTTCTTCTCTTTCAATCTCTCTCTGTCTTTCTTCTTCTCGTTCTACCTCTTCCATCTCTATTTGCTTCTGTTTACATTTTTCTTCTTCATTCTCTCTTTCAATCTCTCTCTGTCTCTCTTCTTCTCTTTCCATATTTTTCTGTCTCTGTCTCTCTTTCTCCCTTTCTCGTTCTTCCTCTTCCATCTCTATTTGCTTCTGTTGACATCTTTCTTCTTCAATCTCTCTTTCAATCTCTCTCTGTCTCTCTTTCTCCCTCTCTCGTTCTTCCTCTTCCATCTCTTTTTGCTTCTGTTCAAATAGTTCTTCATTCTCTCTTTCAATCTCTTTCTGTCTCTCTTCTTCTCTTTCGATTTGTTTTTGTCTCTTTTCCATTATCTTTCTTTCAATCTCTCTCTGTCTCTCTTCTCTTTCCATATTTTTATGTCTCTTTTCCATTATCTTCCTTTTGATCTCTCTCTGTCTATCTTTCTCCCTCTCCCTTTCTTCCTCTTCCATCTCTATTTGCTTCTGTTTACATCTTTCTTCTTCACGATCTCTTTCAATCACTTTCTGTCTCTCTTCTTCTCTTTCGATATGTTTTTGTCTCTTTTCCATGATCTTTCTTTTGATGTCTCTCTGTCTCTCTTTCTCCCTCTCTCTTTCTTCCTCTTCCATCTCTATGTGCTTCTGTTTGCGTCTCTCCTCTTCTTCTTCTCTCTCCATCTTCTTCTTCTTCTCATCTTCTTCTTGTCTCTGTTTTGGTATTTTCTCCATTCTCTTTCTTTCTACCTCTTTCTGTTTGTTGTGCTCACCCTCCATCTTCTCCTCCATGTCCATTTGGTTCTGTTTCCATTTATATTTGTCTGTTTCCATATTTTCTAATTCAATCCGCTGTTCCTTGATTTTCTTGAAGACTTCCTCCAATTCAGACGTCTTTTTGTCATTGATGAGGGCTGTCTCCAGCTCCATCTCTCTCTCCACTCTCTTTTTCATCTCCTCTTCACTTTGTCTCCAATCATTTTCTCTCTCTCTGTCTCTATCAAATGTTCTCTCTGGTTCAGTCTCATCTTTCAATCTAATCTCTTCTTTCATTCTCACAACCTCTCTGTCTAACACTAGTACATTTTGATTAACCTGTTTCACTCTCTCATTCTGTCTTCTAAACGTTTCTTTTGCTCTTTCAAATTTGATTTTGTATTGAATCTCTTTTGTTGTCATATCTTCTTTCAGTCTCTCAACCTCTCTCTCTAACTCTTTTACCTTTTCGTTAACCAGTTTGACTTTCTCATTCTCTGCAATACGCATGTCTCTTTCTCTTTCAAATATGATTTCCTTCTCAATCTCTTTCAATCTCTCAATCTCTCGTTCTAACGCTTTTATCGTTTCTTCTGCCTGTTCCACTTTCTTCTTCATTTCTTGTCTTTCCAATTCTGCTTTTCTCTCCCTTTCCATCTCCCTTTCTCTCTCTTTTTCTCTCTCTCTTTCCCTCTCTCTTCCTGTTTCAATAGGTTTGTTGTTCCAGGCCAGTCTTGGTCGCTGCTCCTCCATGACTTTCTGCCATAGCCTCAATCTCTCAATCTCTTGCTTCATTTTAAAAGGTAAAATTAGTGATAATCTATTACCAAGACATACTTTCAAAGGATTTGCAGAGAATGATACACAGAAATGCAACCTAGAGCTAAGTAATTAATTAAAACACTGGACAACATCAATAGCAGGGTCATGTTGATCAATTCATCTGGACAATTCATTGTCAATTAATGTATTGACATGGTTTGAAAAAATTATGAGACATTTTATGGAATCAATTATGTCCAAAATGTGTACAAATACAAACACACAACCTTCTTGCCCATTCAGTTAGGGGTTTGAGAAATTCCTGTTACAATTTGTGTGATGTTACAACAATGTTGCCTCTGATGTTTATGCTTGTAGAAATTACTCCTACAAATGATGTTTCATTAATGCAGTTATTTACAACCTGCACAGATACAGTTATCAACAACAACAACAGTAATGACGTTAATAAGGAAGTGGATATTCAACCGGCAGAAGAAAGGCATAGGGGTTGAGATAAATGAAGGTTAGGTTCAGGACCTAGGGTTGGGTTAAGGTAAAGGTTAGGTATAGTTTCAGTGAGGTTAAGGTAAGGGTTAAGGAAAGGAATAAAAGTTAACATTGGGTTAGCGTACCGCTGTCTGCCACTATTCATTTTCAGCTGGGTAAATATACACTGCCTTTTAATAATAACAATGACATGTCTTACGTGGGCCAGTTGTAGGTCCACCATCAGTAGATCCAGCAGTTGTTTGAGTCTGTGGATCTCCTGCAGTTTTCTCTGGTGTTCCATTGCTTCTGTGGCTCTCTCTGCTTCTCTCTGTCTCTCTGCTTCTCTCTGTCTCTCTGCCTCCCTCTGTCTCTCTGCCTCCCTCTGTCTCTCTGCTTCCCTCTCTCTCTCTGCCTCCCTCTGTCTCTCTGCTTCTCTCTGTCTCTCTGCTTCTCTCTGTCTCTCTGCATCTCTCTGGCTCTCTGCCTCCCTCTGGCTCTCTGACTCCCTCTGGCACTCTGCCTCCCTCAGTCTCAAGATCTCAGCCTTCCACTCTTCCATGATACCCCTTTCTACTCTTCTTCTCCTCCTTTCATCTTTTAAAAGGGCTCGGAGATGGTCTGTCTCAGACTGTAATTGTTCAATGATCTTGTCCTTCTCCGTTCCACCATTCCTCTTCTTCTTTTCCTCCTCCCAGAGGCAGACTTGAAGTCTGTCCATCTCCTTCTTCTGATTTCGGATCGTTCGATCCTTCCCCCTCAACTCAAGCATGTGGGCTTCCTTCTCTGTATAGGTCTTCTTCTCTTCACTCGGGAAGTGAACCTCCATCTCTGCCTGCTTGTAGCTGTGAGCAAAGGAATGTCAACACATTATTTAGGAAGTGAACTCAGACAATTTACTACAATAGTAAAATAACAATTCAACTTCTGCTCAATTTAACTGTCTTTAATAACACAAATCACACAACTGTGACTTACAATACGTGAATGTGATGAGTTGACTATCCATGATGGCCAGAGGTGTGTCATGTGTCACTCTGGTCCAGGGCGTTACGTACAGCTTGCAGACACTGAGCCTTCCTTCAGCAAGCCGCACATAATGCCCTGTACCAGAGCTAGGTTATGTGATGAATGACTTACAGACTGTTCCACATGATAGGAGGGGGTAAGAAGACAGTCCCAGTAGGAGACGGAGATCGTCCAGAAGAAGAAGAGGTGTCCATCTCCTCAGAGACTGCAGGAAAGGTCTACAAGTTTTATTTCTGGAAAATAAAGAGATGCCTTCGTTCAGCAACAATGTGTGTTTCTATATTTCTGTCACTAGATGGTGCCATTGTACACAACATTTACTCACCAGGTCAGTGAATTCAGAAACAGTCTTCAGAGTTGAGTCCTCAAGCTCTAGCCTACAACCCATCATGCATCAGCACAACTCATATAATAATACCTCATCACAACTTCATAATCACAGTACACCTGGATTGTGTTCACAAAGTGTTTCAGGGTAGGAGTGCTGATCTAGGATCAGGTCGCCTCCTGTCCATCAAAACGTATTCAGTTTAATTTAAAAGACCAAACTGATTATTGATCAGCACTCCTTCTATGAGACTTTGTGAATATGAGCCTATGTGAAAGATCCTTTCTGTCATATGCTGGCTAGACAGTACACAGACAATTCAGATAGTCCGACAGACAGAAGAGTAGATACAGATGGAGTGATTGATAGCAACAGAAATAACGAAGCGGATGGTTAATGTATTGTAAACTTTTGTAAATATTTGACTCACCTCAAATCACACGTGTCAAACCTCAGTTTTAGTGTTGAACCGAATGATTTCTTCGGCATTAACTTTCTCTGGTCTGGAGCTGTATTGTTGCGTCATTTGGAACGCTTGAGCGTCATAATCCGTTCACCGCGCCTGCTTGATTGACAGCTAGGGGTTCTCCTGCGCACCAGTGTCCAAAAGTAGATCATGTTTAGCTACTCATAATTGATAAAGACATTTATAACTATTTTCACTTGACTTTTATTTCGTGTATTTTTGCCTAAGGTTATTTGGAATTCTATGTTGTGTGATTTGTCTTTGTATGGGCTTAAAGTTCAATGAAATACAAACAGCAACCATAGCCTACAAACATTTCCCACACAAATACAAATGTGGGTGTTTAGTGAGAACACAAAATAATAACATTAGAGCCATAACTGTACAAACAAACATACAATCACAACTCTCTCCCCACTATTTATTATTTCTGCAGTGAGGATTGTTAGAAATTGGATATGTAGACGGGCGAGTCGGTCAAGGATCGATTCAGACAAGGTGGTAAAATTGTATGACAAGCTACAGTTTATTCAGAGTGAAGATATCTAGAACAGCGTAATTACGGCTCTCCCGCTGGTTCGTACGGAACTGCAGACAAAGAGACCGATACAATCAGTACACCACTTATATATAGAACAGAAAGTAGGTTGATTCTGGAAGATCGGATCTTTGGATTGGTTCAGCTGGGGTGTAGTCTGTAGTCTTCCGCCATTGGCTCAGTTGTCTGTCTGTCATCGTAGAATCCTCTTCGGGCACACAATGTTCAGCTACAAAGGAGATTATGTGTGTGTGCGCTGGTTTTGGCCATTAGTGTAATGCGGGAGCTATCCTGTAGGGGACCCCACAGGCTCTACTTTGAGTTGTAGCCCTTTATTAACAATAGTTTGGTCACCTGCATAAGAAATAGCATTTCTCTACAGGATTCACCCCCTTTAGATAATGATGTTGTAATTTATCTACAGAAAAACGTTCTGAGGTCAATAAGCAGTAGTAGCAGTTTGCAAATCATAGAGCCAGATGAATGGCTCTTTCACCGATGCAATTCGGTTCCCGAGGTTCAACAAAAAGATCCGTTCAAAAAGAGCCGTTCGTTCGTGAACGACACATCACCACCCTGTAGTTCTCCACCATTTCGTATCGTGAGCTGGAGGAGCGTTCGTCCAACTTTTTTTTATTTTATTAACAACAAATCAATACATAAAGCACATGAGGGAACACAAGCATACATAGATTACAAATAATAGACAATCGAGCTAGGGGGTACAATATCACATTACAATTACACAAGGACCTTAAGGGACATGCATATACTTACAATTCTAACAGCTTTTTTGTTAGTAGAGCATTTAACCGTCTTAAAATACAGTTCAATTTCTTTTTGTAGGGTACGAAAATGTGGTTTTCTGTTTGTAAATTTACATTTGTGTATATGAAATTTGGCCAAAAGAATAATGAAATTAATTACATAAAAATGATTCCGCTTATTTCTATTGTATGTAAAGAATCCAAACAGTACATCTCTCCACAATAGTGTAAAATCTTCATAAATGTGTTCAATTATAAACCTACTGATGTCTTGCCACAGTTTTCTTACATGCATACAATGCCAAAAAAGATGCACAACTGTTTCTGGGTGGTCATTACAAAAGGAGCAATTTGAGTTGATGTTTTCCTTAAACTTCTTCATATAGTGGTTGGCAGGATAATATTTATGAATAATTTTAAAGGAAATTTCCTTAATTTTGTTAACAAGTAGGTATGTTTGTGGCAACATCCAAACTTTTTTCCAACAGATATTATCAATAAATCCATTCCAATAAGGCATGACATAAGGTATAGATACAACATCCTGCTGAAACAAGGATCGTATCGCTCTGTTGTTGAATGGACCAAAAGAGAAACAAATCTTTCCTACTGATGAGTCAACAGGGTCAATAGAAGGTAGGCTCCGAGGGTCAGGTCTTGACATGTTCCTGAATAACATAGCAACACCTGAGGGAATGGCATCTAAAACAATTGCAAAATCTTTAGGTGTTACAGGGACCTTGTAAAGTGATAAGAATTCTTTATAACTGAGTAGCGTTCGTCCAACTTCTCATCCAAGTAAATGGCAGCGGCGCATCATCCATCCCGATGAAATCCCAAGGGACTGGGAGGATAGTTCACGATGCAACAAGCGTTTGGGGAGGACATTCATTGAAACGCAATTAAATTCTTGAGGGACTCTTGCTCCAGGGGAAATCTCAGCAGCGATGTATCTGCTGTGCGTCAGAGGTGGGATCTTTTCCTTCTTCACTATGCTTATTATACTGTACATATCGGTCACATTAATGACATTGCACTCAGGAAAGTTGTCTGTAGGCTATTGGGGAGATGCGCATAGCCCATTGAGTTGTCACGTTCCAGTCCAAACATGACCTGGGATGTGAGAAGGGAGCTATTCTATAACACATGTAGATGACATGTTGTCTTTATATGTAGATTATATTTGGGTTTTATATTTCATATTTGATTGATGATTAGGCCTATGACTTTTGATTCCACTTTGGCTACCTTGCACCATATTGTCCTCTCTTGCTATATCTTAAACTTTATGCCCTTGTGCAGATCAACAAGTTGTCCGTGTTGAGGGCACGGAGTTGCAACTTGTACCCAAGGAGAATGTTATGCAGCAGAAAAATATAGTTGTAGAAGGTAAGGATGGATCTGAACAGCCATTTCCTCAGACTGGTGAGGAGGTGCCCAGTATGAGTGCTGTGGTACAAATCAAATAAAATCAAATGTATTTATATAGCCCTTCGTACATCAGCTGATATTTCAAAGTGCTGTACAGAAACCCAGCCTTAAACCCCAAACAGCAAGCAATGCAGGTGTAGAAGCACGGTGGCTAGGAAAAACTCCCTAGAAAGGCCAAAACCTAGGAAGAAACCTAGAGAGGAACCAGGCTATGTGGGGTGGCCAGTCCTCTTCTGGCTGTGCCAGGTGGAGATTATAACAGAACATGGCCAAGATGTTCAAATGTTCATAAATGACCAGCATGGTCGTATAATAATAAGGCAGAACAGTTGAAACTGGAGCAGCAGCACGGCCAGGTGGACTGGGGACAGCAAGGAGTCATCATGTCAGGTAGTCCTGGGGCATGGTCCTAGGGCTCAGGTCAGTTGAAACTGGAGCAGCAGCACGGTCAGGTGGACTGGGGACAGCAAGGAGTCATCATGTCAGGTAGTCCTGGGGCATGGTCCTAGGGCTCAGGTCCTCTGAGAGAGAGAGAGAAAGAGAGAATTAGAGAACGCACACTTAGATTCACACAGGACACCGAATAGGACAGGAGAGGTACTCCAGATATAACAAACTGACCCTAGCCCCCGACACATAAACTACTGCAGCATAAATACTGGAGGCTGAGACAGGAGGGGTCAGGAGACAGGTACAGGAGGGGGTTCGTGTGGAGCTAATCTCCCAGGTAGTATAGGAGATGCCTGGTACGAGTGATGGGGTGCAAGTGGGGAGTGTTGAGAGGGATGTGGTAGAAGGGATTCAGGGGTCTGTGGCCTCAGTTGAGAAGGATCAGGAGAAGGATATGGACCTTCTAGGAGGGAACGTTGCCATGAACCACTCGAGGCTCTGCGGATTCTGAAGACCTGGGAGAAGCTCACTCTGAAAATGGGTGTACTATATGGCGTTACCAAACGTTTGCTGTCAAAGAAGAAGACGTACCAGTATGTAGTACCCACCTCAATGAGGGCGACAGTTTTGAAGGATGTCCACAATGAGGCCGGTCATCAGGGGCAACAGCGGACATTGTACTTGACCAGACAGAGGTTCTTCTGGCATGGTCTGGAGTCGGATGTGAGAGAGTATGTCAAGACCTGCAAGTGGTGTGTGTTCAGTAAGGCCCCCGAGCCAGAGCTCCACTGGAGAACATGATCACGACTGAGCCCCTCGAGTTGGTGTGTGTGGACTTCTGATCTGCGGAAGACTCCAACAACAAGTCCTTGGATGTTCTGGTCGTCACTGATAATTTTACTAAGATGGCCCATGCCTTCTTGTGTCCGAACCAGTCAGCTAAAGCAGTGGCCCTTCAGCTGTGGAACAACATCTTCTGTGTGTATGGTTTACCTCGTCGTATCCACTCTGACCAAGGGGAAAACTTTGAAAGTAAATTGATTGCTGAGTTGTTGAGTGCTGCAGGATTCCAGAAGTCCACACACCTCCCTACCATCCGATGGGGAATGGGCGAGTCGAAAGGTTCAGTAGAACGCTGGGAAACATGATCAGGGCTTTACCTACGAGAGCGAAGCACAGGTGGCCCCAGAAGCTGAAAGTCGTTGACCTTCGCCTACAACTGTACAGTCCATGAAACCACGGGCTACACCCCATTCCAGTTGATGTTTGGGAGAACCCCACGTCTGCCTGTGGACATGATGTTTGGTACTGTGCTGCAAGACTCAGAGGTTGTAGACTATGAAGAGTACATCAAGTCCCTGACGAGAGACCTGAGGGAGGCCATGGAGACGGTACAGGTGTGGGCAACCAAACAGCTGAAGAGGCATGCAGGCCTCTACAACAGGGAGATCAGAGGAGCTCCAGTGGAGGTCGGTGATTGGGCGCGGCTGGCGAATAAAGGTGAACGTGGAAAGAGGAAGCTGGCGGATCGTTGGGAGAACAACCTCTATATTGTTACAGAGAAGAATAGTGACATCCACAGAACATCCCTCAGGACTCACCACATTCTGAGGGTGCCACTGGTGGCACAAGCATGTCAGAGCTAACCTTTTAGAGAAGAAATGTCTGAACCCTCTGAAGAAGAAAGGCATTCTGAAGATGCCTCTGGTAGCACAAGCTCCAGCAACAGTCACAGAACCCTTGACCTTGACTATCCACTGACTGTGGACAGTGACCCACCAGTGGTGGTTGTAGCTGAACAGGTTAAACATAATGATAACTCTGTTAGGCCTGTCAGGTTGGGCTGGTTGGGTTAGGAAACACCCAGTAAGACTCATGGAGACTATGCAGACACAGAGGGTTTTTCATACAGAATTCATTAGAATACAAGTTTGCTGTACGTTACTGATTTATACATGTGTGTGTGTATATGGTACTTGTTAGGGATTGAGGGGCTTTCTGGGATGTGCTTTGGTATATGATTGCTGTATATAAGCGGGTTAGCTAGCATGCACCGATGTAATGGTCACATAAGCCCACTGCTAACACAGTTGTTTTCATGCTACAGATTTGACCATCGACAGCCATCAACATCATTAGGCACTTCACAACTAACCTGCTGTTTCCTATTTAACAACAGATAATAATGCTCAACTGGGACCACTGGCTGGGGTGATTTATTTGAACAAAACACAACGCAAGGAGAGAACGATTAACATCTGTTACACTAACAACAGTGAAGTTTACTCAACTCATTCAAACTATCATGACTATTGTTTAGAGAGAAGATCTGCACAAGGGCATAAAGTTTAAGATATAGCAAGAGAGGACAATATGGTGCAAGGTAGCCAAAGTGGAATCAAAAGTCATAGGCCTAATCATCAATCAAATATGAAATATAAAACCAAAATATAATCTACATATAAATGTAGTAGAGTTGAAAAGGTAATTCCATCAAACTTCAAATGATTAGAATAGTACACAAGGCAGAACAGAACAACCAGGTTGGGGGTCAGTGGCCCAAGCCCGCGAACAGGAATATTCCAAGTTCAGACAGCAGGGGGGGAGTCAGATCGCTATGATCGCCAGGAAATGTACTTTTGGTGTCTATTTTCAATTGTTGCGCTACTGGTGATGTTAGGTACGGAACTACAGTAGCTGAATGATGTTAACATCTTGAGGTCTTGTTTCATTAAATGTATTTGATTTAATCTGGGTGCTTGCGTCACCTACTAACACCCTGGTACAACCCGTAGCTCCCGTTCTCCTCAGTCTGAGAAAACACTGAAAGGTATGTGTTGCAGATTACTCCTTTGTAGAAGTCCATAACGTGAAATAAATAAAACATCCTGATGTTAATGCTGTAGATATTGTTATAAGGGAGTGTGAGACTATTGAAACATGTAACTTTCAGAGTTGTATTGTTATTAATATAGTTTACAGAGTGCTAAAAGTCCTGCTGTTGCTAGCTAGCATGCCTTTCTGTTATGCAGACGGTTAGCTGCCCACTGTTGCTGGCGTTGCATTATGGGAGATGTAGTTTTGTCCTCTACGGTCTGAACGGGATAGAGGCGATTTCACGTTGTAACTTGTTTGTGTTGCAGTGTTTTTGTACATGAGTTGTTGTATTTTGGTTCTGTAAACACTGAAAGCACCTAGCAATGTATTGGGGATGTGAGACAGGATATGTGTTTTACCTTTCTTCATGCTCCTGTGTAGAACAACTGGTCAGATGGTGCATTGGAGACTGATGTGTTCCTGTCCTGTCTTTTCACAATACTATTGCAGATCAACATTAGCCAGCAGCATACCACCCTGCAGACCACCGCTGGCTTGCTTCTGAAGCTAAGCAGGGTTGGTCCTGATCAGTCCCTGGAAGCGAGACCAAATGCTGCTGGAAGTGGTGTTGGAGGGCCAGTAGGAGGCACTCTTTCATCTGGTCTAAAAAATACTCCAGGGCAGTGCCCTGTGTAGGGTGTTGTCTTTTGGCTGGGATGTTAAACAGGTGTCCTGACTCTCTGAGGTCATTAAAGATCCCATGACACTGATCGTAAGAGTAAAGGTGTTAACCCCGGTGTGCTGGCTAAATTCCCAATCTGGCCCTCAAACCATCTCAGTCACCTAATAATCCCCAGTTTACAGTTGGCGCATTCATCCCCTCCTCTCCCCTGTAACTATTCCCCAGGTCAGTGCTGTAAATGAGAATGTGTTCTCAGTAAACTTACCTGGTAAAATAATGGATAAATAAAATAAAGTATAGAAGACAGTCGTAAGACCCGCTACATAAAGACAAAATGTAATGTGTTATAGAATAGCTCCCTTCTCATATCCCAGGTCATGTTTGGAGGGGAACGTGACAACTCAACGGGCTATGCGCATCTCCCCAATAGCCTACAGAAAACTTTCCTGAGTACAATGTCATTAATGTGACCGATATGTACAGTATAATAAGCATAGTGAAGAAGGAAAAGATCCCACCTCTGACGCACAGCAGATACATCGCTGCTGAGATTTCCCCTGGAGCAAGAGTCCCTCAAGAATTTAAAAACAGTCATTGTGTTTCAATGAATGTCCTCCCCAAACGCTTGTTGCATCGTAAACTATCCTCCCAGTCCCTTGGGATTTCAGCGGATGGATGATGCGCCGCTTCTATTTACTTGGATGAGAAGTTGGACGAACGCTCCTCCAGCTCACGATACGAAATGGTGGAGAACTACAGTGTGGTGATGTGTCGTTCACGAACGAACGGCTCTTTGCAAACTGCTACAACTGCTTGTTGAGCTCAGAACAACGTTTTTCTGTAGATAAATTACAACATCATTATCTAAAGGGGTGAATCCTCACTGCAGAAACAATAAATAGTGGGGAGAGCGGGTCAATCTGGTCCACAAGGATTTATTTCATTGAACTTTGGGCCCATACAAAGACAAATCAAACAGTCTGTAAGTCATTCATCACATAACCTAGCTCTGGTCCAGGGAATTATGTGCGGCTTGCTGAAGGAAGGCTCAGTGTCTGCAAGCTGTACGTAACGCTCTGGACCAGAGTGACACATGACCCACCTCTGGCCATCATGGACAGTCAACTCATCACATTCACGTACTGTAAGTCACAGTTGTGTGAGTTGTGTGATGAAAGGATGTTTAATTGAGTAGATGTTGAATTATTATTGTATTATTGAAGTAAATTGTCCGAGTTCACTTCCTAAATAATGTGTTGACATTCCTTTGCTCCCATTCCTTTGCTCCCAAATCAGAAATCAGAAGAAGGAGATGGACAGACTTCAAGTGTGCCTCTGGGAGGAGGAAAATAAGAGGAATGGTGGAACGGAGAAGGACAAGATCATTGAACAACTACAGTCTGAGACAGACCATCTCAGAGCCCTTTTAAAAGATGAGAAGAAGAGTAGAAAGGGGTAGAGAGGGAGTCAGAGAGCCAGAGGGAGTCAGAGAGCCAGAGGGAGGCAGAGAGCCAGAGGGAGTCAGAGAGCCAGAGGGAGGCAGAGAGAGAAGCAGAGAGCCAGAGGGAGTCAGAGAGCCAGAGGGAGTCAGAGAGCCAGAGGGAGTCAGAGAGCCAGAGGGAGTCAGAGAGCCAGAGGGAGTCAGAGAGCCAGAGGGAGTCAGAGAGCCAGAGGGAGTCAGAGAGCCTGAGGGAGGCAGAGAGCCAGAGGGAGGCAGAGAGAGCCACATAATGGGAGGAGAACCAGAGAAAACTGCAGGAGATCCACAGACTCAAACAACTGCTGGATCTACTGATGGTGGACCTACAACTGGCCCACGTAAGACATGTCATTGTTATTATTAAAAGGCAGTGTATATTTACCCAGCTGAAAATGAATAGTGGCAGACAGCGGTACGCTAGCCCAATGTTAACTTTTATTCCTTTCCTTAACCCTTACCTTAACCTCACTGAAACTATACCTAACCTTTACCTTAACCCAACCCTAGGTCCTGAACCTAACCTTCATTTATCTCAACCCCTATGCCTTTCTTCTGCCGGTTGAATATCCACTTCCTTATTAACGTCATTACTGTTGTAAGAAGTGGGAGAAGAGGAACCTCAGAAAGATAGAGAGAACGTATCAGAGAGAGGCTGAGGAGGGCCATAATATCGTCCACATAGGTAAGACCTGTTTTCCCTCTACTTATGACATCATCCTCTTTAGTCTCCTCTACACACATGCGTTCCACACCAGTCATCATGTTGCATCATTGTTTCAATATAAAACTACTGTCCAAAATGGTCAAGCTGATCTGGTATCAACTTAAATGTTCCCTGTACACAGGGAATTTATGGAATGGAAAACTCAACTGGATCTCAATGACCCTGGTCTAGTAGTGCATCATAGCCTTTTGAGGCCCTAAGAAACATTTTGTTCAGGTTTTTGACTACATTTCCTCCCAATCTACACTTTGCAACGGGGCATAGAGAACATATTGCATTTTTTAAGCAAGTTTGCTGCAATTCTACACATTTTCCCATGGGGTGGAGAGAAGAATTAGCAGTTTTAAACCTAATTTCCTTCAATTCTACACATTTTGCCATGGGGTTGACAGAAAATGTCGGCAGTTTGAATCTAACGCCGAAACACGTCCGCATGCACCATCGTGCGCAAATTGATTTTGTCCCCCCACACCAAACGCAATCACGACATGCAGGTTGAAATATCAAAACAAACTCTGAACCAATTATATTAATTTGGGGACAGGTCGAAAACTATTACAATTTTTTGGCAAATTAGCTAGCTAACTTGCAGTTGCTAATTTGTCCTGGGATATAAACGTTGAGTTGTTATTTTACCTGAAATGGTCCTCTTCTCTGAAAATGAATCCCTTCATATAATGGTCAACTGAATCGTTTCTTCTTTGGACTTTATATGGCGATTGGCATCTAGCTTTCATAATACGGTGTATTACCACAACCGACCGACTTCAGTTCATCTTTCAATCACCCACGTGGGTATAACCAATGAGGAGATGGGAGAGGCAGGACTTGCATCGCGTTCGCGGTAACAAATAGAAGCAACTTCTATTTTCGTGCTTGGAAACGCACATGCGAACAGTGTGGATGCAATGATTGAATAACATGTATGTGTACATTTATGTTGCAATGCTCGCGCACGCATTGCGTCCGGTTTGGGTAGCGTGTCATTTTACACATTTTGCCATGACGCTAAGATGCTATCTGAATGAGAGTGACTAACAAGATCAATGGAAGCCCATTGCAGGTCAAGGCCCCTGGGCACGTGCCCTGCGTGCCTTGTGTGCCTGGTCTGTAATTCCACCCCAAAATGTTTTTTTGGGGGGGGGGTCACACCTAGTTGCCATGAAGCCCTAAGCTCATGTTGTCTTAACCTAGGGCCGGCCCTGGCACTATACAAAGAATAGGTGCCATTTGGGACTCATGTTAAATTTAGGGCCAGGTCAATTCGGGAAGGGAATTATTGCACTTTATTGACAAAGTCCATGCCTTGCTCAATTGTAAAAATAAAAAAATGAAGAAAAAAAACCAAGTAAAGAATCATTGAGATTCATCTGGGTTTTCTATTCCTAATTCCCTGTGTCCATTACATTTAAGTGGATACCAGATCCACTAAGTTGAATGAGAACTCTACTTCTTCTCCTCTCTCAGTCATCCCTGGACCCATAAGGCTAACCATGACCCGGGCAGAGAGAGAGAGGAAGGAGCTCCTGAAGACTGAGGAGAGAAGGAATAAGATGGATGATTGCAGTGGAGAGAGCAGTCCCTGCTTAATAAACGGACTCATCAGAAACTTAAAGAGGAGAGGGAGAGGATGAAGGAACAGTACCTAAAAAAACAAGCAAGAGATTTAAGATGGGGTAAAGAATGTTTAAAAATGTATTCATGTTTTACACTGTTATATATATGTTGTATAGCATTCCTGCTGTCTGTTGAGAGCTGGAACTCGACGAAGCCACAGTACCACTGAGGACCACTTCTCTACTCAATCTTTACTAATGATTTACCTTCAGTAATGAACAAAGCAAGAGTGGTCATGTATGCTGATGATTCTGCAATGTATAGTGCAGCATCAGAATGTAATGAGCTAACAAATGTACTGAGCAGTGTCCGGTTATATGGTCAATCCCTGGTCCTATCACACTTAGAGTACTGTCCGGTTATATGGTCAATCCCTGGTCCTATCACACTTAGAGTACTGTCCGGTTATATGGTCAATCCCTGGTCCTATCACACTTAGAGTACTGTCCGGTTATATGGTCAATCCCTGGTCCTATCACACTTAGAGTACTGTCCGGTTATATGGTCAATCCCTGGTCCTATCACACTTAGAGTACTGTCCGGTTATATGGTCAATCCCTGGTCCTATCACACTTAGAGTACTGTCCGGTTATATGGTCAATCCCTGGTCCTATCACACTTAGAGTACTGTCCGGTTATATGGTCAATCCCTGGTCCTATCACACTTAGAGTACTGTCCAGTTATATGGTCAATCCCTGGTCCTATCACACTTAGAGTACTGTCCAGTTATATGGTCATCTGCAGCAAAGAAATATATTTAAAAAAATATCTTCATTGCTCTAAACAGGGCTGGTAGATTAGCTCTTCATTGCTCTAACCAGGGCTGGTAGATTAGCTCTTCATTGCTCTAAACAGGGCTGGTAGATTAGCTCTTCATTGCTCTAACCAGGGCTGGTAGATTAGCTCTTCATTGCTCTAACCAGGGCTGGTAGATTAGCTCTTCATTGCTCTAACCAGGGCTGGTAGATTAGCTCTTCATTGCTCTAACCAGGGCTGGTAGATTAGCTCTTCATTGCTCTAACCAGGGCCGGTAGATTAGCTCTTCATTGCTCTAACCAGGGCTGGTAGATTAGCTCTTCATTGCTCTAACCAGGGCTGGTAGATTAGCTCTTCATTGCTCTAACCAGGGCTGGTAGATTAGCTCTTCATTGCTCTAACCAGGGCTGGTAGATTAGCTCTTCATTGCTCTAACCAGGGCTGGTAGATTAGCTCTTCATTGCTCTAACCAGGGCTGGTAGATTAGCTCTTCATTGCTCTAACCAGGGCTGGTAGATTAGCTCTTCATTGCTCTAACCAGGGCTGGTAGATTAGCTCTTCATTGCTCTAACCAGGGCTGGTAGATTAGCTCTTCATTGCTCTAACCAGGGCTGGTAGATTAGCTCTTCATTGCTCTAACCAGGGCTGGTAGATTAGCTCTTCATTGCTCTAACCGTATGAATAGTATCCAAATGCATCAGAATCTCTCATGGCCTGACGTTGAAAACAAATTACTATTCAGTCTTCTGATTATTTTAGGAATGTTATATATTTTTTTCATTACGTATTTTTTTAGGCCAGTTAGTATATACTAGCAACACACATAACCACCAAACCAGACAGGCAAATTCAATGGGGATCCTAATAAAAATGACAAAGGACATGTTATATTACAGAGGAGTCAACTGTACACATCTATTTTAGACCATAGACCTTGTTCCACCCTATAAAAGTATCCGAAGGAGAGCTGTGGCCTGGGTGACTAAGAAGTGGGAGAAGAGGAACCTCAAAAAGACAGAGAGAACATATCAGAGAGAGGCTGAGGAGGGCTATAAGATCATCAACAAAGGTAAGTCCTGTTTTCTCTCAGTTCACAACGTTTAATGACTCCAACCTAAGTGTATGTAAACTTCTGACTTCAACTGTATGTACAGTCCTTTCTAGTGGGGCGACAAATGAGTTGAACAGGAGAAGAGGATGAGGTTGTTGGTGGAGGAAGAGCAGTGGGGGTGGTGGGTAGAACAGCTGCAGTGACATTGATTGGTTGATCTGGCTCATCACTTGTTGACTAAAAGAAAGAAAGATTTAGACATTTGTTGGACATTCCCATAGTTCAACAGCTGAAAAGCCTTCATTAACATCCTCCCAGAGATAGAAAGACATCCAGTATTCACTGAATGAAGGAGCCTATTTACAATTTCATTCATCAATTAAATAAATGATACTATAGTACATTCAATGACGTTATTATTGTAGACTATAGGCTACTCCTGTATCTACCTTCTACAATACCGTAATCATTGAATGAAGCAGCATACTCATCCACATTTATTATGGTAGGTGTGGTGGTGGTAGGGATGGTAGGTGTGATAGGTGTCGGGATGGTAGGGATGGTAGGTAAGTTTGGTAGGTTTGGTGATGATAGATATGGTAGGTATGGTGATGATAGGTGTGGTAGTTTGGGTAGGTAGTTGTGGTAGGTAGGTGTGGTGATGGTAGGTGTGGTAGGTTTGATGATAGTAGATGTCATAGTTGTGGTATTGGTGGATTGTAGGTGTGTTGATGGTAGGTGTGATAGTTGTGGTAGGTCGATGTGGTAGTTGTGGTAGGTAGGTTTTGTAGTTGTGATGATGATAGGTGTGGTATGGTAGGTATGGTAGTTGTGTTCGTTTTGGTAGGTTGGTGTGGTGGTTGTGGTACATATGGGTGGTAGTTGTGGTAGGTAGGTTTGGTAGATGTGGTACGTAGGCGTGGTAGTTGTGGTAGGTAGACGTGGTAGTTGGGATAAGTAGGTGTGGTAGTTGTGGTGATTAGGGTTGGGCGGTATCCAGATTTTCATATTGTCATACCATCCTTCTCTCATACCGGGATTTACAGTATTACCGGCATAGCACATGAGGGGGTGCTAAAAACACAAGAAAAACCTATTGCCCTCTATTACCAGAATGCTAACAAATTAGCACAAACTGATAGCAAATTAATTTAGACGCTGTTAGCTAAATGCCTACAACTGAAAACGAACAAACTAATTGCAATGCAGTGGAGGCTGCTGAGGGGAAGACAACTCATAATAATGTCTGGAATGAAGTCAATTGAGTGGTATCAAACACATGGAAACATCTTTAATGTGGTTGATACCACTCCATTGACTCCATTTCAACCATTATTATGAGCCGTCGTCTCCTCAGCAGCTTCCACTGTTGCAAAGAAAGGCAAATCCAGCTCATAAAGTGATGTAAGGGATAATCAACGAGGGACTATGAGTTCTATGGTAAATAATGAACACTGTGGAACTGACCTTCCATGGACTTGCATTATTTTCCAGAGAACCATAAAGCCCTGAGTTGATTATCCCTTTTATACCATGGCTATAATTTAACACATTTGCCGGTAGAAATGTGTTCAACATCCATTGAAGTAGCTAGCAAGTTTACTAGATAGCTACAGTAGTTGCCTTGGTAACAAACAGACATACTTGCTAGTTTTGATAACCAAACCATCAGTCCTAGCTTGCTATTATGAAAACCTAATTCAACAATACCAATACTGTTTTCAATTTGACTTAATTTGTAATGTCCAAAAGTCCAAACGTAATTATCGTGGATTGGAGGGAAGAGGTCTGTGAACCAATATCTGAAGTTTTAGGGAAGCATTTTTCAGGTAAAGTCAATTCAAATTCATTAAAAAAATAATTGACGTTTATTAGTGGGATGTGGTTCCTGAACCAATGATAGTTGTTTGTATTCATTAAAGTAATATGGGGTGGAAGCTATTGACGTTTTAAAGTAGTATTCATGCAAATTTAATTAACGTTTGTAAAAAAGTATCCAAAGTCAACAAATACAACACAACTTGCTGTTGATTGGAGGGATGACGTCCCTGAACCAATAACAGTTGGTTGTTTTCATGAAAGTCTAATGGGGTGGAAGATATTGATGTTTTAAAGTATTTTTATGTAAAGTAATTTGTTTTACTTTTAGTAGATTTTATAGAAGTTTTAATAAATGTAACTAATTGCATTCGAGAAAAGAGGTCTCTTATCAGTGTCAAATTTGTTTGAGATCTCTATGTCATGTAGTTGAGAAGATATTGATATTTTTCATTTACAGGCAATTGTATGCGATGCAGTTTTAAGACGGTTCCTTAACCCTCTGAGCAGAGGATGGCACATTTTTAGCTACATTTCACCTCCAAAAAGTGAATATGACACCGAATGGTACAAACAAGAGGTTTAACTTATTCACTATCATCAGCTAATTTAGAATATTACATTAATATATATATTTTTTTGATTTAACCTTCATTGAACTAGGCAATTCAGTTAAGAACAAATTCGGATTTACAACGACGGCCTACGAACAGTAGGTTAACTGCCGTGTTCAGGGGAGGAATGACAGATTTTTACCTTGTCAGCTCGGGGATTCTATCTAGCAACCTTTCGGTTACTGACCCAACACTCTAACCACTAGGATACCTGCCGCCCCCGGTAGCCTAGTCAACCTTGCATGTTCCGTTGAAGAGGTTTGAAGAGCAAAGTCTGAATCTTTAATATAAAGCTAACTTCACCACTGTAAAACACTGTATGATTGTAAATGTAGAAATGTGTTTAAAATCATTGAGTTAATAAAGCTGCATACAGACACCTTCTCTTTTTTACTTTCTTGAGGAAGGCAGCTCATAAATGCAGGTGTTTCAGCCCAGCTTAGTGCTTTCTGTGGTGGTGGGGCAGCCAGTGAGAAATACAGAGCGTAGGGGTTGGTAATGTTCTCTGGTTGCGCCGTGATTGGTTCAACATCATATTTTCAAAATCAAAGCTACCAAGCTAGCAGTCATCATCATGCATCCAGTCAACAATCTACTGGCAAATCCTTTTCAATCCTTGTCATATGAAGTAAAATTATAGATAAAAAGTATCGGTGGTCATCAACCTTTCCAAATAAACACAAAAAGTTGGAAATCGCAAATTCAACAATGAGTGGTTTGGAAGGAATCAGTGGCTAACTGCAAGCTTAACCAAGCAATCACTAGCCTGCTATTCAACATCACTACTGCCGCATCCAAAACAACTGGAAACTCGGAACTGGGAAATCTTAGACTTCAGTGAGTTCAAGACAACTGGGAACTCTGACTGGGAAAACAGGTTTTGAACGTCATGATTCAACCTTGTTTTGTTCCCAGTTGTCTTGAAAGAACCATAAATCCAGAGAATGACAGACTTTGATGCCAAACCGCCGCTACACCTTCCTGTTCAAGTGAGCACAACAAGGTGAGTCCAACAATGTATTGACTGCTGCTCTATAAATGATGTAATATGCCAGGGAGATGTGTATACTGTAGATAAGAAAGTAGTACTAAGTGTATGTTGTGTAGTAAGCTGTTAGGAGCCCATGTGCCTCACCCTAATAATGTTGTCACTTTCCCCTCCCATTATTTAGCCTACTGCTCTGATTTGACGATGCCCATGTAGACTATAGCCTGTTTTAGAGAAATGTAATCAACAAATATTGTAAGAGCTTTCATTGTCTGCTTATATGCAGTTATGACTTGGTGTACAGGGACAATACTGTAAGAATGGCCCATGTTCAAAATTCTGTCGCTGTACATTTCAAAAGTGCTGAACAAATGGTTATATTGACGACGTCATCCTAGGTCTCTCATTGTCTTAATCTGAATTACAGATATCCTGTAGTCCACTCATTGTCCCCTTATGCCATAGTTTGTACATCTCAATTGTCAGTAGAAACCACATTTGTTTAAGCAAGTCAGCCATATCAGCTATGTTTTTTAAAAAGGATTCACTCCATGTGTCACGAATCCCGCCGAAGATGGTGCCTCTTCCTGTTCGCTCGGCGGTCGTCGTCGCCAACCTACTAGCTGCCACCGATCCCCTTTTCTATTTCATTTAGTCGTGTCTGATTTGTTGCACCTGTTTCGTGTTTAGGTTTGGTTGTGGGCTATTTAAACCCAGTCGGCCCACCGGCTTTTGTGCTTGTTTCTCTGTTTGTGGTGTTTGATTATTCTTGTGGTTTCTTTTTCCGATCAGTTTCGTCCTGTTTGGTTGGACTGGGACTTTACGCTCCCTTGTGTGTGTGGAGTGACCGTCTCTCTGGGTTTGTTGGAATATTAAAGATCCACATCTTTTGAACTACCCTGCTCTCTGCGCCTGACTCCTGCACTCACTACTTATTGAAGCCGTGACACCATGGTGCTGAAAAGAAACCTCTGCTGTTGGGACAGCTTTATGTCGACCCTAACAGTTTGTGGGCACCGTTTGTTAAAGTTATAGTGCAATTAATGTATTGTTTAGTGTTGTGTTGTTGTGTAGTGGCTTTGCTGGCATTCACCTAAAACATTTTGGGTGAGTTTTCCCCACCAAGATGTACATGCTGCAATCACCACTGGGTGGGTGAATTATAACACACCAACCCTGTTACCTATAGATAGACAGTCTAGAAATGTTTAAACTATTTACATGTGTTTGGTAAGCTTGCATTCCATTCCCCCTGTCACATGGGGATCTATGGTTGATTCTAGATGAAATAGTCAACTCTGTTACAATCAACCCTGTCACTTTATTTGGCACTTAATAGACACTTACTATAGTATGTATTTGTTACTTTTGAGATGGGAAAACATGTTTTATATTAAGTTGAACATGTGCTCTTTATGACAGAATGTTAGAATTAGGTGAAATAAAAGTTACACTCCCCAAAAGGTACTCAATTGGTGGAATGACCCGAGTACTGAACTGGAGGTGGGAGGGCTAACGATGCGTCTACTGTTGCTCTCTCCTCAGACTCTTAGAGAAGCTATTTCAATCTGATATTTCTCCTATGGTCTAAAATAGATGTGTATAGAGGACTCCTCTCTAATATAACATGTCACACATTGTATCAAACTGATGGAATGTTAGGTGTCTCATTGAAAGTCTAACATCTACCATGACTACTGGATGTTTCAATTCTAATAAATAACAAAACAATCCACAGTGTAACAACAATATTGCTTTTTTACTAAATGCTTTTATTAAAGAGTAAAACTTTGCTAACAAAAATGACATCATCAAACATCACTGGCCTGACTTGAGCAGCTCTGCCCGGGGATGGAGCCAGCAACTTAGCTGCTACCGGTCCGGTCCAGGCTACCTGCAGACCTCCTCCCAGACCTCCTTTTCAGCACCTCCCCTTAACAGGAGAGGTGGTGGAAATGATCAGAGTTGCATTCAACTTGAATAAAGATGAGAAACTCTGGTCTGTGGAGCCACTGGTCTGAGGGGAGGACTTCTGTTGAAACCATTTCCATTTTTGGGATATTTTCTAGGACTGTAGAGGTGGTGATCAGAGATGAATTCAACTTGGATAAAGATGAGAATCTCTGCTCTGGGGAGGAGGGTCACTGACCTTAGATGGTTTGTTGCCTGATAAAGAGGATACTTGCTGGCTAGAGGAGACTATAATGTTTTGAGGAGGAAATGTGGCTTGATGACTTAAAGAGGAGGAGGAATTATTGGGCGACACTTTTAATTACCAACGTAACCTCAGTGGAACTGTGGCTTCATCGAGTTCCAGCTCTAGACAGACAGCACGTCAGGAAGGCTGTAAGACATCACAGAGATAGGTAAGTATCACATTTGGATAATGTCACTTTTTAAAGTGATGACATGTATATTAACAGTGTAAAACATGAATAGATGTTTAAACATTCTTTACCTCATCCTAATTTTCTTCCAGATGCTTGGCTTTTTCTTTGTCTTTGTGTTGGAGATTGGCTCTGATGTTTCAGCCTCTTCTGGAGCTTCTAGCTGCTGGCTGTCTGGCCCCCCCTGATGGTTCTCTGGCCCCTCCTGCTGGTTCTCTGGACTCCCCACCTGGTTGTCTGCCCATGCCTGTTGCCTCCTTGGCCTTTCCTGGTGGCCATCAGCAGATCCAGTGGGCTCTTGGCTTACCTGTTGGCCTGTGGCCCTTCCGGGCAACTCCTGACCGTGGTTGTAATCGTGGCTGTGTTGGGTGGTTAGACACCGGGTGTTGATTTGAGCATCAGCCTCCAGATTCATCTGATCCAGGTAGTTTTCCTTCATCCTCTCCCTCTCCTCCTTCAGTTGTTGATGAGTCTGTTTTTTAAGCAGGGACCGCTCTCTCCACTGCTTATTGAAATTCTCCATCTTCTTCCTTCTCTCCTCAGCCTTCAGCAGCTCCTTCCTCTTCTCCCTCTCTCTCTCTGCCCGGGTCATGGTGGATGTTAGCCTTGTGTGTCCAGGGATGGCTGGGAGGGGAGAAGAAGTAGAGTTTACATTCAACTTAGTGGATCTGGTATCAACTTAAATGTAATGGACACAGGGAATGAAGAATAGAAAACACAATTGGATCTCAATGATTCTTTACTCTTTTCAGTTAAGCAAGGCATGGAATGTGTCAATAAAGTGCAATAATTCCCATCCCGAATTGACCTGGCCCTAAATTGAACATGAGTCCAGAATGGCACCTATTCTTTGTATAGTGCCAGGGCATATGTGATCACTTAGGGCCCCATGGCCACTAGTAGCCCCCGGATCCCCCCAAAACACGTTTTTGTGTGTGTTTTTTAGGAACTCTTTCTGGGTCTCTACTTAGTCTTGAGAGTTAGACTAGTAGATGACACAAGGTACCATTTAAAAACGTGGTTGTTATCAGCAGTATTTTTCTATTCTTTGGACAGTAGTTTTATATTGAAACAATGGTGCAACATGATGACTGGTGTGGAACGTATGTGTGTAGAGGAGACTAAAGAGGATGATGTCATAAGTAGAGGGAAAACAGTTCTTACCTATGTGGACGATATTATGGCCCTCCTCAGCCTCTCTCTGATACGTTCTCTCTATCTTTCTGAGGTTCCTCTTCTCCCATGTTTTATTCACCCAGCCCACAGCTCTCCTTCTGATACTTTTATCAGGTGGGAGAATGTCCTCCTTGTCATCTTCCTTCTCCTGCTCCTCTAAGTCACCCCTCTTGTACTCAAGGATCTCCTCTCTTTTTTTTGCCTGTATTATATTTTCTCTCTCTCTGATTAAAGATAAATGGCATTTAATGGCTTTCTTTCTCTCCTCCTCTCTCTCTTCCTCTCTCTGCCTCTCCTCCTCTCTTAGTCTCAACATTTCTTTCTGTCTAGCAATTTCAATCTCTTGTTTTTTATCCTGCTCCTCTTGTTGTCTTGCCCTCTCCTGTTTTCTTTCCATGTCCAGCCGTCTTTCCTCCTTCTCCCTCCTGATTTGTTGTCCTCTTTCTATGTGTTCTCGTTCCCCCTTCAACACTTCTAACCTCCTCTCTTTACGCCTATTGAAGACTTCCCGTGCTTTTGCTTTAACATTAACTACTACATGTTTCTTCATGCTTACTTCCTTTCCTCTCTCTTCTCTTTCCCTGTACTCTTCCTCTGCTTCCTTAATCACTTCCTGCTTTTCTTCCATCTCTCTCTCCTGTTCTATCTCCAGTTCATTCTGCCCCTCAATTTCCCCCAAAATATTTTTCTGCCCCTCCTTTCTTCTTCCTGCTTCCTCCCTTTCTCTCATAATCATCTTTTCTTTCTCCATCTCTTTCTGTTGCTGATCTTTTAATTCCATCTCTCTCTGATTGTCATTGTCTTTCTCCCTTTCTTTCTCCTTCTCCTTTTGTTTCTGTCTCTCCTCTTGTTGTTGTCGTCTGTGTATCTCTTCTATCTCTCTCTGTCTCTTGTTCTCCCCCTCTCTTCCCTCCTTCTCCATGTCAATTTGCTTCTGTTTCCATATATTTTCTTCTTCTTGATCTCTCTCAAACATTATCTTTCTCTCCTCTTGTTGTTGTCGTCTTTCTTTCTCTCCCATCTCTCTCTGTCTCTCTTTCTCTTCGATCGCTTTCTGTCTCTCTTCTTCTCCTCCAATATGTTTTTGTCTCTTTTCCATTATCTTTCTTTTGATCTCTCTCTGTCTCTCTTTCTCCTTCTCTTCTACTTCCTCTTTCATCTCTTTTTGCTTCTGTTTACATATTTCTTCATCATTCTCTCTTTTGATCTCTCTCTGTCTCTCTTCTTCTCTTTCTTCCTCTTCCATCTCTATTTGCTTCTGTTTAAATAGTTGTTCTTCATTCTCTCTTTCAATCTCTTTCTGTCTCACTTCTCTTTCCATGTTTTTCTGTCTCTTCTCCATTCTCTTTCTTTTGATCTCTCTCTGTCTCTCTTTCTCCCTCTCTCGTTCTTCCTCTTCCATCTCTTTTTGCTTCTGTTCAAATAGTTCTTCTTCATTCTCTCTTTCAATCTCTTTCTGTCTCTCTTTCTCCCTCTCTCGTTCTTCCTCTTCCATCTCTATTTGCTTCTGTTTACATCTTTCTTCTTCGTGCTCTCTTTCAATCTCTTTCTGTCTCTCTTCTTCTCTTTCGATATGTTTTTGTCTCTTTTCCATTATCTTTCTTTTGATCTCTCTCTGTCTCTCTTTCTCCCTTTCTCGTTCTACCTCTTCCATCTCTATTTGCTTCTGTTTACATCTTTCTTCTTTGTGCTCTCTTTCAATCTCTCTCTGTCTCTCTTCTCTTTCTTTCTCTTCCATCTCTATTTTCTTCTTTTTACATCTTTCTTCTTCGTGCTCTCTTTCAATCTCTCTCTGTCTCTCTTCTTCTCTTTCCATCATTTTCTGTCTCTTCTCCATTCTCTTCCTTTTGATCTCTCTCTGTCTCTCTTTCTCCCTTTCTCGTTCTACCTCTTCCATCTCTATTTGCTTCTGTTTACATCTTTCTTCTTCGTGCTCTCTTTCAATCTCTCTCTGTCTCTCTTCTTCTCTTTCCATCATTTTCTGTCTCTTCTCCATTCTCTTCCTTTTGATCTCTCTCTGTCTCTCTTTCTCCCTTTCTCGTTCTACCTCTTCCATCTCTATTTGCTTCTGTTTACATCTTTGTTCTTCAATCTCTCTTTCAATCTCTCTCTGTCTCTCTTCTTCTCTCTCCATAATTTTCTGTCTCTTCTCCATTCTCTGTCTTCTGATCTGTCTCTGTCTCTCTTTCTCCCTCTCTCTTTCTTCCTCTTCCATCTCTATGTGCTTCTGTTTGTGTCTCTCCTCTTCTTCTTCTCTCTCCATCTCCTTCTTCTTCTCATCTTCTTCTTGTCTCTGTTTTGGTATTTTCTCCATTCTCTTTCTTTCTACCTCTTTCTGTTTGTTGTGCTCACCCTCCATCTTCTCCTCCATGTCCATTTGGTTCTGTTTCCATTTATATTTGTCTGTTTCCATATTTTCTAATTCAATCCGCTGTTCCTTGATTTTCTTGAAGACTTCCTCCAATTCAGACGTCTTTTTGTCATTGATGAGGGCTGTCTCCATCTCCATCTCTCTCTCCACTCTCTTTCTCATCTCCTCTTCACTTCGTCTCCAATCATTTTCTCTCTCTCTGTCTCTATCAAATGTTCTCTCTGGTTCAGTCTCGTCTTTCAATCTAATCTCTTCTTTCATTCTCACAACCTCTCTGTCTAACACTAGTACATTTTGGTGAACCTGTTTCACTCTCTCATTCTGTCTTCTAAACGCTTCTTTCGCTCTTTCAAATTTGATTTTGTATTGAATCTCTTTTGTTGTCATATCTTCTTTCAGTCTCTCAACCTCTCTCTCTAACTCTTTTACCTTTTCGTTAACCAGTTTGACTTTCTCATTCTCTGCAATACGCATGTCTCTTTCTCTTTCAAATATGATTTCCTTCTCAATCTCTTTCAATCTCTCAATCTCTCGTTCTAACGCTTTTATCGTTTCTTCTGCCTGTTCCACTTTCTTCTTCATTTCTTGTCTTTCCAATTCTGCTTTTCTCTCCCTTTCCATCTCCCTTTCTCTCTCTTTTTCTCTCTCTCTTTCCCTCTCTCTTCCTGTTTCAATAGGTTTGTTGTTCCAGGCCAGTCTTGGTCGCTGCTCCTCCATGACTTTCTGCCATAGCCTCAATCTCTCAATCTCTTGCTTCATTTTAAAAGGTAAAATTAGTGATAATCTATTACCAAGACATACTTTCAAAGGATTTGCAGAGAATGATACACAGAAATGCAACCTAGAGCTAAGTAATTAATTAAAACACTGGAAAACATCAATAGCAGGGTCATGTTGATCAATTCATCTGGACAATTCATTGTCAATTAATGTATTGACATGGTTTGAAAAAATTATGAGACATTTTATGGAATCAATTATGTCCAAAATGTGTACAAATACAAACACACAACCTACTTGCCCATTCAGTTAGGGGGATCTAGGGTTGGGTTAAGGTAAAGGTTAGGTATAGTTTCAGTGAGGTTAAGGTAAGGGTTAAGGAAAGGAATAAAAGTTAACATTGGGTTAGCGTACCGCTGTCTGCCACTATTCATTTTCAGCTGGGTAAATATACACTGCCTTTTAATAATAACAATGACATGTCTTACGTGGGCCAGTTGTAGGTCCACCATCAGTAGATCCAGCAGTTGTTTGAGTCTGTGGATCTCCTGCAGTTTTCTCTGGTACTCCATTGCTTCTGTGGCTCTCTCTGCTTCTCTCTGTCTCTCTGCTTCTCTCTGTCTCTCTGCCTTCCTCTGTCTCTCTGCCTCCCTCTGTCTCTCTGCTTCCCTCTCTCTCTCTGCCTCCCTCTGTCTCTCTGCTTCTCTCTGTCTCTCTGCTTCTCTCTGTCTCTCTGCTTCTCTCTGTCTCTCTGCCTCTCTCTGGCTCTCTGCCTCTCTCTGGCTCTCTGCCTCTCTCTGGCTCTCTGCCTCCCTCTGGCTCTCTGCCTCCCTCTGGCTCTCTGCCTCCCTCAGTCTCAGGATCTCAGCCTTCCACTCTTTCATGATATCCCTTTCTACTCTTCTTCTCCTCCTTTCATCTTTTAAAAGGGCTCGGAGATGGTCTGTCTCAGACTGTAATTGTTCAATGATCTTGTCCTTCTCCGTTCCACCATTCCTCTTCTTCTTTTCCTCCTCCCAGAGGCAGACTTGAAGTCTGTCCATCTCCTTCTTCTGATTTCGGATCGTTCGATCCTTCCCCATCAACTCAAGCATGTGGGCTTCCTTCTCTGTATAGGTCTTCTCTTCTCTCGGGAAGTGAACGTCCATCTCTGCCTGCTTGTAGCTGGGAGCAAAGGAATGTCAACACATTATTTAGGAAGTGAACTCAGACAATTTACTACAATATTAAAATAATAATTCAACTTCTGCTCAATTTAACTGTCTTTAATAACACAAATCACACAACTGTGACTTACAATACGTGAATGTGATGAGTTGACCATGATGGCCAGAGGTGTGTCATGTGTCACTCTGGTCCAGGGCGTTACGTACAGCTTGCAGACACTGAGCCTTCCTTCAGCAAGCCGCACATAATGCCCTGTACCAGAGCTAGGTTATGTGATGAATGACTTACAGACTGTTCCACATGATAGGAGGGGGTAAGAAGACAGTCCCAGTAGGAGACGGAGATCGTCCAGAAGAAGAAGAGCTGTCCATCTCCTCAGAGCCTGCAGGAAAGGTCTACAAGTTTTATTTCTGGAAAATAAAGAGATGCCTTCGTTCAGCAACAATGTGTGTTTCTATGTTTCTGTCACTAGATGGTGCCATTGTACACAACATTTACTCACCAGGTCAGTGAATTCAGAAACAGTCTTCAGAGTTGAGTCCTCAAGCTCTAGCCTACAACCCATCATGCATCAGCACAACTAATATAATAATACCTCATCACAACTTCATAATCACAGTACACCTGGATTGTGTTCACAAAGTGTTTCAGGGTAGGAGTGCTGATCTAGGATCAGGTCGCCTCCTGTCCATCAAAACGCATTCAGTTTAATTTAAAAGCAAACTGATTATTGATCAGCACTCCTTCTATGAGACTTTGTGAATATGAGCCTATGTGAAAGATCCTTTCTGGCATATGCTGGCTAGACAGTACACAGACAGTGTAGTCCGACAGACAGACAGAAGAGTAGATACAGATGGAGTGATTGATAGCAACAGAAATAACGAAGCGGATGGTTAATGTATTGTAAACTTTTGTAAATATTTGACTCACCTCAAATCACACGTGTCAAACCTCAGTTTTAGTGTTGAACCGAATGATATCTTCGGCATTAACTTTCTCTGGTCTGGAGCTGTATTGTTGCGTCATTTGGAACGCTTGAGCGTCATAATCCGTTCACCGCGCCTGCTTGATTGACAGCTAGGGGTTCTCCTGCGCACCAGTGTCCAAAAGTCGATAATGTTTAGCTACTCATAATTGATAAAGACATTTATAACTATTTTCACTTGACTTTTATTTCGTGTATTTTTGCCTAAGGTTATTTGGAATTCTATGTTGTGTGATTTGTCTTTGTATGGGCCTAAAGTTCAATGAAATACAAACAGCAACCATAGCCTACAAACATTTCCCACACAAATACAAATGTGGGTGTTTAGTGAGAACACAAAATAATAACATTACAGCCATAACTGTACAAACAAACATACAATCACAACTCTCTCCCCACTATTTATTATTTCTGCAGTGAGGATTCACCCCCTTTAGATAATGATGTTGTAATTTATCTACAGAAAAACGTTGTTCTGAGGTCAATAAGCAGTAGTAGCAGTTTGCAAATCATAGAGCCAGATGAATGGCTCTTTCACCGATGCAATTCGGTTCCCGAGGTTCAACAAAAAGAGCCGTTCGTTCGTGAACGACACATCACCACACTGTAGTTCTCCACCATTTCGTATCGTGAGCTGGAGGAGCGTTCGTCCAACTTCTCATCCAAGTAAATGGCTGCGGCGCATCATCCATTCGATGAACTCCCAAGGGACTGGGAGGATAGTTCACGATGCAACAAGCGTTTGGGGAGGACATTCATTGAAACGCAATGACTGTTTTTAAATTATTGAGGGACTCTTGCAGCGATGTCTCTGCTGTGCGTCAGAGGTGGGATCTTTTCCTTCTTCACTATGCTTATTATACTGTACATATCGGTCACATTAATGACATTGCACTCAGGAAAGTTGTCTGTAGGCTATTGGGGAGATGCGCATAGCCCGTTGAGTTGTCACGTTCCAGTCCAAACATGACCTGGGATGTGAGAAGGGAGCTATTCTATAACACATGTAGATGACATGTTGTCTTTATATGTAGATTATATTTGGGTTTTATATTTCATATTTGATTGATGATTAGGCCTATGACTTTTGATTCCACTTTGGCTACCTTGCACCATATTGTCCTCTCTTGCTATATCTTAAACTTTATGCCCTTGTGCAGATCAACAAGTTGTCCGTGTTGAGGGCACGGAGTTGCAACTTGTACCCAAGGAGAATGTTATGCAGCAGAAAAATATAGTTGTAGAAGGTAAGGATGGATCTGAACAGCCATTTCCTCAGACTGGTGAGGAGGTGCCCAGTATGAGTGCTGTGGTACAAATCAAATGTATTTATATAGCCCTTCGTACATCAGCTGATATTTCAAAGTGCTGTACAGAAACCCAGCCTTAAACCCCAAACAGCAAGCAATGCAGGTGTAGAAGCACGGTGGCTAGGAAAAACTCCCTAGAAAGGCCAAAACCTAGGAAGAAACCTAGAGAGGAACCAGGCTATGTGGGGTGGCCAGTCCTCTTCTGGCTGTGCCGGGTGGAGATTATAACAGAACATGGCCAAGATGTTCAAATGTTCATAAATGACCAGCATGGTCGTATAATAATAAGGCAGAACAGTTGAAACTGGAGCAGCAGCACGGCCAGGTGGACTGGGAACAGCAAGGAGTCATCATGTCAGGTAGTCCTGGGGCATGGTCCTAGGGCTCAGGTCAGTTGAAACTGGAGCAGCAGCACGGTCAGGTGGACTGGGGACAGCAAGGAGTCATCATGTCAGGTAGTCCTGGGGCATGGTCCTAGGGCTCAGGTCCTCTGAGAGAGAGAGAGAAAGAATTAGAGAGAGCATATGTGGGGTGGCCAGTCCTCTTCTGGCTATGCCGGGTGGAGATTATAACAGAACATGGCCAAGATGTTCAAATGTTCATAAATGACCAGCATGGTCGAATAATAATAAGGCAGAACAGTTGAAACTGGAGCAGCAGCACGGCCAGGTGGACTGGGGACAGCAAGGAGTCATCATGTCAGGTAGTCCTGGGGCATGGTCCTAGGGCTCAGGTCCTCAGAGAGAGAGAGAGAGAAAGAGAGAATTAGAGAACGCACACTTAGATTCACACAGGACACCGAATAGGACAGGAGAGGTACTCCAGATATAACAAACTGACCCTAGCCCCCGACACATAAACTACTGCAGCATAAATACTGGAGGCTGAGACAGGAGGGGTCAGGAGACAGGTACAGGAGGGGGTTCGTGTGGAGCTAATCTCCCAGGTAGTATAGGAGATGCCTGGTACGAGTGATGGGGTGCAAGTGGGGAGTGTTGAGAGCGATGTGGTAGAAGGGATTCAGGGGTCTGTGGCCTCAGTTGAGAAGGATCAGGAGAAGGATATGGACCTTCTAGGAGGGAACGTTGCCATGAACCACTCGAGGCTCTGCGGATTCTGAAGACCTGGGACAAGCTCACTCTGAAAATGGGTGTACTATATCGCGTTACCAAACGTTTGCTGTCAAAGAAGAAGACGTACCAGTATGTAGTACCCACCTCAATGAGGGCGACAGTTTTGAAGGGTGTCCACAATGAGGCCGGTCATCAGGGGCAACAGCGGACATTGTACTTGACCAGACAGAGGTTCTTCTGGCATGGTCTGGAGTCGGATGTGAGAGAGTATGTCAAGACCTGCAAGTGGTGTGTGTTCAGTAAGGCCCCCGAGCCAGAGGCCAGAGCTCCACTGGAGAACATGATCACGACTGAGCCCCTCGAGTTGGTGTGTGTGGACTTCTGATCTGCGGAAGACTCCAACAACAAGTCCTTGGATGTTCTGGTCGTCACTGATAATTTTACTAAGATGGCCCATGCCTTCTTGTGTCCGAACCAATCAGCTAAAGCAGTGGCCCTTCAGCTGTGGAACAACATCTTCTGTGTGTATGGTTTACCTCGTCGTATCCACTCTGACCAAGGGGAAAACTTTGAAAGTAAATTGATTGCTGAGTTGTTGAGTGCTGCAGGATTCCAGAAGTCCACACACCTCCCTACCATCCGATGGGGAATGGGCGAGTCGAAAGGTTCAGTAGAACGCCGGGAAACATGATCAGGGCTTTACCTACGAGAGCGAAGCACAGGTGGCCCCAGAAGCTGAAAGTCGTTGACCTTCGCCTACAACTGTACAGTCCATGAAACCACGGGCTACACCCCATTCCAGTTGATGTTTGGGAGAACCCCACGTCTGCCTGTGGACATGATGTTTGGTACTGTGCTGCAAGACTCAGAGGTTGTAGACTATGAAGAGTACATCAAGTCCCTGACGAGAGACCTGAGGGAGGCCATGGAGACGGTACAGGTGTGGGCAACCAAACAGCTGAAGAGGCATGCAGGCCTCTACAACAGGGAGATCAGAGGAGCTCCAGTGGAGGTCGGTGATTGGGCGCGGCTGGCGAATAAAGGTGAACGTGGAAAGAGGAAGCTGGCGGATCGTTGGGAGAACAACCTCTATATTGTTACAGAGAAGAATAGTGACATCCACAGAACATCCCTCAGGACTCACCACATTCTGAGGGTGCCACTGGTGGCACAAGAATTTCAGAGCTAACCTTTTAGAGAAGAAATGTCCGAACCCTCTGAAGAAGAAAGGCATTCTGAAGATGCCTCTGGTAGCACAAGCTCCAGCAACAGTCACAGAACCCTTGACCTTGACTATCCACTGACTGTGGACAGTGACCCACCAGTGGTGGTTGTAGCTGAACAGGTTAAACATAATGATAACTCTGTTAGGCCTGTCAGGTTGGGCTGGTTGGGTTAGGAAACACCCAGTAAGACTCATGGAGACTATGCAGACACAGAGGGTTTTTCATACAGAATTCATTAGAATGCATGTGTGGGTGTAGGATTACAATCCAAGTCTGTAGCCCTTTTTTTTTTTTTTACTTTCAAGAGACCCCATGGAGGTCATGGGTCAGAGGTCAAGTAGGCCAAGGTTTTTCTGTCTGAGGTTCTTATTGTCACTGAGTGTACTGAACATGTAACAGGCATGTTTTCCTACGGGGTCTTTGAATTCCCCTAATTATCTTTAGAGAATAGTCTTTGCACTGGAATGTTTGGTGACATATGTATTGCAAGGTATTGCATACCTCATTTTGTTTCTTTATAGTATGCAACTGTAATTCAGCAGGGGAGAATGTAACAGGGTTGGTTATGTTTCCACTTGCCTCTAAAAAAAAATGTGTATTTAATGTTCAAGCGTTCTTATTGGTTCGTTCAACTCTGATGACAATAAGGCGTGATGTGATTGGCCCTGCTTGCAGATCGCGAACGTCAGGTCTCCCCAGTGTGAAAATGTGATGCAAGGGGTAGGTCACGTTCTGGATACTATTTCCTATTTTACAATGTGTACAAGTTTGCTGTACGTTACTGATTTATACATGTGTGTGTATGGTACTTGTTAGGGATTGTGCTTTGGTATATGATTGCTGTATATAAGTGGGTTAGCTAGCATGCACCGATGTAATGGTCACATAAGCCCACTGCTAACACAGTTATTTTCATGCTACAGATTTGACCATCGACAGCCATCAACACCATTAGGCCCTTCACAACTAACCTGCTGTTTCCTATTTAACAACAGATAATAATGCTCAACTGGGACCACTGGCTGGGGTGATTTATTTGAACAAAACACAACGCAAGGAGAGAACGATTAACATCTGTTACACTAACAACAGTGAAGTTTACTCAACTCATTCAAACTATCATGACTATTGTTTAGAGAGAAGATCTGCACAAGGGCATAAAGTTTAAGATATAGCAAGAGAGGACAATATGGTGCAAGGTAGCCAAAGTGGAATCAAAAGTCATAGGCCTAATCATCAATCAAATATATAATCTACATATAAATGTAGTAGAGTTGAAAAGGTCATTCCATCAAACTTCAAATGATTAGAATAGTACACAAGGCAGAACAGAACAACCAGGTTGGGGGTCAGTGGCCCAAGCCCGCGAACAGGAATATTCCAAGTTCAGACAGCAGGGGGGGAGTCAGATCGCTATGATCGCCAGGAAATGTACTTTTGGTGTCTATTTTCAATTGTTGCGCTACTGGTGATGTTAGGTACGGAACTACAGTAGCTGAATGATGTTAACATCTTGAGGTCTTGTTTCATTAAATGTATTTGATTTAATCTGGGTGCTTGCGTCACCTACTAACACCCTGGTACAACCCGTAGCTCCCGTTCTCCTCAGTCTGAGAAAACACTGAAAGGTATGTGTTGCAGATTACTCCTTTGTAGAAGTCCATAACGTGAAATAAATAAAACATCCTGATGTTAATGCTGTAGATATTGTTATAAGGGAGTGTGAGACTATTGAAACATGTAACTTTCAGAGTTGTATTGTTATTAATATAGTTTACAGAGTGCTAAAAGTCCTGCTGTTGCTAGCTAGCATGCCTTTCTGTGATGCAGACGGTTAGCTGCCCACTGTTGCTGGCGTTGCATTATGGGAGATGTAGTTTTGTCCTCTACGGTCTGAACGGGATAGAGGCGATTTCACGTTGTAACTTGTTTGTGTTGCAGTGTTTTTGTACATGAGTTGTTGTATTTTGGTTCTGTAAACACTGAAAGCACCTAGCAATGTATTGGGGATGTGAGACAGGATATGTGTTTTACCTTTCTTCATGCTCCTGTGTAGAACAACTGGTCAGATGGTGCATTGGAGACTGATGTGTTCCTGTCCTGTCTTTTCACAATACTATTGCAGATCAACATTAGCCAGCAGCATACCACCCTGCAGACCACCGCTGGCTTGCTTCTGAAGCTAAGCAGGGTTGGTCCTGATCAGTCCCTGGAAGCGAGACCAAATGCTGCTGGAAGTGGTGTTGGAGGGCCAGTAGGAGGCACTCTTTCATCTGGTCTAAAAAATACTCCAGGGCAGTGCCCTGTGTAGGGTGTTGTCTTTTGGCTGGGATGTTAAACAGGTGTCCTGACTCTCTGAGGTCATTAAAGATCCCATGACACTGATCGTAAGAGTAAAGGTGTTAACCCCGGTGTGCTGGCTAAATTCCCAATCTGGCCCTCAAACCATCTCAGTCACCTAATAATCCCCAGTTTACAGTTGGCGCATTCATCCCCTCCTCTCCCCTGTAACTATTCCCCAGGTCAGTGCTGTAAATGAGAATGTGTTCTCAGTAAACTTACCTGGTAAAATAATGGATAAATAAAATAAAGTATAGAAGACAGTCGTAAGACCCGCTACATAAAGACAAAATGTAATGTGTTATAGAATAGCTCCCTTCTCACATCCCAGGTCATGTTTGGAGGGGAACGTGACAACTCAACGGGCTATGCGCATCTCCCCAATAGCCTACAGAAAACTTTCCTGAGTACAATGTCATTAATGTGACCGATATGTACAGTATAATAAGCATAGTGAAGAAGGAAAAGATCCCACCTCTGACGCACAGCAGATACATCGCTGCTGAGATTTCCCCTGGAGCAAGAGTCCCTCAAGAATTTAAAAACAGTCATTGCGTTTCAATGAATGTCCTCCCCAAACTCTTGTTGCATCGTAAACTATCCTCCCAGTCCCTTGGGAGTTCATCGGATGGATGATGCGCCGCTTCTATTTACTTGGATGAGAAGTTGGCCGAACGCTCCTCCAGCTCACGATACGAAATGGTGGAGAACTACAGTGTGGTGATGTGTCGTTCACGAACGAACGGCTCTTTGCAAACTGCTACAACTGCTTGTTGAGCTCAGAACAACGTTTTTCTGTAGATAAATTACAACATCATTATCTAAAGGGGGTGAATCCTCACTGCAGAAACAATAAATAGTGGGGAGAGCGGGTCAATCTGGTCCACGAGGATTTATTTCATTGAACTTTGGGCCCATACAAAGACAAATCAAACAGTCTGTAAGTCATTCATCACATAACCTAGCTCTGGTCCAGGGCATTATGTGCGGCTTGCTGAAGGAAGGCTCAGTGTCTGCAAGCTGTACGTAACGCCCTGGACCAGAGTGACACATGACCCACCTCTGGCCATCATGGACAGTCAACTCATCACATTCACGTACTGTAAGTCACAGTTGTGTGAGTTGTGTGATGAAAGGATGTTTAATTGAGTAATGTTGAATTATTATTGTATTATTGAAGTAAATTGTCCGAGTTCACTTCCTAAATAATGTGTTGACATTCCTTTGCTCCCATTCCTTTGCTCCCAAATCAGAAATCAGAAGAAGGAGATGGACAGACTTCAAGTGTGCCTCTGGGAGGAGGAAAATAAGAGGAATGGTGGAACGGAGAAGGACAAGATCATTGAACAACTACAGTCTGAGACAGACCATCTCAGAGCCCTTTTAAAAGATGAGAAGAAGAGTAGAAAGGGGTATAATGAAAGAATGAAAGGCTGAGTCAGAGAGCCAGAGGGAGTCAGAGAGCCAGAGGGAGTCAGAGAAGCAGAGAGACAGAGAGACAGAGGGAGTCAGAGAGACAGAGGGAGTCAGAGAGACAGAGGGAGTCAGAGAGACAGAGGGAGACAGAGAGCCAGAGGGAGTCAGAGAGCCAGAGGGAGTCAGAGAGCCAGAGGGAGTCAGAGAGCCAGAGGGAGTCAGAGAGCCAGAGGGAGTCAGAGAGCCAGAGGGAGGCAGAGAGCCAGAGGGAGTCAGAGAGCCAGAGGGAGGCAGAGAGAGAAGCAGAGAGCCAGAGGGAGTCAGAGAGCCAGAGGGAGTCAGAGAGCCAGAGGGAGTCAGAGAGCCAGAGGGAGTCAGAGAGCCAGAGGGAGTCAGAGAGCCAGAGGGAGGCAGAGAGAGCCACATAATGGGAGGAGAACCAGAGAAAACTGCAGGAGATCCACAGACTCAAACAACTGCTGGATCTACTGATGGTGGACCTACAACTGGCCCACGTAAGACATGTCATTGTTATTATTAAAAGGCAGTGTATATTTACCCAGCTGAAAATGAATAGTGGCAGACAGCGGTACGCTAACCCAATGTTAACTTTTATTCCTTTCCTTAACCCTTACCTTAACCTCACTGAAACTATACCTAACCTTTACCTTAACCCAACCCTAGGTCCTGAACCTAACCTTCATTTATCTCAACCCCTATGCCTTTCTTCTGCCGGTTGAATATCCACTTCCTTATTAACGTCATTACTGTTGTAAAAAGTGGGAGAAGAGGAACCTCAGAAAGATAGAGAGAACGTATCAGAGAGAGGCTGAGGAGGGCCATAATATCGTCCACATAGGTAAGACCTGTTTTCCCTCTACTTATGACATCATCCTCTTTAGTCTCCTCTACACACATACGTTCCACACCAGTCATCATGTTGCATCATTGTTTCAATATAAAACTACTGTCCAAAATGGTCAAGCTGATCTGGTATCAACTTAAATGTAATGTACACAGGGAATTTATGGAATGGAAAACTCAACTGGATCTCAATGACCCTGGTCTAGTAGTGCATCATAGCCTTTTGAGGCCCTAAGAAACATTTTGTTCAGGTTTTTGACTACATTTCCTCCCAATCTACACTTTGCAACGGGGCATAGAGAACATATTGCATTTTTTAAGCAAGTTTGCTGCAATTCTACACATTTTCCCATGGGGTGGAGAGAAGAATTAGCAGTTTTAAACCTAATTTCCTTCAATTCTACACATTTTGCCATGGGGTTGACAGAAAATGTTGGCAGTTTGAATCTAACGCCGAAACACGTCCGCATGCGCCATCGTGCGCAAATTGATTTTGTCCCCCCACACCAAACGCAATCACGACATGCAGGTTGAAATATCAAAACAAACTCTGAACCAATTATATTAATTTGGGGACAGGTCGAAAACTATTACAATTTTTTGGCAAATTAGCTAGCTAACGTGCAGTTGCTAATTTGTCCTGGGATATAAACGTTGAGTTGTTATTTTACCTGAAATGGTCCTCTTCTCTGAAAATGAATCCCTTCATATAATGGTCAACTGAATCGTTTCTTCTTTGGACTTTATATGGCGATTGGCATCTAGCTTTCATAATACGGTGTATTACCACAACCGACCGACTTCAGTTCATCTTTCAATCAGCCTGCTAACCGTTAGCTGTCTTACCGGCTGCTATCTGAATAGACAATCGGACAATTTTTAAATTTTTTTATTATTGTTGTTATGTTTTCTTCTTGGGCCTCTATAACTATATCTATTGTTTTTATTTTTGTTGTTGTTGTGTGATTTGGATTGATCCCCTCTACCACACGGAACCCCACTGATCTACTGATCCACTGATCTACTGATGGAACGCAGGAGGTGGCTAACAACAGACCTCCATCCTATGCTAGCTTGCTACCGATGCCCTGGCTAGCTGTCTAAATCACCAACCAACCTCTCCACTCACCGGACCCTTTTGATCACTCGACTAAGCATGCCTCTCCTTAATGTCAATATGTCTTGTCCATTGCTGTTCTGGTTAGTGTTTATTGGCTTATTTCACTGTAGAGCCTCTAGTCCTGCTCACTATACCTTATCCAACCTATTAGTTCCACCACCCACACATGCAATGACATCTCCTGGTTTCAACGATGTTTCTAGAGACAATATCTCTCTCTTCATCACTCAATACCTAGGTTTACCTACACTGTATTCACATCCTACCATACATTTGTCTGTACATTATACCTTGATGCTATTTTATCGCCCCCAGAAACCTCCTTTTACTCTATGTTCCAGATGTTCTAGACGACCAATTCTCATAGCTTTTAGCCGTACCCTTATTCTACTCCTCCTATGTTCCTCTGGCGATGTAGAGGTGAATCCAGGCCCTGCAGTGCCTAGCTCCACTCCTATTCCCCAGGCGCTCTCTTTTGACGACTTCTGTAACCGTAATAGCCTTGGTTTCATGCATGTTAACATTAGAAGCCTCCTCCCTAAGTTTGTTCTATTCACTGCTTTAGCACACTCTGCCAACCCGGATGTTCTAGCTGTGTCTGAATCCTGGCTTAGGAAGACCACCAAAAATTCAGACATTTTAATTCCAAACTACAACATTTTCAGACAAGATAGAACTGCCAAAGGGGGCGGTGTTGCAATCTACTGCAAAGAGAGCCTGCAGAGTTCTGTCCTACTATCCAGGTCTGTACCCAAACAATTTGAACTTCTACTTTTAAAAATCCACCTCTCTAAAAACAAGTCTCTCACCGTTGCCGCCTGCTATAGACCACCCTCTGCCCCCAGCTGTGCTCTGGACACCATATGTGAACTGATTGCCCCCCATCTATCTTCAGAGTTCGTGCTGCTAGGCGACCTAAACTGGAACATGCTTAACACCCCAGCCATCCTACAATCTAAACTTGATGCCCTCAATCTCACACAAATTATCAATGAACCTACCAGGTACCTCCCCAAAGCCTTAAACACGGGCACCCTCATAGATATCATCCTAACCAACTTCCCCTCTAAATACACCTCTGCTGTCTTCAACCAAGATCTCAGCGATCACTGCCTCATTGCCTGCATCCGTAATGGGTCAGCGGTCAAACGACCTCCACTCATCACTGTAAAACGCTCCCTGAAACACTTCTGCGAGCAGGCCTTTCTAATCGACCTGGCCGGGGTATCCTGGAAGGATATTGATCTCATCCCGTCAGTAGAGGATGCCTGGATATTTTTTTTAAATGCCTTCCTAACCATCTTAAATAAACATGCCCCATTCAAGAAATTTAGAACCAGGAACAGATATAGCCCTTGGTTCTCCCCAGACCTGACTGCCCTTAACCAACACAAACACATCCTATGGCGTTCTGCATTAGCATCGAACAGCCCCCGTGATATGCAGCTGTTCAGGGAAGCTAGAAACCATTATACGCAGGCAGTTAGAAAAGCCAAGGCTAGCTTTTTCAAGCAGAAATTTGCTTCCTGCAACACTAACTCAAAAAAGTTCTGGGACACTGTAAAGTCCATGGAGAATAAGAACACCTCCTCCCAGCTGCCCACTGCACTGAAGATAGGAAACACTGTCACCACTGATAAATCCACCATAATTGAGAATTTCAATAAGCATTTTTCTACGGCTGGCCATGCTTTCCACCTGGCTACTCCTACCCCGGACAACAGCACTGCACCCCCAACAGCAACTCGCCCAAGCCTTCCCCATTTCTCCTTCTCCCAAATCCATTCAGCTGATGTTCTGAAAGAGCTGCAAAATCTGGACCCCTACAAATCAGCCGGGCTAGACAATCTGGACCCTTTCTTTCTAAAATTATCTGCCGAAATTGTTGCCACCCCTATTACTAGCCTGTTCAACCTCTCTTTCGTGTCGTCTGAGATTCCCAAAGATTGGAAAGCAGCTGCGGTCATCCCCCTCTTCAAAGGGGGGGACACTCTTGACCCAAACTGCTACAGACCTATATCTATCCTACCGTGCCTTTCTAAGGTCTTCGAAAGCCAAGTCAACAAACAGATTACCGACCATTTCGAATCTCACCATACCTTCTCTGCTATGCAATCTGGTTTCAGAGCTGGTCATGGGTGCACCTCAGCCACGCTCAAGGTCCTAAACGATTTCTTAACCGCCATCGATAAGAAACATTACTGTGCAGCCGTATTCATTGATCTGGCCAAGGCTTTCGACTGTCAATCACCATATCCTCATCGGCAGACTCGACAGCCTTGGTTTCTCAAATGATTGCCTCGCCTGGTTCACCAACTACTTCTCTGATAGAGTTCAGTGTGTCAAATCGGAGGGTCTGCTGTCCGGACCTCTGGCAGTCTCTATGGGGGTGCCACAGGGTTCAATTCTTGGACCGACTCTCTTCTCTGTATACATCAATGAGGTCGCTCTTGCTGCTGGTGAGTCCCTGATCCACCTCTACGCAGACGACACCATTCTGTATACTTCCGGCCCTTCTTTGGACACTGTGTTAACAACCCTCCAGGCAAGCTTCAATGCCATACAACTCTCCTTCCGTGGCCTCCAATTGCTCTTAAATACAAGTAAAACTAAATGCATGCTCTTCAACCGATCGCTACCTGCACCTACCCGCCTGTCCAACATCACTACTCTGGACGGCTCTGACTTAGAATACGTGGACAACTACAAATACTTAGGTGTCTGGTTAGACCGTAAACTCTCCTTCCAGACCCATATCAAACATCTCCAATCCAAAGTTAAATCTAGAATTGGCTTCCTATTTCGCAACAAAGCATCCTTCACTCATGCTGCCAAACATACCCTTGTAAAACTGACCATCCTACCAATCCTCGACTTTGGCGATGTCATTTACAAAATAGCCTCCAATACCCTACTCAACAAATTGGATGCAGTCTATCACAGTGCAATCCGTTTTATCACCAAAGCCCCACATACTACCCACCATTGTGACCTGTACGCTCTCGCTGGCTGGCCCTCGCTTCATACTCGTCGCCAAACCCACTGGCTCCATGTCATCTACAAGACCCTGCTAGGTAAAGTCCCCCCTTATCTCAGCTCGCTGGTCACCATAGCATCTTCCACCTGTAGCACACGCTCCAGCAGGTATATCTCTCTAGTCACCCCCAAAACCAATTCTTTCTTTGGCCGCCTCTCCTTCCAGTTCTCTGCTGCCAATGACTGGAACGAACTACAAAAATCTCTGAAACTGGAAACACTTATCTCCCTCACTAGCTTTAAGCACCAACTGTCAGAGCAGCTCACAGATTACTGCACCTGTACATAGCCCACCTATAATTTAGCCCAAACAACTACCTCTTTCCCAACTGTATTTAATTTTTATTTATTTATTTATTTTGCTCCTTTGCACCCCATTATTTTTATTTCTACTTTGCACATTCTTCCATTGCAAAACTACCATTCCAGTATTTTACTTGCTATATTGTATTTACTTTGCCATCATGACCTTTTTTGCCTTTACCTCCCTTCTCACCTCATTTGCTCACATTGTATATAGACTTGTTTATACTGCATTATTGACTGTATGTTTGTTTTTACTCCATGTGTAACTCTGTGTCGTTTTATCTGTCGAACTGCTTTGCTTTATCTTGGCCAGGTCGCAATTGTAAATGAGAACTTGTTCTCAACTTGCCTACCTGGTTAAATAAAGGTAAAATAAATCAAATAAAAATAAATAAATAAAATCACCCACGTGGGTATAACCAATGAGGAGATGGGAGAGGCAGGACTTGCATCGCGTTCGCGGTAACAAATAGAAGCAACTTCTATTTTCGTGCTTGGAAACGCACATGCGAACAGTGTGGATGCAATGATTGAATAACATGTATGTGTACATTTGTTGCAATGCTCGCGCACGCATTGCGTCCGGTTTGGGTAGCGTGTCATTTTACACATTTTGCCATGACGCTAAGATGCTATCTGAATGAGAGTGACTAACAAGATCAATGGAAGCCCATTGCAGGTCAAGGCCCCTGGGCACGTGCCCTGCATGCCTTGTGTGCCTGGTCTGTAATTCCACCCCAAAATGTTTTTTTGGGGGGGGGGTCACACCTAGTTGCCATGAAGCCCTAAGCTCATGTTGTCTTAACCTAGGGCCGGCCCTGGCACTATACAAAGAATAGGTGCCATTTGGGACTCATGTTAAATTTAGGGCCAGGTCAATTCGGGAAGGGAATTATTGCACTTTATTGACAAAGTCCATGCCTTGCTCAATTGTAAAAATAAAAAAATGAAGAAAAAAAAACAAGTAAAGAATCATTGAGATTCATCTGGGTTTTCTATTCCTAATTCCCTGTGTCCATTACATTTAAGTGGATACCAGATCCACTAAGTTGAATGAGAACTCTACTTCTTCTCCTCTCTCAGTCATCCCTGGACCCATAAGGCTAACCATGACCCGGGCAGAGAGAGAGAGGAAGGAGCTCCTGAAGACTGAGGAGAGAAGGAAGAATTTACCTTCAGTAATGAACAAAGCAAGAGTGGTCATGTATGCTGATGATTCTGCAATGTATAGTGCAGCATCAGAATGTAATGAGCTAACAAATGTACTGAGCAGTGTCCGGTTATATGGTCAATCCCTGGTCCTATCACACTTAGAGTACTGTCCGGTTATATGGTCAATCCCTGGTCCTATCACACTTAGAGTACTGTCCGGTTATATGGTCAATCCCTGGTCCTATCACACTTAGAGTACTGTCCAGTTATATGGTCAATCCCTGGTCCTATCACACTTAGAGTACTGTCCGGTTATATGGTCAATCCCTGGTCCTATCACACTTAGAGTACTGTCTGGTTATATGGTCAATCCCTGGTCCTATCACACTTAGAGTACTGTCCGGCTATATGGTCAATCCCTGGTCCTATCACACTTAGAGTACTGTCCGGTTATATGGTCAATCCCTGGTCCTATCACACTTAGAGTACTGTCTGGTTATATGGTCAATCCCTGGTCCTATCACACTTAGAGTACTGTCCAGTTATATGGTCAATCCCTGGTCCTATCACACTTAGAGTACTGTCCAGTTATATGGTTAATCCCTGGTCCTATCACACTTAGAGTACTGTCCGGTTATATGGTCAATCCCTGGTCCTATCACACTTAGAGTACTGTCCAGTTATATGGTCAATCCCTGGTCCTATCACACTTAGAGTACTGTCCAGTTATATGGTCAATCCCTGGTCCTATCACACTTAGAGTACTGTCCAGTTATATGGTCAATCCCTGGTCCTATCACACTTAGAGTACTGTCCGGTTATATGGTCAATCCCTGGTCCTATCACACTTAGAGTACTGTCCAGTTATATGGTCAATCCCTGGTCCTATCACACTTAGAGTACTGTCCAGTTATATGGTCATCTGCAGCAAAGAAATATGCTCTAACCAGGGCTGGTAGATTAGCTCTTCATTGCTCTAACCAGGGCTGGTAGATTAGCTCTTCATTGCTCTAAACAGGGCTGGTAGATTAGCTCTTCATTGCTCTAACCAGGGCTGGTAGATTAGCTCTTCATTGCTCTAACCAGGGCTGGTAGATTAGCTCTTCATTGCTCTAAACAGGGCTGGTAGATTAGCTCTTCATTGCTCTAACCAGGGCTCGTAGATTAGCTCTTCATTGCTCTAAACAGGGCTGGTAGATTAGCTCTTCATTGCTCTAACCAGGGCTCGTAGATTAGCTCTTCATTGCTCAAAACAGGGCTGGTAGATTAGCTCTTCATTGCTCTAACCAGGGCTCGTAGATTAGCTCTTCATTGCTCAAAACAGGGCTGGTAGATTAGCTCTTCATTGCTCTAACCAGGGCTGGTAGATTAGCTCTTCATTGCTCTAACCAGGGCTGGTAGATTAGCTCTTCATTGCTCTAACCAGGGCTGGTAGATTAGCTCTTCATTGCTCTAAACAGGGCTGGTAGATTAGCTCTTCATTGCTCTAACCAGGGCTGGTAGATTAGCTCTTCATTGCTCTAAACAGGGCTGGTAGATTAGCTCTTCATTGCTCTAAACAGGGCTGGTAGATTAGCTCTTCATTGCTCTAACCAGGGCTGGTAGATTAGCTCTTCATTGCTCTAAACAGGGCTGGTAGATTAGCTCTTCATTGCTCTAACCAGGGCTGGTAGATTAGCTCTTCATTGCTCTAACCAGGGCTGGTAGATTAGCTCTTCATTGCTCTAACCAGGGCTGGTAGATTAGCTCTTCATTGCTCTAACCGTATGAATATTATCCAAATGCATCAGAATCTCTCATGGCCTGACGTTGAAAACAAATTACTATTCAGTCTTCTGATTATTTTAGGAATGTTATATATTTTTTTCATTACGTATTTTTTTAGGCCAGTTAGTATATACTAGCAACACACCAGACAGGCAAATTCAATGGGGATCCTAATAAAAATGACAAATGACATGTTATATTACAGAGGAGTCAACTATACACATCTATTTTAGACCATAGACCTTGTTCCACCCTATAAAAGTATCCGAAAGAAAGATTTAGACATTTGTTGGACATTGCCATAGTTCAACAGCTGAAAAGCCTTCATTAACATCCTCCCAGAGATAGAAAGACATCCAGTATTCACTGAATGAAGGAGCCTATTTACAATTTCATTCATCAATTAAATAAATGATACTATAGTACATTCAATGACGTGATTATTGTAGACTATAGGCTACTCCTGTATCTACCTTCTACAATACCGTCATCATTGAATGAAGCAGCATACTCATCCACATTTATAATGGTAGGTGTGGTGGTGGTAGGGATGGTAGGTGTAATGGTAAGTGGAGTGGTTGTAGGTGTGGTGAAGGTAGGTATGGTAGGTGTGATTATGGTAAATGTGGTGATGGTAGGTGTGGTGATGGTAAGTGTGGTGATGTTAGGTGTGGTGACGGTGGGTGTGGTTATGGTAGATGTGATGATGGTAGGTGTGGTGACGGTAGGTGTTGTGATGGTAGGTGTGGTTATGGTAGATGCGATGATGGTAGGTGTGGTGATGGCAGGTCTGATGGTAGGTGTGGTGAAGTAATTATGTGATGTGGTATTGGTATGTAGGATGGTATGTGTAGTGATTGTAGGTGTGATAGGTGTGGTGATGGTAGGTATGGTGGGTGTGGTGATGATAGGTGTAATGGTAGGTATGGTGGTGGTAGGTGTGATAGTTGTGGTAGGTAGGTAGGTAAGGTGGGTGTGGTGATGGTACATGAGGTAGCTGTGGTTATGGTAGGTGTGGCGATGGTAGGTGTGATAGGTGTGGTGATGGATGGTTTGGTGAAGGTAGGTGTGTTAGGTTTTGTGATGTAGATGTGAGAGAAGTGGTGATGGTAGGTAAGTTTGGTAGGTTTGATGATAGATATGGTAGGTATGGTGATTATAGGTGTGGTAGTTTGGGTAGGTAGTTGTGGTAGGTTTGGTAGGTGTGGCTAAGTTTGATGGTAAGTAGATGTGATAGTTGTGGTGTTGGTGGATTGATGGTGGGTAGGATAGTTGTGGTAGTTGTGGTAGGTAGGTTTGGTAGTTGTGTTTGGTAGGTGGGGTACATATGTGTGGTGGTTGGCTAGGTAGGTTTGGTGATGATAGGTGTGGTAGGTGTGTTAGTTTTGGTAGGTTGGTGTGGTGGTTGTGGTACATAGGGGCGGTAGTTGTGGTAGGTAGATGTGGTAGTTGGGATAAGTAGGTGTGGTAGTTGTGGTGATTAGGGTTGGGCGGTATCCAGATGTTCATATTGTCATACCATCCTTCTCTCATACCGGGATTTACAGTATTACCGGCAAAGGAGCTGTCAGTCTGCAAGGAGCTGCCAGTCTGCATGGAGCAGTCAGAGCTGTCAGTCTGCAAGGAGCTGCCAGTCTGCAAGGAGCTGCCAGTCTGCAAGGAGCTGCCAGTCTGCAGGGAACTGTCAGTCTGCAAGGAGCTGTCAGTCTGCAAGGAGCTGTCAGTCTGCAAGGAGCTGCCAGTCTGCAAGGAGCTGTCAGTCTGCATGAAGCAGCCAGAGCTGTCAGTCTGCAAGGAGCTGTCAGTCTGCAAGGAGCTGTCAGTCTGCAAGGAGCTGCCAGTCTGCAAGGAGCTGCCAGTCTGCAAGGACCTGCCAGTCTGCAAGGAGCTGTCAGCCTGCATGGAGCAGTCAGAGCTGTCAGTCTGCATGAAGCAGCCAGAGCTGCCAGTCTGCAAGGAGCTGCCAGTCTGCGAGGAGTTGTCAGCCTGCATGGAGCAGTCAGAGCTGTCAGTCTGCATGAAGCAGCCAGAGCTGTCAGTCTGCAAGGAGCTGTCAGTCTGCAAGGAGCTGCCAGTCTGCAAGGAGCTGCCAGTCTGCAAGGAGCTGCCAGTCTGCAAGGAGCTGCCAGTCTGCAAGGAGCTGTCAGTCTGCAAGGAGCTGCCAGTCTGCAGTGTGCTGTCAGCCTGCATGGAGCAGTCAGAGCTGTCAGTCTGCATGAAGCAGCCAGTCTGCAAGGAGCTGTCAGCCTGCATGGAGCAGTCAGAGCTGTCAGTCTGCATAGAGCAGCTAGATCTGCCAGTCAGCCATGATCTTCTAGATCTGCCAGTCAACCAGATTCTTCCAGATCAGCCTGTCAACCAGAATCTTCCAGATCTGCTAGTCATCTAGATGATCTGCTAGTGATCTGCGAACAGTATTCACTGAATGAAGGAGCCTATTTACAATTTCATTCATCAATTAAATAAATGATACTATAGTACATTCAATGACGTTATTATTGTAGACTATAGGCTACTCCTGTATCTACCTTCTACAATACCGTAATCATTGAATGAAGCAGCATACTCATCCACATTTATTATGGTAGGTGTGGTGGTGGTAGGGATGGTAGGTGTGATAGGTGTCGGGATGGTAGGGATGGTAGGTGTGGTGGTAGTTGTGGTAGGTAAGTTTGGTAGGTTTGGTGATGATAGATATGGTAGGTATGGTGATGATAGGTGTGGTAGTTTGGGTAGGTAGTTGTGGTAGGTGTGGTAGGTAGGTTTGGTAGGTGTGGTGATGGTAGGTGTGGTAGGTTTGATGATAGTAGATGTGATAGTTGTGGTATTGGTGGATTGTAGGTGTGTTGATGGTAGGTGTGATAGTTGTGGTAGGTCGATGTGGTAGTTGTGGTAGGTAGGTTTTGTAGATGTGATGATGATAGGTGTGGTATGGTAGGTATGGTAGTTGTGTTCGTTTTGGTAGGTTGGTGTGGTGGTTGTGGTACATAGGGGTGGTAGTTGTGGTAGGTAGGTTTGGTAGATGTGGTACGTAGGCGTGGTAGTTGTGGTAGGTAGACATGGTAGTTGGGATAAGTAGGTGTGGTAGTTGTGGTGATTAGGGTTGGGCGGTATCCAGATTTTCATATTGTCATACCATCCTTCTCTCATACCGGGATTTACAGTATTACCGGCATAGCACATGAGGGGGTGCTAAAAACACAAGAAAAACCTATTGCCCTCTATTACCAGAATGCTAACAAATTAGCACAAACTGATAGCAAATTAATTTAGACGCTGTTAGCTAAATGCCTACAACTGAAAACGAACAAACTAATTGCAATGCAGTGGAGGCTGCTGAGGGGAAGACAACTCATAATAATGTCTGGAATGAAGTCAATTGAGTAGTATCAAACACATGGAAACCACATCTTTAATGTGGTTGATACCACTCCATTGACTCCATTTCAACCATTATTATGAGCCGTCGTCTCCTCAGCAGCTTCCACTGTTGCAAAGAAAGGCAAATCCAGCTCATAAAGTGATGTAAGGGATAATCAACGAGGGACTATGAGTTCTATGGTAAATAATGAACACTGTGGAACTGACCTTCCATGGACTTGCATTATTTTCCAGAGAACCATAAAGCCCTGAGTTGATTATCCCTTTTATACCATGGCTATAATTTAACACATTTGCCGGTAGAAATGTGTTCAACATCCATTGAAGTAGCTAGCAAGTTTACTAGATAGCTACAGTAGTTGCCTTGGTAACAAACAAACATACTTGCTAGTTTAGATAACCAAACCATCAGTCCTAGCTTGCTATTATGAAAACCTAATTCAACAATACCAATACTGTTTTCAATTTGACTTAATTTGTAATGTCCAAAAGTCCAAACGTAATTATCGTGGATTGGAGGGAAGAGTTCGTTGAACCAATATCTGAAGTTTTAGGGAAGCATTTTTCAGGTAAAGTCAATTCAAATTCATTAAAAAAATTATTGACGTTTATTAGTGGGATGTGGTTCCTGAACCAATGACAGTTGTTTGTATTCATTAAAGTAATATGGGGTGGAAGCTATTGACGTTTATTAGTGGGATGAGGTTCCTGAACCAATGATAGTTGTTTGTATTCATTAAAGTAATATGGGGTGGAAGCTATTGACGTTTTAAGAAAGTATCTTTACTGTAAAGTCAATTTAAGTTGATAGAATATCACCAAAGTCAAGAAATACAAAAGTAATTGCTATTGATTACAGGGATGAGGTCCCTGAACCAATCACAGTTAGTTTTACTCATGAATGTCACATGGGGTGGAATCTATTGACATGTTAAAGTATTATTCATGCAAATTTAATGAATGTTTGTAAAAAAGTATCCAAAGTCAACAAATACACACATTACTGTTGATTGGAGGCATGACGTCCCTGAACCAATGTGGTAGGTAAGTTTGGTTGGTTGTTTTCATGAAAGTCTAATGGGGTGGAAGATATAGATTTTTAAAAGTATTTTTATGTAAAGTAACTTGTTTTACTTTTAGTAGATTTTATAGAACTTTAAAATAATGTAACTAATTGCATTCGAGAAAAGAGGTCTCTTAACAGTGTGAAATTTGTTTGAGATCTCTGTCATGTCGTTGAGAAGGTATTGGTATCTGAATCTTTATTATAGAGCTAAGTTCACCACTGTAAAACACTGTATGATTAAATCATTACATTTTGATTGACCAATAAAAAGGGTGAGCTCATCTTTTAATAATAATGTATTCATCATAGAATCATCTTTGATTATAGTGTTGTCAGTGGTGAGCCGTCATTTAGGGCAGGTGGGGCAGAGCCACACCCGTTTTGAGCCCCGCGTGTTTAACAACAATATATATATATATGTTGCCTGCTTTGCATGTTATTTTGGTATTAATATGTGTCATATATCAGTTTGCAAACAATGTCTACTTAAAAAAATCATTGAGTTAATAAAGCTGCATACAGACACCTTCTCTTTTTTACTTTCTTGAGGAAGGCAGCTCATAAATGCAGGTGTTTCAGCCCAGCTTAGTGCTTTCTGTGGTGGTGGGGCAGCCAGCGAGAAATACGGAGCGTAAGGGTTGGTTATGTTCTCTGGTTGCGCCGTGATTGGTTCAACATCACATTTTCAAAATCATAGCTACCAAGCTAGCAGTCATCATCATGCATCCAGTCAACAATCTACTGGCAAATCCTTTTCAATCCTTGTCATATGAAGAGAAATTTTAGATTAAAAGTATCAGTGCTCATCAACCTTTCCAAATAAAAACAAAAAGTTGGAAATCGCAAATTCAGCAATGAGTGGTTTGGAAGGAATCAGTGGCTAACTTCAAGCTTAACAAATCAATCACTAGCCTACTATTCAACATGACTCCTGCCACATCCAAAACAACTGGAAACTCGGAACTGTGAAATCTTAGACTTCAGTGAGTTCAAGACAACTGGGAACTCTGACTGGGAACTCTTAGACTTCAGTGAGTTCAAGACAACTGGGAACTCTGACTGGGAACTCTTAGACTTCAGTGAGTTCAAGACAACTGGGAACTCTGACTGGGAAAACAGGTTTTGAATGGCCATCCAACTCAGAAATCCAAGTCGGGAACTCGGGCCTCTTTCTTGTGCTCTGACCTGAAGATCACTGACGTCATGATTCAACCTTGTTTTTTCCGAGTTCCCAGTTGTCTTGAAAGAACCATAAATCCAGAGAATGACAGACTTTGATGACAAATCTTGATGCCAAACTGCCGATACACCTTCCTGTTCAAGTGAGCACAACAAGGTGAGTCCAACAATGTATTGACTGCTGCTCTATAAATGATGTAATATGCCAGGGAGATGTGTATACTGTAGATAAGAAAGTAGTACTAAGTGTATGTTGTGTAGTAAGCTGTTAGGAGCCCATGTGCCTCACCCTAATAATGTTGTCACTTTCCCCTCTCATAACTTAGCCTACTGCTCTGACTTGATGATGCACATGTAGACTACAGCCCATTTTAGAGAAATGTAATCATCAGATATTGTATGAGCTTTCATTGTCTGCTTATATGCAGTTATGACTTGGTGTACAGGGAAAATACTGTAAGAATGGCCCATGTTCAAAATTCTGTCGCTGTACATTTCAAAAGTGCTGAACACATGGTTATATTGACTACGTCCATCCTAGATCGTTCATTAATGTCTTCATCAATATTACGTATTGCCTCTTATCCACTCGTTGTCCCTTGTGCCATAGTTTGTACATCTCAAGTGTCAGTAGAAACCACATTTGTTTAAGCAAGTCAGCCATACCAGCTATGTTTTTTAAAGGATTCTCTCCATGGTGCTGAAAAGAAAGCTCTGCTGTTGGGACAGCTTTATGTCGACCCTAACAGTTTGTGGGCACCGTTTGTTAAAGTTATAGTGCAATTAATGTATTGTTTAGTGTTGTGTTGTGTAGTGGCTTTGCTGGCATTCATCTAAAACATTTTGGGGGAGTTTTCCCCACCAAGATGTACATGCTGCAATCACCACTGGGTGGGTGAATTATAACACACCAACCCTGTTACCAATAGATAGACAGTCTAGAAATGTTTAAACTATTTACATGTGTTTGGTAAGCTTGCATTCCATTCCCCCTGTCACATGGGGATCTATGGTTGATTCTAGATGAAATAGTCAACTCTGTTACAGTCAACCCTGTCACTTTATTTGGCACTTAATGGGCACTTGCTATAGTATGTATTTGTTACTTTTGAGATGGGAAAACATGTTTTTTATTAAGTTGAACATGTGCTCTTTATGACAGAATGTTAGAATTAGGTGGAATAAAAGTTACACTCCCCAAAAGGTACTCAATTGGTGGAATGACCCGAGTACTGAACTGGAGGTGGGAGAGCTAACGATGCATCTACTGTTGCTCTCTCCTCAGATTCTTAGAGAAGCTATTTCAATCTGATATTTCTCCTATGGTCTAAAATAGATGTGTATAGAGGACTCCTCTCTAATATAACATGTCACACATTGTATCAAACTGATGGAATGTTAGGTGTCTCATTGAAAGTCTAACATCTACCATGACTACTGGATGTTTCAATTCTAATAAATAACAAAACAATCCACACCGTAACAACAATATTGCTTTTTTACTAAATGCTTTTATTAAAGAGTAAAACTTTGCTAACAAAAATGACATCATCAAACATCACTGGCCTGACTTGAGCAGCTCTACCGGGGGAGGGAGCCAGCAACTTAGCTGCTACCGGTCCGGTCCAGGCTACCTGCAGACCTCCTCCCAGACCTCCTTTTCAGCACCTCCCCTTAACAGGAGAGGTGGTGGAAATGATCAGAGTTGCATTCAACTTGAATAAAGATGAGAAACTCTGGTCTGTGGAGCCACTGGTCTGAGGGGAGGACTTCTGTTGAAACCATTTCCATTTTTGGGATATTTTCTAGGACTGTAGAGGTGGTGATCAGAGATTAATTTAACTAGGATAAAGATGAGAGTCTCTGCTCTGGGGAGGAGGGTCACTGACCTTAGATGGTTTGTTGCCTGATAAAGAGGATACTTGCTGGCTTGAGGAGACTATAATGTTTTGAGGAGGAAATGTGGCTCGATGACTTAAAGAGGGGGAGGAATTATTGGGCGACACTTTTAATTACCAACGTAACCTCAGTGGAACTGTGGCTTCATCGAGTTCCAGCTCTAGGCAGACAGCACGTCAGGAAGGCTGTAAGACATCACAGAGATAGGTAAGTATCTATATGTTTACATGTGTGTTGCATGTACACTAAACCCTCACATTTGCATAATGTCAATTTTTAAAGTGATAACATATATATATTAACAGTGTAAAACATGAATAGATGTTTAAACATTCTTTACCTCATCTTAATTCTCTTCCAGATGCTTGGCTTTTTCTTGTTCTTGGAGGTTGGCTCTGATGTTTCAGCCTCTTCTGGAGCTTCTAGCTGCTGGCTGTCTGGCCCCCCCATCTCCTCTTTTTTCTTTACCTCTAAAATCTTCTCTCTCTCTCTGATTAAAGCTAAATGGCCTTCAATGGCTCTCTTTCTCTGCTCCTCTCTCTCTTCCTCTCTCTGCCTCTCCTCCTCTCTTAGTCTCAACATTTCTTTCTGTCTAGCAATTTCAATCTCTTGTTTTTTATCCTGCTCCTCTTGTTGTCTTGCCCTCTCCTGTTTTCTTTCCATCTCCAGCCGTCTTTCCTCCTTCTCCCTCCTGATTTGTTGTCCTCTTTCTATGTGTTCTCGTTCCCCCTTCAACACTTCTAACCTCCTCTCTTTACGCCTATTGAAGACTTCCCGTGCTTTTGCTTTAACATTAACTACTACATGTTTCTTCATGCTTACTTCCTTTCCTCTCTCTTCTCTTTCCCTGTACTCTTCCTCTGCTTCCTTAATCACTTCCTGCTTTTCTTCCATCTCTCTCTCCTGTTCTATCTCCAGTTCATTCTGTCCCTCAATTTCCCCCAAAATATTTTTCTGCCCCTCCTTTCTTCTTCCTGCTTCCTCCCTTTCTCTCATAATCATCTTTTCTTTCTCCATCTCTTTCTGTTGCTGATCTTTTAATTCCATCTCTCTCTGATTGTCATTGTCTTTCTCCCTTTCTTTCTCCTTCTCCTTTTGTTTCTGTCTCTCCTCTTGTTGTTGTCGTCTGTGTATCTCTTCTATCTCTCTCTGTCTCTTGTTCTCCCCCTCTCTTCCCTCCTTCTCCATGTCAATTTGCTTCTGTTTCCATATATTTTCTTCTTCTTGATCTCTCTCAAACATTATCTTTATCTCCTCTTGTTGCTGTCGTCTTTCTTTCTCTTCGATCACTCTCTGTCTCTCTTCTTCTCTTTCTTCCTCTTCCATCTCTATTTGCTTCTGTTGACATCTTTCTTCTTCATACTCTCTTACAATCTCTCTCTGTCTCTCTTTCTCCCTCTCTCGTTCTTCCTCTTCCATCTCTATTTGCTTCTGTTTACATCTTTCTTCTTCATTCTCTCTTTCAATGTCTTTCTGTCTCTCTTCTCTTTCGATATGTTTTTGTCTCTTTTCCATTCTCTGTCTTCTGATCTGTCTCTGTCTCTCTTTCTCCCTCTCTCGTTCTTCCTCTTCCATCTCTATGTGCTTCTGTTTGCGTCTCTCCTCTTCTTCTCTTTCAATCTCTCTCTGTCTCTCTTCTTCTCTTTCCATATTTTTCTGTCTCTGTCTCTCTTTCTCCCTTTCTCGTTCTTCCTCTTCCATCTCTATTTGCTTCTGTTGACATCTTTCTTCTTCAATCTCTCTTTCAATCTCTCTCTGTCTCTCTTTCTCCCTCTCTCGTTCTTCCTCTTCCATCTCTTTTTGCTTCTGTTCAAATAGTTCTTCATTCTCTCTTTCAATCTCTTTCTGTCTCTCTTCTTCTCTTTCGATTTGTTTTTGTCTCTTTTCCATTATCTTTCTTTCAATCTCTCTCTGTCTCTCTTCTCTTTCCATATTTTTATGTCTCTTTTCCATTATCTTCCTTTTGATCTCTCTCTGTCTCTCTTTCTCCCTCTCTCGTTCTTCCTCTTCCATCTCTATTTGCTTCTGTTTACATCTTTCTTCTTCATTCTCTCTTTCAATGTCTTTCTGTCTCTCTTCTCTTTCGATATGTTTTTGTCTCTTTTCCATTCTCTGTCTTCTGATCTGTCTCTGTCTCTCTTTCTCCCTCTCTCGTTCTTCCTCTTCCATCTCTATTTGCTTCTGTTTACATTTTTCTTCTTCATTCTCTCTTTCAATCTCTCTCTGTCTCTCTTCTTCTCTTTCCATATTTTTCTGTCTCTGTCTCTCTTTCTCCCTCTCTCGTTCTTCCTCTTCCATCTCTATTTGCTTCTGTTGACATCTTTCTTCTTCAATCTCTCTCTGTCTCTCTTTCTCCCTCTCTCTTTCTTCCTCTTCCATCTCTATTTGCTTCTGTTTACATCTTTCTTCTTCACGATCTCTTTCAATCTCTTTCTGTCTCTCTTCTTCTCTTTCGATATGTTTTTGTCTCTTTTCCATTATCTTTCTTTTGATCTCTCTCTGTCTCTCTTTCTCCCTCTCTCGTTCTTCCTCTTCCATCTCTTTTTGCTTCTGTTCAAATAGTTCTTCATTCTCTCTTTCAATCTCTTTCTGTCTCTCTTTTAGTCTCTTTTCCATTATCTTTCTTTCAATCTCTCTCTGTCTCTCTTCTCTTTCCATATTTTTATGTCTCTTTTCCATTATCTTCCTTTTGATGTCTCTCTGTCTCTCTTTCTCCCTCTCTCTTTCTTCCTCTTCCATCTCTATGTGCTTCTGTTTGCGTCTCTCCTCTTCTTCTTCTCTCTCCATCTCCTTCTTCTTCTCATCTTCTTCTTGTCTCTGTTTTGGTATTTTCTCCATTCTCTTTCTTTCTACCTCTTTCTGTTTGTTGTGCTCACCCTCCATCTTCTCCTCCATGTCCATTTGGTTCTGTTTCCATTTATATTTGTCTGTTTCCATATTTTCTAATTCAATCCGCTGTTCCTTGATTTTCTTGAAGACTTCCTCCAATTCAGACGTCTTTTTGTCATTGATGAGGGCTGTCTTCCTCTCCACTCTCTTTCTCATCTCCTCTTCACTTCGTCTCCAATCATTTCCTCTCTCTCTGTCTCTATCAAATGTTCTCTCTGGTTCAGTCTCGTCTTTCAATCTAATCTCTTCTTTCATTCTCACAACCTCTCTGTCTAACACTAGTACATTTTGATTAACCTGTTTCACTCTCTCATTCTGTCTTCTAAACGCTTCTTTCGCTCTTTTAAATTTGATTTTGTATTGAATCTCTTTTGTTGTCATATCTTCTTTCAGTCTCTCAACCTCTCTCTCTAACTCTTTTACCTTTTCGTTAACCAGTTTGACTTTCTCATTCTCTGCAATACGCATGTCTCTTTCTCTTTCAAATATGATTTCCTTCTCAATCTCTTTCAATCTCTCAATCTCTCGTTCTAACGCTTTTATCGTTTCTTCTGCCTGTTCCACTTTCTTCTTCATTTCTTGTCTTTCCAATTCTGCTTTTCTCTCCCTTTCCCTCTCCTTTTCTCTCTCTCTTTCCCTCTCTCTTCCTGTTTCAATAGGTTTGTTGTTCCAGGCCAGTCTTGGTCGCTGCTCCTCCATGACTTTCTGCCATAGCCTCAATCTCTCAATCTCTTGCTTCATTTTAAAAGGTAAAATTAGTGATAATCTATTACCAAGACATACTTTCAAAGGATTTGCAGAGAATGATACACAGAAATGCAACCTAGAGCTAAGTAATTAATTAAAACACTGGACAACATCAATAGCAGGGTCATGTTGATCAATTCATCTGGACAATTCATTGTCAATTAATGTATTGACATGGTTTGAAAAAATTATGAGACATTTTATGGAATCAATTATGTCCAAAATGTGTACAAATACAAACACACAACCTTCTTGCCCATTCAGTTAGGGGTTTGAGAAATTCCTGTTACAATTTGTGTGATGTTACAACAATGTTGCCTCTGATGTTTATGCTTGTAGAAATTACTCCTACAAATGATGTTTCACTAATGCAGTTATTTACAACCTGCACAGATACAGTTATCAACAACAACAACAGTAATGACGTTAATAAGGAAGTGGATATTCAACTGGCAGAAGAAAGGCATAGGGGTTGAGATAAATGAAGGTTAGGTTCAGGACCTAGGGTTGGGTTAAGGTAAAGGTTAGGTATAGTTTCAGTGAGGTTAAGGAAAGGAATAAAAGTTAACATTGGGTTAGCGTACCGCTGTCTGCCACTATTCATTTTCAGCTGGGTAAATATACACTGCCTTTTAATAATAACAATGACATGTCTTACGTGGGCCAGTTGTAGGTCCACCATCAGTAGATCCAGCAGTTGTTTGAGTCTGTGGATCTCCTGCAGTTTTCTCTGGTGTTCCATTGCTTCTGTGGCTCTCTCTGCTTCTCTCTGTCTCTCTGCTTCTCTCTGTCTCTCTGCCTCCCTCTGTCTCTCTGCCTCCCTCTGTCTCTCTGCTTCCCTCTCTCTCTCTGCCTCCCTCTGTCTCTCTGCTTCTCTCTGTCTCTCTGCATCTCTCTGGCTCTCTGCCTCCCTCTGGCTCTCTGACTCCCTCTGGCACTCTGCCTCCCTCAGTCTCAAGATCTCAGCCTTCCACTCTTCCATGATACCCCTTTCTACTCTTCTTCTCCTCCTTTCATCTTTTAAAAGGGCTCGGAGATGGTCTGTCTCAGACTGTAATTGTTCAATGATCTTGTCCTTCTCCGTTCCACCATTCCTCTTCTTCTTTTCCTCCTCCCAGAGGCAGACTTGAAGTCTGTCCATCTCCTTCTTCTGATTTCGGATCGTTCGATCCTTCCCCCTCAACTCAAGCATGTGGGCTTCCTTCTCTGTATAGGTCTTCTTCTCTTCACTCGGGAAGTGAACCTCCATCTCTGCCTGCTTGTAGCTGTGAGCAAAGGAATATCAACACATTATTTAGGAAGTGAACTCAGACAATTTACTACAATAGTAAAATAACAATTCAACTTCTGCTCAATTTAACTGTCTTTAATAACACAAATCACACAACTGTGACATACAATACGTGAATGTGATGAGTTGACTATCCATGATGGCCAGAGGTGTGTCATGTGTCACTCTGGTCCAGGGCGTTACGTACAGCTTGCAGACACTGAGCCGTCCTTCAGCAAGCCGCACATAATGGCCTGTACCAGAGCTAGGTTATGTGATGAATGACTTACAGACTGTTCCACATGATAGGAGGGGGTAAGAAGACAGTCCCAGTAGGAGAGGGAGATCGTCCAGAAGAAGAAGAGGTGTCCATCTCCTCAGAGCCTGCAGGAAAGGTCTACAAGTTTTATTTCTGGAAAATAAAGAGATGCCTTCGTTCAGCAACAATGTGTGTTTCTATGTTTCTGTCACTAGATGGTGGCATTGTACACAAAATTTACTCACCAGGTCAGTGAATTCAGAAACAGTCTTCAGAGTTGAGTCCTCAAGCTCTAACCTACAACCCATCATGCATCAGCACAACTCATATAATAATACCTCATCACAACTTCATAATCACAGTACACCTGGATTGTGTTCACAAAGTGTTTCAGGGTAGGAGTGCTGATCTAGGATCAGGTCGCCTCCTGTCCATCAAAACGTATTCAGTTTAATTTAAAAGCAAACTGATTATTGATCAGCACTCCTTCTATGAGACTTTGTGAATATGAGCCTATGTGAAAGATCCTTTCTGTCATATGCTGGCTAGACAGTACACAGACAATTCAGATAGTCCGACAGACAGAAGAGTAGATACAGATGGAGTGATTGATAGCAACAGAAATAACGAAGCGGATGGTTAATGTATTGTAAACTTTTGTAAATATTTGACTCACCTCAAATCACACGTGTCAAACCTCAGTTTTAGTGTTGAACCGAATGATTTCTTCGGCATTAACTTTCTCTGGTCTGGAGCTGTATTGTTGCGTCATTTGGAACGCTTGAGCGTCATAATCCGTTCACCGCGCCTGCTTGATTGACAGCTAGGGGTTCTCCTGCGCACCAGTGTCCAAAAGTAGATAATGTTTAGCTACTCATAATTGATAAAGACATTTATAACTATTTTCACTTGACTCGTGTATTTTTGCCTAAGGTTATTTGGAATTCTATGTTGTGTGATTTGTCTTTGTATGGGCCTAAAGTTCAATGAAATACAAACAGCAACCATAGCCTACAAACATTTCCCACACAAATACAAACGTGGGTGTTTAGTGAGAACACAAAATAATAACATTAGAGCCATAACTGTACAAACAAACATACAATCACAACTCTCTCCCCACTATTTATTATTTCTGCAGTGAGGATTCACCCCCTTTAGATAATGATGTTGTAATTTATCTACAGAAAAACGTTGTTCTGAGGTCAATAAGCAGTAGTAGGAGTTTGCAAATCATAGAGCCAGATGAATGGCTCTTTCACCGATGCAATTCGGTTCCCGAGGTTCAACAAAAAGATCCGTTCAAAAAGAGCCGTTCGTTCGTGAACGACACATCACCACACTGTAGTTCTCCACCATTTCGTATCGTGAGCTGGAGGAGCGTTCGTCCAACTTCTCATCCAAGTAAATGGCAGCGGCGCATCATCCATCCGATGAAATCCCAAGGGACTGGGAGGATAGTTCACGATGCAACAAGCGTTTGGGGAGGGCATTCATTGAAACGCAATGACTGTTTTTAAATTATTGAGGGACTCTTGCAGCGATGTCTCTGCTGTGCGTCAGAGGTGGGATCTTTTCCTTCTTCACTATGCTTATTATACTGTACATATCGGTCACATTAATGACATTGCACTCAGGAAAGTTGTCTGTAGGCTATTGGGGAGATGCGCATAGCCCGTTGAGTTGTCACGTTCCAGTCCAAACATGACCTGGGATGTGAGAAGGGAGCTATTCTATAACACATGTAGATGACATGTTGTCTTACATGTAGATTATATTTTGGTTTTATATTTCATATTTGATTGATGATTAGGCCTATGACTTTTGATTCCACTTTGGCTACCTTGCACCATATTGTCCTCTCTTGCTATATCTTAAACTTTATGCCCTTGTGCAGATCTTCTCTCTAAACAATAGTCATGATAGTTTGAATGAGTTGAGTAAACTACACTGTTATTAGCTTCTTAGTCTGTACTGTACTGTCCCTGGAAGACTCTCCACATAGTTCACCTAGATCCAGTCCACTTTGTACCACTGGTCAACTAATCATCCAAACCTCTGATGAGTGAATCAGGTGTGCTGGTGGTGGAATACATGATATGAGCTGGTTAGGGGGAGGACAGGTTTGAGAAGGGAAAGACTAAATTGACTTTTCTGACCAACATCACATTGACAGCCCGTCTGACCAAAACCTAAAACGGACCCTAACCTTAACACTAACCTTAATCCTTACATTAACCCTAACATTAACCCTAACCTTAACCCTAACATTAACCAAACCTTTATGCCTTAAAGGTAGTCTCATCATGGGTGTGATTCAGACTGTAGTTTCTCCCTGTGTGTCCAGTAAACCTCCTCTCATCATGGGTGTGATTCAGCCTGTAGTTTCTCCCTGTGTGTCCAGTAAACCTCCTCTCATCATGGGTGTGATTCAGCCTGTAGTTTCTCCCTGTGTGTCCAGTAAACCTCCTCTCATCATGGGTGTGATTCAGCCTGTAGTTTCTCCCTGTGTGTCCAGTAAACCTCCTCTCATCATGGGTGTGATTCAGCCTGTAGTTTCTCCCTGTGTGTCCAGTAAACCTCCTCTCATCATGGGTGTGATTCAGCCTGTAGTTTCTCCCTGTGTGTCCAGTAAACCTCCTCTCATCATGGGTGTGATTCAGCCTGAAGCTGGAGAGGCCAGTAGCAACCAGTCCAACCACTTTATTACTATTTGGGGATGGATAGTATCTCTAGAGGTACAGTAGGGCATTTCCATGTAAAAGGATGCATGAGAACCAATGTGATGTTAATTGGAGCATGTGTAATTGGGTGTCAAATGAAATCTAAGAGTGTATATTTTTGGGAAATGTAATTCTAGATCCGTTTTTCAACAATTGAAGACTTGTTAACCGAATGTTATGTACATCTCAACTCCCTGTGGAGTGAAAAAGGTATGTGATCGTAGGTGCTGGGAAGGACGACAGAGTTTACCAGGAATGTATTATTCCTAAACACGGTAAATTGGGGAAAAGGAGTTGGACTGAACCAAAGCAAAGCAAAGAAAAGTTAGAGGTTAAAGAGTCCCCTCTCCTACCTTACCTGCCTTCCCACTTCTTACCTAAACTTTAGCACCACTTGGTGCACTAACCACAATACAGGGGATGGTTCACCCACGTCTTACCTAGTGAAATTAATCACTAACCTTTGATGATCTTCATCAGATGGCACTCATAGGACTTCACGCACCCACCCACCCCCACTATACTAGCATCTACATCCAACTTGAAAGGTTTGTCAAAGTTGGGGGGCGACAAGCACTAGGGCACTACAAAGTAGTGCTTTCGCTGAATCTAAGCATAGTTACATTCCTTGGACCACTTAAATGGTACTTTGGGACTAAGCAGAGATGTAAGGAGAGCTACTACCGTCGAAAAATTCTTACAGAACGTACGATAGTACCCTCCCATCCCCAGGAATCTGCACAACTGGCTTCAAGTCGTGAGAGCAGGAAAAGCAACAATTGCTTCCACTTTGCCAGTTATTGTGCGCACACTTGACCTCGTTACAACCTGCTTCCCCAAGTAAGCCACAGTAGCCTTCCCAAACTCACACTTGGCCAAATTGGGGGTTAAAGAAGCATTCTTCAGTTGGAGCCTTCTCCAACTGCTGAAACACCCTTTTCAGGGGCAAGATGATCAGACCAAGTAAACAAATGTATCACCACATCGTCAATTTAAACAGTCCAATCTGGCACATCCACGAACACAATGTTAACTAGGCGCTGAAAAATATCAGGTGCATTACACATTCCAAAGGGCATCACAGTATATTGTACGAAGTTATCAGGCGTAACGAAAGCCGAGATGTCAGAAGCTCGAGAGTTCAGAGGCGCCTGCCAATAACCTTTTAGCAAATCTAACTTACTAACGTAAGCAGCAGAGCCAATTCTATCAATGCAGTCATCAAAGTGAGGTAGAGGAAAATAATCAGATGTTGTAACGAATTTACACTCCGATAGTCCGTACATAAGGGGGACGTACCGTCAGGCTCAGGAACAAGAATACATGGGGAACAACAGGAGCTGTTACTGGGTTTTCACATGTCATTCTGTAATAAATAAGCTACTTCACTTTTCATTACCTCCCTTTTCTTAGGGTTTTTTTATTTATTATTTCACCTTTATTTAACCAGGTAGGCTAGTTGAGAACAAGTTCTCATTTACAACTGCGACCTGGCCAAGATAAAGCAAAGCAGTGCGACACAAACAACAACACAGAGTTACACATGGGATAAACAAGCGTACAGTCAATAACACAATAGAAAAAATGGCAAATGGCGTGAGGAGGTAGGCAATAAATAGGCCATAGTAGAGAAGTAATTACAATTTATCAGATTAACACTGGAGTGATAAATGAGCAGATGATGATGTGCAAGTAGAGATACTGGTGTGCAAAAGAGTAGAAAAGTAAAAAAAACAATATGGGGATGAGGTAGGTAGATTGGTGGGCTATTTACAGATGGACTATGTGCGTTAACCCGGTACGGGTGCTGACGAATAGGAGTAGCGTTCCCCACATCCACATCATGTTCCAAGATGGACGTGCGACTTGGAACGTCCTGAAACACATTGAGAAAACTATTTATCAACAGGATGAGATCATTCGTTTGATTTGTTCTCCACATGTTCCATTTGAGAGGGTAACTTGTTGTGTTCACACTGCTGTAACGTATGGAGTAACTCCAACCCGTCCTCCTTCTCCTCCTCTAGGTCCCAGCCAGGCTTCAGCACCACCGCAGACACACTGGAGACGGGCTGGACCGGCTCACCTGAGGAGCTGTCTGGAGAGTCACGCATATATACCCTTGCAGCATGTTAACATGACACACGGGCAGAACACCTACCATCTGGGGTCTGGATCACATAACTGGTGCCACTGAGTTTCTATTCCACTGCAACTCAATTGGCAACAATGAGAAATCAGAATAGTTACAAACCACAACTGGGTTACCTGGTACTGTCCTCCCTTCCACTGGCATATTGTTCAGCTCATAACTACTTTCTTTCTTTTCTCTGGTGGTCAAACCAAGACTGTTTAAAGAGTCTGATTCTAGACAATCTCCCTCTCGCTCTCTCTCTCTCTCTAACTCTCTCTGTTGATTCAGTCTGTCTTTATAGAGTCACTCTGACCAGACTGACTGATTTTGATTATTTTCAAAGACGCTATAATTGATTAACTGTATATCTCAGGAGTCATATTGAGTTAGTTTAAGTCTCAGTGGTCACACTGCACATGATTCAGAGTCAAGATTACTGATTCAGAAGTAGAAGTAGCCTTGATAAATAGTGAAACTCAGCACAAAAGCAATAATGGCATTATATGACAGCAGTCAAAAATAATCAATGAATATCAGCTTGTTTGTGTCTTCACGCAATGGCATCAGTTGGATTTCATTTAGCTGTTATCCCTTGTCCTAACAGTATATTGTATGAAGTTATCAGGCGTAACGAAAGCTGAGATGTCAGAAGCTCGAGAGTACAGAGGCACCTGCCATTAACCTTTTAGCAAATCTAACTTACTAACGTAAGCAGCAGAGCCAATTCTATCAATGCAGTCATCTAAGTGAGGTTTGAGGATCTGGATTTCATTTAGTTGTTATCCCTTGTCCTAACAGTTAACTAAATTTCTGTAACTTTCAAGTCCTTGACACCTGTTGACATATGTTACACGCCTCGGACTGGGATGTGGTCAGCAGATAATAAACCTGAATTAACAGGGTAAAATGATGAGACGGAGAAACGTTACTAGTGTTCAGTAGTAGGAATTCTCCAAGATGTATTAAAATACTGTTCTCTTTTGTTACTCTGTTTGGTTTCAAAACCAAGTATCCATTACAACTCTATTGTTGCATTACATCTCCACATTTCATACTCCAGTATCAACAAAATAAAAGGTCTGAGGTTAAAATACTATCACCACACATCTACACATTCACATTATATATAACTCACTGTACTATCAGTGTCCATTGGAAAAAGCTATAAATTACTGGAGGCCTGTGGTAAACGGTGCTACAACCATTATATTATAAACTACTAACATGTAAGTTATCAGACTGAGATAAACTAGCCTAGAGCTAGCTAGTGCTTAGACAAGCTAAATTTGGTTAGCATCAAGCTAGCGAACTGTTAAATGCTATTTTTGTAGAAATATTAACACATTTTATAGTGACATCACATATTTACATATATTACCTGAACTAAATAACTGAGTCTTTGTTAGAAAATAAAACAAATAGGATCTAAAACGTTGTTGAAAAAAAGTACAGAAATTTCAGACGCCATCTTGATCCCTCCTCTTACATGTAAACCATTAGCAACCTAGCCAACCTCCATTACTTACAATGGGGAAAATACCAACCAGTTTATCACTCTGTTAAAACTCCTTTCAATTGCCTTCCAACGTGACCAAACTCATGGACTATGTAGTTAACCATGTTACCTCAATGTGCTGAGAGTCATATTGCACTTTTGCACATTACGTAACTTGATTAATAGGGTCAAATGATGAGACGGAGAAACGTTATTAGTTTTCAGTAGTAGGCATTCTCCAAGATTGAAGAAGAAACCTCTAAGACCTCACGATCTCACTAACGCCCCGCCCCGCCCCCCAACATTAAAACAGAGGGGCACATAACACTCATGTCTTTTTTTGGAGCTCAAACCACACACACACACACAATTATAGCATCTTGTTTACATTTCTCACATTGTAGGCATCCAGCTGAGGCCCTGGATGGACCATATTGCAATGAGATGGGCACAGGGGTATGAACAGTTGATGTCGGGAGTTTACATACACCTTAGCCAAATACATTTAAACATAGTTTTTCACAATTCCTGACATTTAATCCAAGTAAAGATTCCCTGTCTTAGGTCAGTTAAGATCACCACTTTCTTTTAAGAATGTGAATTGTCAGAATAATAGGACAGAGAATGATTTATTTCAGCTTTTATTTCTTTCACTCACATTTCCTAGTGTGTCAGAAGTTTACATACACCCAATTAGTATTTGGTAGCATTCCCTTTCAATTTAACTTGGGTCAAACGTTTCGGGTAGCCTTCCACAAGCTTCCCACAATAAATTTGGTGACTTTTAGAAACAGTTCTATTTTTGTTTCATCAGACCAGAGGACATTTCTCCAAAAAGTACGATCTTTGTCTACATGTGCAGTTGCAACCGTTGTCTGGCTTTTCTATGGTGGTTTTGGAGCAGTGGCTTCTTCCTTGCTGAGGGCCTTTCAGGTTATGTCGATATAGGACTCGTTTACTGTGGATAAAGATATTTTGGTCCCTGTTTCCTCCAGCTACTTCAGAAGGTCCTTTGCTGTTGTTCTGGGATTGATTTGCACTTTTTGCACCAACGTACGTTTCATCTCTAGGAGACAGAACACGTCTCCTTCCTGATCGGTATGACGGCTGCGTCGGTCCCATGGTGTTATACTTGCGTACTATTGTTTGTACAGATGAATGTGGTAACCTTCAGGCGTTTGGAACGTGCTCCCAAGGATGAACCAGAATTGTGGAGGTCACAATTTTTTTCCTGAGGTCTTGGCTGATTTCTTTCGATTTTCCACATGATGTCAAGCAAAAGAGGCAACTGAGTTTTAAGGTTTGGCCTATGAAATACATCCCAGGTACACCTCCAATTGACTCAAATAATTTCAATTAGCCTTTCAGAAGCTCTAAAGCCATGACATCATTTTCTGGAATTTTCCAAGCCTGTTAAATGCACATTCAACTTAGTTTATGTAAACTTCTGACCCACTGAAATTGTGATGAAACAGTGAATCATAAGTGAAATAATCTGTCGGTGCATTTTTGGGGGGGAAATTACTTGTTTCATGAACAAAGTTGATGTCCTAAACGACTTGCCAAAACTATAGTTTGTTAACAAGGAAATTTGGGGAGTGGTTAAAAAATGAGTTTAATGACTCCACACCTAAGTGTATGTTAACTTCTGACTTCAACTGTATGTACGTCCTTTCTAGGGTGGCAACAAATGAGTTGAACAGGAGAAGAGGATGAGGTTGGTGTGGAGGAAGAGCAGTGGGGGTGGTGGGTAGAACAGCTGCAGTGATGTGATCAATTAAATAAATGATACTTAGTACATTCAATGACGTGATTATTGTAGACTATAGGCTACTCCTGTATCTCCTTCTACAAGACCGTAATCATTGAATGAAGCAGAATACCCATCCACATTTAAATGTATGAGTATGGTGGTGGTGGTGGTAGGGATGGTAGGTGGTGATAGGTGTGGGGATGGTAGCGATGGTAGTGTAATGGTAAGTGGAGTGGTGGTAGGTGTGGTGATGGTAGGTGTGGTGATGTAGGTGTGGTGATCGTAGGTATTGGTAGGTGTGATTATGTGTAGATGTGAATGATGGTAGGTGTGGTGATGGTAGGTGTGG